>NW_026294617.1:83712334-84229886 GCF_007827085.1 Peromyscus californicus insignis
CCCCTGTGCTTGTAACCAAAGACTTGTCCTGGTGCTTGCTCCATTGTGGAGCTTGCTGGCCCGGGGTGGCAGAAGGCTGAGCATCTGACCCAGGGAGAAGGGCTTCTGTGATGCCCATATGGAGAAAGAGGAGCAGATGGTGCATGCCTGTGGGACAAAGTCTCTGAGGGAGCTCCATGATTTGACCAGACATGTACTGTTTGTCACGGCTCTTCTGGGTCAGCCCCTACTCTCAGGCGTGTGAGAAGATAATGGTGAAATGTTTCCTAGGATCTGAGGTTGGGGAGAATAAACTAAGCAGGCTACAGTTTCCACAAAAGTATGCCGATCAAGATTGGGGTTGTGGACATGCCAATGTGGCTTGACCCCCCTTGCCCTGCCACCCTAAGTGGCGTCTGTCCTAATGAGCCCAGGCAGGAGAAGCTAAAGGATGTCTTGGCCTCTGAGACCTCAGCTCTTTCTCCTATTACTTCTTCCTCAAAGTACAAATGTCTCTGACAACGACACTCAAAACAAGCACAGCCAGAGCCAGGGAACAACTGCCTAGACCCTTAAGGGTCATCATTTTAAGCAAATCCCAGCTTCCACCTCAACATCCTCCCATTGAGAGGAGACCAGTAGTGAAGCTGATTGCTTGACTGTGTCTCTTCACATTTCTATCCACAGATGGGTGGGTGGGGAGCGTTGTTATTCCATCTCCATCTAGTTTTCGTACTGGTTTGCTATCTGTTCCCCATCTCCACTCGTCCATGTCAGTGTGCTTTTCAGGGGACCCAAAGAGACTGGGTTTCTGTAGTAGCCCAGCTTTGTTCAGCTCTGCAGTGTGGTCACCATGAGTGCCTCGTTCAGGAGCAAGGTTAGCACAGGCACACACATGCACACCCTGATCTTTGCTTTACTGCTCTCCTACTAGTCACAGCAGGAATGAGCTCAGGTCCTGGAACAAGTGACAACATGAGGGTCCTCAAGAACTAGGTTGGCAAGAGAAGTTCTCCCATAGAAGAACCCGGCAAGGATACCAGTTGGTGTATAGCATTATACTCAGTCCTACTGAATTGGGGTATTTTCAACTTTTCACTTCTAGAACCTCAGACTGATTTTTTTTCATATTGTCCTAGTGGGTTTTGGCAAGTAGGTAGGTAGGTAGGTTGATTGGTTGAAGTTCAAAAACAATTTCATTAGACTTTACAAGAGAAACCCCCGAGGAGGCAAGCTATAAATTTCAACAGCTGTCTAGACCATGAGAATGGGGAAAGGCTGTGCTGTCTGAGTTAAGCTGGCATGAAGGTCAGCCATATGGAGGCAGGCAGTCACGTGGTCCAGGGGAGGGGCTTCAGACAAAGAGTAAAGGCCAGGTATCAGAAAACATATTTAGTCTCTGCTCAGCATCTGAAAGAGACAGAAAAAAGAAAAAGGAACAGTTGCGCCTTTCTGTGTGAGGTGGGCCTACCCAACAGAACCTAGTGGCGTTTTAGTAGAGACTGCACTAGGGGACTGGAATTCTGATAAAGAAAAGCATGTTATCCCATCCAAGGGCTCATTCCACCTGTCTCTTCATCGTGGCTCAAGCTCAGCACCCCTTCCTTAAGGGTGGTCCCTGAGCCAGATCACTGGAACTGCTCCTCCAGAATGGCAGGCAGGTTCTTACTCTTGACCAGAAGGAATTTTCCATGCCATTTCCCACCCTAAAGAGGTAACTGAAGTCATTTAGGTGGTGAGCTGAAATTCAGGAACAGATATAGTCTATTTTCACATGAAAATCTAGAGATCCAGTTCTAAAGCCATCCACAAGAAGGGAGCAATCGGCGCGTGCTCAGTGGGCGGGAGATAAGAAGCCAGAGCTTCCATCTGACATCGCTAGCCAGAGAACCAAGCACCTTTCTGGAAGTGCTGGTTTGGGGGTCCCTGCCCTGAGCTGCCCATCTTTGCAACTCCAGTTTTGGTTTTGCTTCAAAGAACATTTCATAGGTATCTACTCTGTATCAATATCAGAGGCCCTGGATGGGGTGTCTGAGGGCCTGGATGGGATATCTGAGGGTCTGGACAGGGATATCTGAAGCCCGGGACAGAGGTGTCTGAGGGCCTGGATGTGCTGTCTGAAGGCCTGGATGGGGTGTCTCAGGGCCTGGATGGGGTGTCTGAGGGCCTGGATGGGGTGTCTGAAGGCCTGGATGGGGTGTCTGAGGGCCTGGATGGAGGGTGTCTGTAGGCCTGGATGGGGTGTCTGAAGGCCTGGATGGGGTGTCTGAGGGCCTGGATGGAGGGTGTCTGAGGGCCTGGATGGAGGGTGTCTGTAGGCCTGGATGGGGTGTCTGAGGGCCTGGATGGGGTGTCTGTAGGCCTGGATGGGGTGTCTGAGGGCCTGGATGGGGTGTCTGAGGGCCTGGATGGAGGGTGTCTGTAGGCCTGGATGGAGGGTGTCTGTAGGCCTGGATGGGGTGTCTGAGGGCCTGGACGGAGGGTGTCTGTAGGCCTGGATGGGGTGTCTGAGGGCCTGGACGGAGGGTGTCTGTAGGCCTGGACGGAGGGTGTCTGTAGACCTGGATGGGGTGTCTGAGGGCCTGGACGGAGGGTGTCTGTAGGCCTGGATGGGTTGTGTGAACCTCCTTTCTTTAGTACGGCTGCTTTTTTTTTCCTTCTCTGTGGCTTTTGTTGTCTTGATGTGTGGGAATTCTGAAGGTCCAGGTTCAAGAGTCTACCTGTGGACAGAATTTAAATATGGTATACCATCTGGGAGTCATTCAGCCCACTCCCTGGACTGAACTTAGTTTTCCGTAGTCCTTTGTTGCTGTTGGCCCAGAAACAAACCACAGATCACTGAGCTCTCGCTGGCATATGCCTCCGAGCAGCTGTGTTCCCTCTGCTCCTGGCTCACTCCTCCAGCTGTGATTCTACCTTGTGATTGGTTCCTTTTTATTGGAGTAAAACAGATTTTTCTCTACTTCAAATGAGCATGCATCTCATCAAAAACTATATTCAGGGGCTGGAGAGATGGCTCAGAAGTTAAGAGTGCTTACTGTCTTTATAGAGGACTCGGTTTCAACTCCCAGCACCTAGGTCGGGTAGCTCACAACCACTCCAGCTCCAGAGTATTCGACACCCTCTTTTGACTTCCTTGACACCCGCAGGTACATGGTGTACATAAATTCATTTAGACACACACACATACACACAAATAGAAATAAATGAATAAAACTTTATTTAAATATAATTAGGAGGTAGACATCCTATAGCAATAGAGCCCTCTGGCGACCTAGTTGGCCAAAAGAGAAGTCCCACTGAAAAACATTTATAATTTTTTTCACTCATTCAGCAAGTATCTTGAGCGTCTGTCTTAAGCTAGGTACAGCTGTACATATCTCTGCCTTCCTGAAGCTTACAGTCTGTTTAAGTCAGTCCCAAGGCCCTATCCAGTTCATGGAACCACATAGTAGGAGGGGCTTGCACTTGTGAACTATTGAATCCTTACTGCGCACCATGCAACGTATTGGGCACCAGGAATCCATAGATGCATAGTCCCGCCCTCAGACTGTTCTTAACCAATGAGGAAAACTGACATTTTGCAACGTCTCTTAGGGCCTAAAGGAGTGAATGCCCTGATGGATGTGGAAGACAGAGGTGACTGCTATGTTGACTGCCAAGTCAAGGAGAGCCTGAGGAGGCAACATTTGAACAACATCTGGAAATAGGAGTGTGAGCTGCCAGAGCAGATCAGTCTCAGTGGAGAGAAGGACTCGGAGGGAGGTTGGAGGTCGTGGAGGGGCCTGCAGCATTTGGAGCACAAATTTCCCAGTGTGGCAGAAGCATGAGCAGCAAGAGAAAGGGAGAGAAGGGGGCAGTTTTGTGTCTGTGTGTCTGTCTGTGTTTATTGTGTGTCATCTATGTTTCTTTATGGATGTGTCTGTGTTTGTGTCTCTCTGTGTGTGCGTATGTGCATGTGCGTTAGTGTGTGCATTAAACGCTCTTGGCGACAGATCAGACTCTCCTCTAACTCAGAAAATGTCTTAGTTTCCTCATTTGTACAGTCATTTACGTGGCCAGAAACCGATGGCTGTAGACCTTGCCCTCTGACATTCTGAGCCTATGGATGTGTGTAGCCCATGGGGAAGACATGGTTCAGAGCTGTGTGGTTCCCAAATCACCAATATCCATGTCACCTAGGAACCTCAAGTGCAGGTTCTCCAGTGCTCCCACAGATCTCCAGAATCAGAGGTCAGTGGCTCGAGCCTAGCAGCCGATGTCTTCACTGTGGCTTCTGGGAAGTTTTCACGTACACTGAAGTTTGAGACCCTGGTTTGAGGTGTCAGCTTTGTTACCCAGCATGGCTTTTGAGACAGCAAAGCAAGATCATTGCCATAGCTTAAGAATGTCGCCCGTCTCTTGCCACGAGCCTGCATCTGTGATTGGTGGCAACCCTGTGTAGCAACACTACACAGCAAATGTCCTAGAAATTCACACAGCCCCTTCTCTGTGGTCTGTGTGCAAGAACCTAGAACATTCTCCTCAGCACCGAAGAGCCTTCCACTGGGCTTCCTTGCCTCCACCCTTGCCATCCCCTCTTCCTCTCTCTATCCTTTCTCTTTGGGCTCATCTCTCCTTTCCTACAGGAGAGGACAAGGGTGCCCTGAAATCAGCCAGCCTGGTTTTCAGCGCCAGCATGGCGCTCCCAAGTATGCTGTTAACCCCATCTTCAGTTAACTTACCTCAGAAGAAAGGCTGCGGAGGAATGAACGACCCACACTGATGCCTAATGAAAATGGATCATCGTGGGGGAAAGCGGCACATGCTTATAATCCCGGCCTTTGGGAGATGGAGGCAGGAGGGTCAAGAATTTAAGGAGATCCTTGGCGGCACAATGAGTTCAGGCCAGCTTGAGCTATGCGATAACCTGTATCAAAGAAAAACAACTGAAACAAAAATATAAATGAAACAAACAACACAAAAAATATTTGCTGAACTATTGCTGCCATGGTTGCTGTGGCCTCTCCCTGAGTCTCAGCTCCCCTCTGTGGATCTGCTACAGATGCAGTCCAATCTTTCTGCTCCTGGTTGGAGCCAGGATCCAGTTAGCTGATGGGCACTAAGGTGCATCTTACTTTGGAGACGTGAGCAGCAGGGTGTGTTTTCAGTTGAGGGAGCATTTGCTTCATTTTCCAGGCCCTTCAGGAGTCCCTCTTAAACTGTTCCCCTTTACCCTCTGGCTTAGCTGCCACCTGCCATGTTGGCTTCTCAGGACTACAGCTTCACAGTGACTGGCAATTGTGTGCAGGAACTCTGGAATCAAAGACCCTCCTATATCCCAGTTCTGCAGCTGGCCAGCCAGCTGACCTTGGGAATGCTGACCTTGGGAGTGTTTTTTGGTTTCTTTATCTGTAACATGAGGATAATAATATATCTACTTCTTAGGGTTGTTGGGAGGAACAAATGAAGTGATGTGTGATGTGCCAGACGGGGCAGAGGAACTTGAATACACACATCTCAGCTACACTGCTTCATGGAATGGCTTTGGGCTTGGAAAGAGGCTGCAGCAATGTTTGTCAAGAGAAAACAGTCCAGGTTCATTGTCCTCAGGGTCATCTACCATTGAATTGTCCTTTAGTCGTGCACTTGGAGGAAGCCGAGAGGTCTGAAGTTCCCAGGGTTCACCATGGTTGCCCAGCCAGTCCTCAGAACTCTTTTCCTGGCCCCACCCAAAGAAGAAGCCCACCTCATTGCTTCTCAGAGAAGAAGGTGGACTCAGGAGCAGGTGTGCCAGCAGTCAAGACTTGCTCCTTATAAAATGCATCAGGGATGTGCCTCCTTGATAGAACTCCTCCAGTGGGGCACTAAGTGGACAGTGCCTTGGCATCCAGTATCAGTGGACTCCCCCCAGATGGTCTTCTGGCCCCACCTGAGAGGCAGGCAGAAGCAGCTGGAGCTCAGCTGCACTTATCTCCTGGCACCTGGAGGAGGAAATGAAGGCGCAATTAACTGTACAAGGCGGGTGGTTTGTGCAGCTTAAGTTCAGATAAAAAGTTTAATTATCCCTAAGCCCTAATACAAATTAATTAGCCTCCCGTATTAGGGAGGTAAGCTTCCCTGCTCTTGCCTCAGCCCAGACATCACTGTGGATTACTGAGGACATGCTGGGGGGGGGGGGGGTGGCAGGAAACAGAAAGCAGTGAGTCCTGGATGCCCACCTGTGCGGCACAGACAGGTGACCCCATGCCGGAGGGTCTAGGTGGAGTCCTGAGTCCTGTGCCTAGAACATTGCCTTTGTTTTACATTTTATTTATGCTTGTTTATTTATTGGGGACCAGAGCACACAGGTGCAGGTCAGAGGACAACTGGATAGAGTCATTTTTCTCTCCTACCATGTGAATTGAAGTCAGGGTGTCCGGTTTGGCAGCAAGCCCCTTTACCCACCGAGCCGTCTCACCTGCCCCAGGAAAGGCTTCCTTGCACCTCTAGTACCCACCTGCCTGTCCAGGGTGGTGTTTGGGTGAGCTTTTCCGTAGCTCTCTCTTTTGAAATTCCACAGATAAAGCAGGCCACATGTTTCCATTGGAACTCAGAGAACTATTACCAACTGTAACAGCCACCCCCACCCACCCACCATGCGTGGCACATCTGCCCGGGTGGACACTTGCCCCTGGCCATCATGGTCATTATCACACCCCTCGGCTGTTAAGTGACAGGCACACTGCCTCTGTATCGCCCCCACACATGGCCTTTACACGTTGCCTGAATGTTCCACAAACATTTCTCGAAACACTTTGAGCAGGGGTGGGGGGGGATGGCTTCCTTAGGTTTGCATTTTAAGCACATCTTTGTGTCTCAAAGGAGAAAGGAAGTAGACATGAGAAGCCATATTTACAGGCCTTTGCAGAAAGTCCAGTCTAAAAATAACAGTGACCTGAGTCCAGGACGTACTTGATAAACACCTGTGAAGCCCGAGCACTTTCACAAATAGAAACTCGTTTACTCCACTGTTCTACAAACGCCAGGAAGCCAAGGGAAGAAAAGGCAAGAAATATGCCCAAAGTCAGCAGCTGGTAGCAAAGCCAGGAGCTGAGCCCCCGGCAGGCAGGCTGGCACTTAGGACCCATGCTTTTGACCACTACACCATACTGCTACTACTGAGGGCACAGAGATAGGATGGGGCAGAGGGAGCCAATTCCAGCTGAGTCCTTAGAGCTCTCTTCCCAGGCCACCGTCTCCCCCAGCGCCACTTACTCCTTTCTTTCTCCTACCTGGGAGACTGGAAGTAAAGGACAGCGGAGGGCTATGGGAAATAGCCCTGGTCTAACCCCAGTGTTCTGCCTCTTACTAATCAGCTGACGTGAGCATGGTCTTGTCCTCTTTACGCTTAGGCTTCTCATCCCTGCCTGAGATGGCGGGTTACCATGAGCCCCACAGGTGCGGATAAAGTCCTCCCCGAGCACAGCTTCCAGTTTACCCCCTCCCTCCACAATCCTTCTCCCCAGACCCACTCCTTCGGGCAAAATGTTCCCATGGTTAACAGAAGATTTCCACAGTGCTCTCCACCCTAGCCTCCTCTGTGTGGGATTCAGTTAGGCGATTCTATAGGCGTGTGAGGTGCCTGGCCTGTAACACAGCCTGGAGATGCCGTGGTATGCATCGGGAGTGGAGGAGAACCATTCTCTGGACCACCTTCTTGGGATCTGTTCTCCTGTCAGTCCAGCCTAAGATGCCATTAGGAGTTCAGAACCTATCACAGTGATGGTGAGTGCTGGAGCTAAATTCCCTGGTGATTGCTTTTAAAAAAAAAAAATAGATTCTCATCAGCTATGTAAGTCATTGATTATTTGAATCAAATTCTGGAGGTATCATTTATCTTTGTTAAATTAATCTGGCTGATTTCACCCGTGATTACAACCTGTTAAAATCTCTTTGACTCCTAACGACTTTATTGCATAGTAACTCTGCCATTTAGAAATTTGAAAAACTTAAGAACAATCAGTGGTGGCAGCCTCTCTGTTATCATCTTTATTGGATCCAAATGAAAGAAGAGTAAGCAAAACCGCTAGTGAGCCGGATCACATGGGTGGGGCACGGATAGATCAACTGAGACATGGTGAAAAGTCAAGGGTACAGCTGGCCCTCAAAACCAGCGAGGACCACAGCTCAAACCCCATCATCTTCCAGCTTCGATCTCGTTCTGTGCTTCAGTCTTTTTCCTTCCTAACAGCAATGCGGTGTTTCCCCACAGCAGAAAACATAGCTGTCAGTAGCTCCAGAGAAGCTTCAAATGTCTTTAAAAGAGATTGGTCTGGTCCCAAAGGTATATTCTGTATGGTCCAAGAATGATCGACAATAGCCATGCTTTGGGTTTTGAATGAATATGTCCATTGAGTATGTAGCAAGCAAAAGGCAAAGGAGTAAATAGCAAGGAACAGGTAGGTTGAAACAGCGGATAGATGGCAAAACAACATCAAATCGACTGAAAAAGCAAACAGTAGGTAAACACGTCAAATCGAGGGCTTACAAACATCCAGCAGAAATTGACTGGGAAAGCTCTGTTGAGGCAGCTGGCTGGAGTTCTTGATTGAGAGAGTCCTGGACAAAGCAGAGTGTCCCCTCAGGTGAGGCTTCCAAGTAAAAGAACAAACAGCAGCAGAGAAATAACATCATCACATTGAACACTTACACTCATCCAGCAGAAGCAAACTGGGGAAACTGAGGTGTAGCAAGAATCTTAAATGGTCTTATTAATAAAATCAAACCTGTGGCCAGTTATTGGGGTGAATGCTGGAAGGTCAGAGAAACAGAACAAGCCACAGCTAACCTCACCTGGCCAACTTCTCAGCTGATCTTGTTTCCTCAGACTGGAAGCCTCTGTGTCCTCATATCCGAATGGCTCTCAGCTGAACTGTGCTGCTCAAAACCTAAAAGCTTAACCAGCCAAATGCTTCTAGTTCCTGGTCCTCATGCCTTATATACCTTTCTGCTTTCTACCACCACTCCCTGGGATTAAAGGCTCGCTTTCTGGGATTAAAGGCATGAGTCACCATGCTTGGCTGTATCCTTGAACAGATGGATTTCTGCCTCTGGAATGCTAGGATTAAAGGCGTGTGCTACCACTGCCTATCCTAAGTATCTAGTGGCTTTTCTGTTCTCTGACCCCAGATAAGTTTATTAGGGTACACAATATTTTGGGGAACACAATACCACCACACTGAGGCAGTCAGCTGGAGTTCCTGACTGAGAGAGTCTTGGCGGAAAGACCTTTCCATCTTCTCTGTGGATGGGTTTCTGCTTCCTGTATGCATTCTATATTATGGAATAAACAATAACAACCTCGGTTGGAAATAATTTATCTTCTAGCTGATCTCAAAGACACAATGTTTTAAACTCGTTAGCTATTTTGGTGTTTTCTTTCTCCTTGTTACAGAGTTAGGAGAAGGCAGCCTGCCCTAGGACAGAGAATTTTGTAGAAGACAAGGGAGGGCTTCCTCACTCCCAGAGAATGCTTTCAACAAGCTTAAATAGCACATGGCAATATACTGTGAGGAATACTACAAGGTATGATACGGAGAAGGTAGAAAGATGCCAGCATCAGAAGCCATCAGGAAAATGCAAATCAAACAGCACTGAGATACCACCTCACACTCACTACAGAAGCCATCATCACAAAGACAGAAAATAATGAGGACACATTGGACCCCATATTCATCACTGGTGGGGTTATAAAATGTTATTCTGTGCAAGACAGCCTGGCAGTACCTCACACTGATAAATATTACCATGTGACCCCTAGCTCATGAAAACACAGTCATGAAAAAGTTAATACATGATTAGTTGCCTGTTAAGAAGAAGCATCCTTCATAATAGATAGAACATGGAATCAACCCCATTGATGTCAGCTGATGAATCAGTTAACAAAATGTGACCTATCCTCACAAGTGAATATGATTGAGATATAAGAAGGAGTGAAGAGGTTTTGATACATGCTAGCATGTGGTTGGATCTTGAGAATGCTGAGTAAAAAGAAGTCAGACATGTGTGGTTCATGAGTGAAACATCTAAAGTAGGGTCAGCTACAGAGACAGCATCAGTGGGATGTGGATAGTCTCAGACTGCTAATGAATGTGTGGTTTTGGTGGGTTGTAAAGATGTCTCATGGGTGGGATATAGGTCAATGATAGGACGTTTGTAGAACATACAGGAGACCCTAGATTCATTCTCTAACAAGCATACACACACACACACACACACACACACACACACACACACACACACACACACACACACTCAACCAGAACTAAAAAAGGAGGAGGAGGAAGAGGAAAAGGAGAAGAAGAAAGGAAGGAGGGAGAGAAGGAGGAAGAAAGAAAGGAATGAAAATATTCTCATTAGGGACTTCTGGTATAGCTCGGTGGTAGTGCACTTCCTTGGTATGTGTAGCCTTGGATTTGCTTCCTGGTCAACACAAAATTACTGTGGGTGGTAAAAGCACAGCTGGGCAACTACACTAGAAGCTGATGAAATAGACAACTTACATAGTTGAATGTTATAGTGTGTTAACTGTATTCAATAAATTGGTCAGAAGTAAATCTAGGGTGGGGACTCACTGGCCCAGTTTAGGGAAAATTCTTTATATTGAACTTGCTATGACCAGAGGGAATGAGAGCAGTGTGCCCAGTGTGTGATTGGCAGCTTTTCTAGACAGAGTGCATATCGTATTGTTGAGTGAGGGGCATAGGGTAGACTATGAACAGAAAAACAAGTCTACCACACTATTTATAGACAACTTACATTCACCCAAGTATGAAACTAAACATTTTTTTCTGAATTATTATGAGAGTTCTGGGGATATGAAGCCCATTCAATAGGTGGTATAGGTGGTACAGGCTCAGTTAGATATTGTCCAGGGTCATTTAACTAGTTAGTGAGTCCTACTGGCCCAGGGTATAAACCCAGGTCTGATTCCAGCTCTTCTCTCAATTATTAGGCCATGCTGCCTCCCTCTGGCTTTATGCAAGTTGCTGGAAAATTCTGGAACACACCACTGGAGACTTGACTTTAGATCCCTTCTTGATGTTTACTCCTTCGCTAAAGGAGGTCCTCCCAACACAGCTGTACACTTCCTTTGCTGGCCTAGGAGCACCACTGGTTATCCTGAAAAAATGCCAGAAAACTAGAGATGGTCACTCAGCCCCTCCTAACCACTCCTCCAACCATACCACTTCCTCTAGCTTGTCAAGGACGTGAAGAACTGGGGCAAGACGGCATCCTGCAAAGTCTTGACAATGGGCCTCTAGCCATCCCCTGATCTGCCAGCCGGTTAACCTCACTCTCAAAACAAGAAATAAGGTTAAGTTGGCAAGAGGTGTGCATAACAAACCAAACACAGCTTATTTTCCAAGCGTTCACAAGCTGTCCGCTTAATAATCTGCTTTTGAATTCTGCCAGCAATCTGATGGCAGAAGTGATGGATGCCAAGCCCATTGGTCTGTGGTTTCTCACTTTAAAAATACCAACAAAGCAATCTTCCACCTCTAGTCTCTTGGTGTCTCTGCTGTGCTGTGATCAGAGATCACAGGTCGTGGTTATGCAGCCCTGCTTGTACTCCTATCTCCAGAGTAGGGGCATGTTAGGATCTCACTGTGACATGTGTAGTCTATGAACATTAAACTCACTAGCTTTTCTGCAGGCATTCTAGAAACCCTGATTTCTGTTGGGGGGCAGGAGGGGCTCAAAAAGCAGTTCATTGTTCCCATTCTGATGGGAATCCACTGAGTCCAGCTAGGCACTTACCCATGCTCCCCCACCCCAGACTCCAGGCTCCAGACCCTTCTGATCGGCATCGGTCCCAGTCTTCTCCAGATGAAAACGCATTCCTCTCAATAGAGAAGGCAGAAGTCCCCGGGAGTGGAGTCATTCTGTTTTCTCCTCAGACCATCTGCCCAGCAGTGGGCATAGCTCCCCCTACCCTTGTTCTTTCTTCAAATGTTTAAAACAAGCACGATGTTTTACTTAGCATTTTTACCAGCTTCAGCCACTCTCCGGTGCAGCCTTCTGGACTCTGGCCTTCCGTCCCTGTGCCATCTTTAGTTGGCACCCACAGGTACCTTCAGTCAGTCATATGAAAATCTCAACTAACATGATCTGTTGCATGGAGGATGCTTGTCTCCATCTCTGGGATCATGTGGACTTGAAACAATGAACTGCTTTTAGAGCCCCTCCTGCCCCCCAACAGAAATCAGGGCTTCTAGAATGTCTGCAGAAAAGCTAGCAAGTTTAATGTTCATAGGCTACATATGTCACAATGAGATCCTAACATTAGTTATTCTTGTTATTTCCACTTTATAAAGGGACCTGAAGCCCAAAGAAACAACGCTCCAAGATTACAGTTATTTAATGGTGTGGCCTAGGAGGGTCTTGAACCCAGATCATCTTAGTAAAAAACAATCTAAGCTCTCAGCCTCCCCGCTCTCCTGAGTGTCAAGGCTGAAGAGGCAAATGTGGTCACAAAAGGATCAGAGCAGGTCCTAATGGTAGTGTGTGCCTGGGAAGCTTAAGCCAGAACCCAGGTCCCTGAACAGTGAGAAGGAAAACAGTCCCCAGAGACTGCTTCTTAAGGTTTTGAGGAACGTATACAAGGTCATTCGTGTATTCATTCATAAAACATTTGCCCTGTCCACAGCCCTTGAGTGTTCAGGTAAGGACCTTAGGCTTACTTCCAATGTGGCTAACCTGTCTCCTTCCACATCCTCCATGGAAACCCAGGACACCTGGGTCCCCTCAGAATCAGTATCTTTAAATTTCATCTTTTTAGCAGCAAAGAGTCCTGGACATGCGAAGGCTGTTTCTGCTACAGACACAAAAGGCTCATGGCTTTGGCCAAGGATGTTATCACAGCTCTTTCCTTCATAAGGCCTTTAAGTTATCTCAGTAAAGAGGAGGCCAAACATAACTGCTGTGGAGAGCGTCTTACTGATTGCAGGAAGGAGGCTCTGGCCAGCCTGCTGGGCGCTGAGCAAGGGCTGGGGCATGTTGGTCCTGAGGTCAACAGCCAGCGTGTGAAGCACTTGAGAGAGCTCCAAACTGAGAAGAGTCCAGCGTTATTCCAAAGTGGCTAAAGGGGCTGAGTGTCAGAGACCATGCGCATCTCTGAGACAGTGTGGTTGGTAGAAAGGAGATAAACTCAAGGGGAACAGGCTTCATCCCAGCTAAGTAACAGCCAAGCCATGCAAGGTCCCCAGGCCTCAGTTCCTGCATGTGTACAACGGGGCAAAGAGTTTGAAGTTCAGAGAACTTGTAGACCCATGTAAGGTAGACCCCTAAGAGCTTTGTAGGTTATAATATCCGCGTGAACAGAAGCTGAGTTTGTTTTCTTTGTTACCATACCTGAGAGCCTGCTGCTCTTCTGTTCCAAACTCACCTGTGGCTTGGACTCTGATTCAAACCCCTCACCACCACATACTGGATGCTGAATGCTATGTCCTTCCTGTCTCCTTAGCCTCCTATTATAACTCTTTCTCTCTGTGTGCAGCCCTGCTGGCCCCTTGACAATTTCTGGAACGGACTGTTTGCTTTACCAAGGCCTCTCGACTTTCCTATCCTTCTGCTAGGTACACCCAGGCTCAAGTGTTTTATGTGGCTGGAAGCTACAGCTCATATCTCATCTCAGTGAGGCCTTTACTGACCACAACATTTACCTCTGCTCTCTTCATACAAACAGCCATGTGCCAAAGAGTTGTTATGATTTTTAATAAATATTTTAATTATTTGAGAATTTCATACATTGTATTTTGATCATATTTACCCACAACTCTTCCCAGATCCACCCTGTCTTAGTTAGAGTTTCTATTGATATGATATAACACTATGATCAAAAGCAACTTGGGGAGGAAAGGATTTATTTCAGCTCACAACTCTCAGATCATACTCCATCACAGAAGGAAGTCAGGACAGAAACTCAAGACAGGAACCTGAAGGCAGGAACTGAAGCAGAAGCCATGGAGGAGCAGTGCTTGCTGGCTTGGTCTTTATGGCTTGATCAGCTTGCTTTCTTATACAACTCAGGGCCTTCTGCCCAGGCTTGTCACTACCTAAAGTAGGCTGGGCCCTCCCACATCAATCACTAATCAAGAAAACACTGGACAGACTCGCCTATATGCACTTTGTCAATTGAGAGTCCCTCTTCCAAAATGACTTTAGCTTGTGTCAAATTGACACCAAACTACCCAGCACACATCCTCACCTTCCTACCTGCCCCAACTACCCATCTCTTTTTTGGTTGTTGTTAATTTAATAATTCATTAACTCCAGTTTGTACTGTCCATATATTTCTGGGTGTGGGTCCACCCACCAGAGTGTGGTTGACCTATCAGGAGCCATATCTTCAAAGAAAATTGACTGTCCCTCCCTCCCTCCAAGCCATCAAATGTCCATATCTCCTCAGTTAGGAGTGGGGACTCATGAACTCCTTCTCACTCCATACCAAAATGTTCACTAGCTTGATCTTGTGGAGGCAAACACAGCTGCTGTGAGTTCATGAGTGCTGCCATTCTGTTGTGGCCAGAAGACTTCAGTCTTCCCCGGCCTCTGGGTCTTACAGTCTTCCTGTCCCCTCATCCATGACGGTTCCAGAGCTTGGGAAGGAAATACGATATAGGTGTCTCATTAGTGGCTGAGCACTCCCCGGTCACTTATTCTCTGCACTTTGACCAGTTGTGAGTTTCTGCATTAACCACCATCTACTCACAAAGAAACTTCTCTGATGTGGTCTGAGAGCTTCACTAATCTATGAGTGTAGAGATAGGAGTTTAGAGAGCAGTTTGATACTGTGTCCATTTACAGAAATAATAGCAGTAGGTTCACATCTGGGGCCTATGAGCTCCTCAACCATGAGTTCTTGGCCAGATTTACAGTACCAGGCATGTGCTTTCCAATTTGTGCTGTCCATATGCTCTCCCCTGGGTTGTGGTCGACCTACCAGGAGCCATAACAGAAAACTGACTGTCCCTCCCCACCAAAAGCCATCAAATGTCTATAACTCCTCATTTAGGAGTAGGGACTCATAGATCAGGCCTTAAACCCAAACAAAAGTTCTTGGTTACTCCCATAACATTCATTCTGCTTTGATGTCCATGGGCATATTTTGCCATGCTGGCCATTATTGCAGTTCACAGAGTTCATAGCTGAGTAAGACTGTTATTGACCATGCTCCCCCAGGATCCTGCATAGCACTTCCTAGTGCTATGAAACTGGCCAGCAGGGAGGAAGTTTGCTGGTCAGTACCGACTTGATTTCTCCATGCCCTATGACTAACGTGTGTGCTGTCTTCAGCAATAGAGTCTTACCAAGTTCTAGTGGTCAGCCAAGAACAATGGTAATAAGCTGTGTTGTTTGGGGGGGTCTCCAGGACACCCTTGGCTGACAACTCAGGGCAAGGTATCCTCCACCCACCCAGCAATAGGTTTTTTATTTGGCAACTATAGTTTCCATTAACTATATTAATCCCTATGCAGATAACAGCAATTAAACTTTTTTGTATTATATATATATATATATATATATATATATATATATCATATACATAAAGCTTATAAAATAGGTTGCCATATCACTTCTTCAAACACCTTTGGCATCAGTCATCCCTCCCCCACTTCTCCTTGCCCTACCCTTCTATCCTTCATCCCACTTAGACTTCTCTCGATGTGAATCCCCTTTCCCCTTCATATCTCCTGTGTTGCACTCTCCTCTCTCCCTGGAGATCCTTCTTCCCCCCCCACCCCCCGCCAATGGTCACTTTCTGGTTTTCTGGGTTCTACAGTTATTCCAAATTAAACACAAATCTAAGATTTGATGCTAAAACCCATAGATGAGTGAGAACATGTAACATTTGTCTTTCTTGGCCTGGTTATCTTTTTACCACCGAGTTTTTCAATGTCACATTTACTCATGTGTGGTCTTCCTTATAGAAACTCCATGAACATACAAGTTTTTTGCCTCTTTTGCTCTAAGATTGTATCACTGACCCGTGTAGATGCCGTGGAATGTTGATGAGTAAATGAATGAATGTGTGAGTGAGTGAACGATTGGCTGAGACGCCTCACTTGTTTCCCAAATGGCCCCTTACCTCCTTACATCCTCTCTCTCCTCCCCGCCCCTCTCCCTCTCTCTTACAGATATGGAGACATGGTACCTAAGACCATCGCGGGTAAGATATTCGGCTCCATCTGCTCCCTGAGTGGTGTCCTGGTCATTGCTCTGCCAGTCCCTGTGATAGTCTCCAACTTCAGCAGGATCTACCACCAGAACCAGAGAGCAGATAAACGCAGGGCACAAAAGGTAAGCCTTAGAAGCAGGGTTGGGGGAGAGGAGGAGAAAGGGTAGGGGAACTCAGGCAGGCTTGCTGGGCCTGGATTCTTTGGAGGATTCCTGCCCAGACACTCTCTGGCTTGGAAAGATAAGGCAAGTTCATGTCCCCTCCTACCCACCAATGTCCTCAGTTCCAGCCCCAGTCTGCTGCTTCAGAATGCAACAAACCCCCACTGCCGACACATGACTGGATTGTCCTTCTAAATAGTCTATTGAACTGACCCATAGCTCCACTTCTACACGCCCAGCCATGGCCACCAAGCAGATCCTGGCTCCTCCTTTTCCCATCCCAGAGCTTACCAGGAAACAAAATGTCAGTTTAATATCCTGTTGAGGGCCTATACAAAAGCAAGTGACAAAAATAAATGTGCAGAAAAGAAAAATGACCAACGTGAGAGGAGAGCACTCTGTGGTCACTGCGTTCTGGGTCAAGTGGAACATTAAATGTTAGTAGACACCAGGGTGCCATGTGAAGTCACAGAACTCAGCTGATGACTGGAGAGTCAGCATCAGGCTTCGGGAGAGTTCTAAGTTCTGCCAAGTCTGTACTTAGGATGACAGGTGAGTGAAATATTGTCTGCCCATACAGAGCAAGATGTCTATAGGCTGGTGTGCTCAGAAGCCTCTTTTGCACTTGGCCTTCAGGCTTCTCTCTGGGACAGCACAGCCACACCACCATCCCCCAGGCATCTTCCAGAGATGGTTCTGCCAATGACTTTTGCTGGGATCCTGTATTATTAACATTTGCACTGCTGTGACAAATGTCTGTCATACATAATTAAAAGAAATAATTATTTTGACTCACAGTTTCAGAAGAATTAGTCTATCTGCTTGGCCCCCCAGACATCATGGCAGCAGGGAGAGCAGGTGGTGGAGATGGTTCCTCACCTCCTGGTGGATGAGCCGCCAAGAGGAGGGAAATGCCAGCGCTCGGCTGTCCTTCTCTTTTGCCTTTTGTGTTTTCATCTAAGCCCACAGCCCACTCACATTAAAGTGGGTCTTCCTCAGTTAATTCTCTAGAGAAACGCCATCACAGACACTCCCAGTGTGTGTGTGCCTCACCAGTCTCCTAGGTGATTCCAAAGTCAATCAAGTTGGCAAAGACTAGAAGAGAATCTGGAGCCGGGGGTGGGAGGGTGGGGGGAGAGTTGTTTCTATTTCCCTTTCAATCTGGGCTGAAAATGGTACCCTTATTATCTCAGCCTCTGGAAGTCATGATCAGAGTCTCGGGTACAAAGGACAGAAGAGCACCTTGTTGGAAGATTGGCTTAGACACAACAAGGATTTTGCTCTCTGTTTTATTCTTTCTTCCATCCCTTCACTTCTTCTACAGACATTTATGTAGGCACCTTCCAAGTGACAGCCCTGCATCTAGATTACTTGCTCCCACTTGCAAGAATAACCCCTGGGTAGCTGGGTCTAATACTGGACAAAGTGGTCTAGAACTTTAGGACAGGTCTGTGTGGACTGACTGTAACAAAGCCACAAGTTTAAGCTAAATCTAAAACAATGGTTACATAACAATTTACGATGTAGCAGGATCTCAAAGAGTCTTATTAATAAAATCAAACCTGAGGCCAGTTATTGGGGTGAACACTGGAAGATCAGAGAGACAGAACAAGCCACAGCTAACCTCACCTGGCCAACTTCTCAGCTGGTCTTGTTTCCTCAGACTGGAAGCTTCTGTGTCCTCATAACCTAATGGCTCTGAACTGTGCTGCTCAAAGCCTGAAAGCTTAACCAGCCAAATGCTTCTAATTTCTGGTCCTCATGCCTTATATACCTTTCTGCTTTCTACCACCACTCCCTGGGATTAAAGGCTCGCTTTCTGGGATTAAAGGCATGTGTCACCATGCCTGGCCATTTCCAATGTGGCCTTGAACTCACAGAGATCCAGAGGGATTTCTACCTCTGGAGTGCTAAGATTAAAGGTGTGAGTGCCACCATTTTCTAGCCTTTGTATCTAGTGGCTGTTCTGTCTCTGACCCCAGATAAGTTTATTAGGGGGCACAATATTTTGGGGAACACAATACCACCACAATTTACTTAGAACAGTAAATAATATAATCATATGCTAAGCCTACTTGGTCCCCAAATCCCGAATATGACCCCTTGTGTGCCCTTGTATCACCTCCGCCTTACCATCCTACACCTGTGCCTGGTCTGTAACGTTGCCAGCCGTAAGGTCCTTCTTCTGACACCCTCTGTCTCCTCAGCATCTATCTTCTCTCTCCTCACCCAAGGTCAAGGTCTCCCCACTCCCAGACACTCCAGAAATGGAAGTCTTATCTCTCCCTGCTCAAGTCAGCTGGTAAATGTGAACAATGACTAAATTCATCACACAGTTCTAAATAAAGAGGCAGAGAAAAACCGGGCTCCCATATCCAAACTCTGAGGTCCTGAGGGCCAGGGAATCCTGTGGCACACTCTGCCCTCACATCTTTTAAACCTGGGCAAGCACAAACTCAGGCTTTTCACAGAGCTGGTAGGGTTCTCAGATGTGTGGGGCTCAATGGTGACAGCCCCTCCAGAGGTAGCTCTGCCCTGCAGCCACCTTCGCCTCCCTGGCCACACCACTCCTACTTCTCAGAGAAGCTCATCTGCAAAGAATATAACAGTGAATGCTTCCCACAGAGTGTGTAAAGCTTATTGTGTGTTATTAAAATCCAGAAAGGCCAACTCTAGCTTTCTCCTCTGTCTGAGCTACTCAAGATGAACCCTGCCCAACCCCTCTTTCTCCTTTGAAATAAGTAAATATTTACAGTGTTTTCCCTAGCCTGGATACCGTTTCTCCTCAAGGTTGCACAGCTCTGTCTCTTTCACCTTGGGCTTCCTGTGAGAGGAAAAAAACAATACTGTCTGCTTCCAGCACTCAGTCTGTCATGGTGAGCCAAGGCAAGGCGGGCCCAGGGGACTTGGTGAAAGTGGAGAGACGGGACAGGGAGGAGGTCAGGAAGGTTAATGATAGTCCTTAGCTCTGACCACGTTTCTGGGAGCTTCGTGAACATCAAAGTAAGCTCCAGCTCAGGTGCCTTGTGGATAAAGGCTCAAAAGAAATTAGTGTCGTCACATCTACCCGTGGGGACTGTCTTCCCTAGGCCAAGAGAACGAGATGAGTCAAGGTTGTCTAGCAGAGGCACCTGGGATGGGGCCTAGAGAAGCCACCACCTGTCCCAGCTCCACCCACAATTTTTGGTTTCAAGGGAGTTTGTTTAGTTTTGCTTACATTTTTATTTTTGTTGTGCTGGGGATTAAACCCAGGGCCTTGTGTGTTCTAGGCAAAAGTACTCTATCCCTTGACTATGCTTCCAGTACCATATCCTTTGTTTTTAGTGGAATATTTTATTGTAGTCATTAAAAATTCACATGTAGTTGCATGCCCAGTTTTGTCTGATGATAACATTTTATAGAACTATACAGTGCACAGAGGGTATAAAGGCTATGAAGCCACCCCTCTTACCTGTCTTCCCTAGATTGCCCCAGTTTTTCGAGTGTGTGTGTGTGTGTGTGTGTGTGTGTGTGTGTGTGTGTGTGTTACAGTTTCCTCACCCATGTGGGTTCCTGCAGATCCAACAGCTTCATGACTATAAGACTAGCCAGTTCCCACATGAGAACCCTCGTGGCTTTTATAACCACATTCCTGCTGTGCCTCTACTGGTTCCTTACTCCTGGGAACTATTTGTCTGATCTCCACTTATCAAATGTTTTCATTTCAGAAAAGTTACATAAATGTACTCATACAGTTGGTAACCTTTGGGAGTTGGCCTTTTAGATCCATATAATTCCCAGAGACTAATTCAAATTATATCACGAATTCCTTATACCGGGCCTAGTGGTACAGTGATTCCAGATACTCAGGAGGCTGAAACAGGAGAATCATAAGCTCAAGGTCAACCTGGGATAGAGCATCATTCAAAACCAGCCTGGGTAACTCAATAAGATTCTGTCTCAAAAAAAAAAAGAGAGAGAGAGAGAGTCCATTCACTTTCCTCACTCAGTAGTGTTCTATTGCCTGTTGAAGAGCTTTTGGGACAGAAATGGTTTCCCGTTATTACAAGTAAGCATTCTTGTGTATGGGTTTACATTAACCTAAGTCTTAATGGCTCTCTGATAAATGTCTATGTGTACATTTCTCCCTTGTTTCCATTTCTCCCTTGTTTCCATTTCTCCCTTGTTTCCATTTCTCCCTTGCCTTCCTTCTGCCTCTCTCGGGGCAAGTGAGGCAAAGACTCACGTCCAGGCAGTCCCTGCCAGATGCCAGCGAGAATGTCCCAGTTGTGCCAGGTTCCTCAGGGGTCCCCAAACGGTCTTGACCAGTGATGGTGGCAGGCCATGTCCAGGGCTGACAGTGTTGTAGCAGAGCTCTCCTCCAATCCCATAGCTGCATTTATACCTGTTGAAGATGCAGATTCCTGGGCAATGCCCTTCAAGTTTAGAAACGTACCTGAAAGCAGGTGAACTCAAGGAGGGAGGAGGAAGACACGGTGAAAGCAATGTTTGACTTCCTAGTAGGAAGACATGAGCTGAAACCTTTCTAATCCATTCCCTTACCCTGGCTGAGTGGCTCCCTCTCATGCACTCCTTTTTTAAAAAATCAATTCATTATTAATTGTTTGGCCTTTGAAACAGCCTAGATGGGCTCTGCATTCTCTTATCTTTCATAGTGTCCTTATGGTAGTGGAAGAGAGTGGAAGTTGACCAGTTCACACAATGACTGAGCCATTACAAGGACTTTATAAGCATAGACTTCCAGCCAACCATGCTCGGTTTTCCTTCTTTGGCTACCACAATCTTTGCTTGAATTCCTGTTCAGCGCAGAGCATGCACTGGATGCTGGCAATAAAGGAATGTGCACAAGCCCCAGGTCTGACCCTCATGAACACAAAACCAAGCAGAGGGCACCACCAAGTTTCACACACTGGATACTGTTCTGCAAACCTTCCTCAAACCTGTTTCCCATTTAGGGATGATTAAACGATACAGTGTGTTTGATGTGACAATCTTCTACCTTAATAGAGTCCAGAGTGAGATAAGATTAAAAGAAGTGCCTCGGAGGGGAACAGGAGAGCCTTTCATCTCTGGAAAGTAATAAAGACAGACCCCACATAGGAGAAAGGTCTGGCTCTAAGTGGTAATCCGATGACATAAGGCTGTAATGAGCTTGATACAACTGGATTTCCATATGCAGCTCTCCAAACCTAGCCTTCTCCCAAAGTGACAGCAGCCAATGCCATGAACTGTGAGGAACTCACTTGACTATGGACTTCTGGCCACGAGAGGGCTGCAGCAGGGTTCCTGGGCAAACTCATCTAGATGTGGAATGAATGAATGAATGAATGAATGAATGAATGAATGAATGTATTCTGCTCAGAGACAGGGAGGGTGACAGGGTTGACTTGCTGGCCTTTCTGTCTCATATCTTTCTTTTCATCCTCTCCATCTAGAGGAGTTGCCATCCTTGGACTTGCAGGTAGACCTTCCAACTCAAGTTCTAGTCTCTTTCCCACATTTAAAGACCAGGGAAAGAGTTTAATTGTCTCTGCAAGTGGGTGGGGGAGTTCCCAGGAAGCAGGGAACATAATGTATCCTTTACTATTCTCTTGACAGCCCATGGCCTCCTCTTAGCAGATGAACCAACCCCAGCAGAGTACCTGGGAGAGCATAACAAGAAATGAAAATTGCCACAATTTCCCAGAACCTTTCTGTTAGGGTCCAGAATCAAGTCACATGTCACTGAATCAAGAGGCAGGAAGAGGAACCTCTACTCCATACTGTGTCTACGAATCTCATGGGTTCTTCTGCCTGGAGCAATAGCTTGGAGCTGGTTCTGGATCCACAGAGCCCAGGCTATATACTCTAAGCCCACAGGGCTTCTCTCCAGGCCCAGACTGAACTTCATGGTCCTCTCTTTTTCCTATGCTGTTTTTCATGGCTAGCGGTCATTAGGAAAAAAAAAAAAAAAAGAGCAGCCAGCATACATCATTTGGCGAGCCTCTCCCATTCCTCAGCAAACAAGTAAGATGAGCTTGGCCCAAGATGCTATGCAGCCCTCCTCTGGAGGGGGTTGTCTGCTGAGGGCTTTCCCAGGGAAAGTTTCAGTTCTGTGCTAGGTAAAGCAGAAGTGGCATATTGTAATGTCTTCCTTTCTGCCATATACACACCAGGCCACTTCTATGTACACTATGCTCTTCCTGCCCCTATGCACAGCATAGATGTATATTGACACATCCATCAACTCCCAAAGTCCGTTGCATATCTATAAATACATTTCTTAACTTTAAAAAGATTGAGAGTCTCCTGGTAACAAACAAAGCAAACATCTTGCTCTCAGAGAGTTTATGTTTTAGTACAGAAGAGAAACAGCAGCAAGACAAGTGTGTGTGCTACCTTAGTGAGAAGTGCTGGGAGAAGATCAGACAGGGGAGTTGAGGTGTTGGCCGTTCCATGGCTCTCTTTGCCTTTCCTCATAACTACCTATTATTTGGGAACCTACAGCAAGTAGAGAGCCAGCCACACTGGAACCCAGGAGAGATTCAGGACAGCTAGCACACACTGTCCTCTAGGAACCCTACAGTCTCATTAGAGACAGGAAGTAATAGAATGGCTCATGCCATTGTGCAATACTGACTGGAAAATGTCAGAAAGGCTTCAGGAGAAAGGCCTTGAGAATATGGTATTTCTTCCACCAAGACTCTACCCAGGCCGAAGATTTGTGAAGATTCCTAGAGTCCCTGACCACGGCTAAACTGCGAAAGTCAGCACACCGGTCTCAGATTCCTTCCAGGGTCTATAGATAGAGATGTGTAAGGCTAAGACAGGGGAGCGTATTTTCCCTTCGCACACAATGCTAGGGAAACCAGCCTCCGTAGGGCAGCTGTTGTCACTGACTCTACCAGGCTTGCTCTTCTTGTATCTTATTGTCTCTCTTATTGTCTCCCCATCACAGAAAGCCCGCCTTGCCAGGATCCGTGTGGCCAAAACAGGAAGCTCCAATGCCTACCTGCACAGCAAGCGCAATGGACTCCTCAACGAAGCCCTGGAGCTGACGGTAGGTGTCCAGAAGAGCTGACAGAGAAGATGAAATCGAAATAGGCTTGTTTGCTCACCACAGGTCCCAGCACTCCCCCAGGCCGCCCCGGGTTAGGTTCTGACAGGCATGTTTCCAAGTGTTCCCACCAACATACTGCTCTCATTTAATATCACCGCTGCCCATAAAACCAGCTGTTGACAAGGGCCCCAAGACCAAGACCAGCAGGTTTTATGGTAGCCCTAAGATTTGGCTTATCAAGATGTCCCTCATGCCCTCCTGCCTTCTGTGAAGAAATGAAGAGGCTAAAGAGAGGAGAAGACAACAGCGTCGTGCTCAGTCCTTTCTTTCTTTCTCACTAGGGCACCCCGGAAGAGGAGCACATGGGCAAGACCACGTCACTCATCGAGAGTCAGCACCACCACTTACTACACTGCCTAGAAAAGACCACTGTGAGTCCCAGCCTGCTGCCCCTTCCTGCTTCATCCCTGACGTCCCAAGGCCGTACTCACGTTGTCATCCTAGGCCAGATAGTCAGTCTGTCCCCTTCCAATCCAAAAGTGTAGCGGCAAGGTCTGTCGACACCCAGGATGAAGACCCCAGGGGGTGGGGCAAGGTCACCAGAGTGAGAGATCAGCTGAGTCCTGCAGCTGTAGAGAAGAAGCCACTCCCATAGCCTTCCCATCCCCACCCCCAACACCATCGTGTGTCTTAATTACTGAGGACTAAGCGTTTCGTTGTTCATTTCTCAGTTCTGATGGGCATCACCCAACAAGACTCAGGCTGAATTTACACAGGACAATAGAGAAGAGGGAAGATTTTTGTTCCACCCCTGTAGCTGGGTTGAGGCAACCCATGGGTCCCTTTGTGCCTACATTAATGAAGGAGGCTATATATATATATATATATATATATATATATATATATATATACACACACACACACACACACACACACACACACACATATTCTTTAGCCAAGGATTTACCAGTCCCAACCCCACTTAAGTAACCTTGCACTTTTGCAGGGAGTTCAGATTGTGAAAGGCTGATTGCCAAAGGAGATCATGGCGTAGGGTGCCACAGCTGGAATGGGAATAATGCTTGTGCCTTCCTGACAGCCTGAAAGGAAGGGCAGTAGGGCCAACCCTGAACCCTTGGCAAAAACGCTGGGACCAGTAGGGTGGGAGAAGTCAGAATAGAAACGCTAAAGTGAACCTCTTCCCTATTCCTTTCCAGAAGTTTTCCACCCAAAGAGCCTAGAGTCAGGGCTCAGCACACCCTTGAAAGGAGCTTCCTAATTCCTAGTATCCCATAGCCTCTTACTCTGAGCAAAAAAATGGATACCATGGATGACTGTGGAACCCCAGTGAGATCTTCTAAATGAGAAAGTGCTCTGCGAGCCCGGGTACCAGCATCTATGGTCAAAAACCATGTATGCATATCTAGAAGTTCTCCCAAGGACACCCAACTTGCCAATGGGATAGGCCCAGACCCCACTGCCCTTTCCAAGTTGCATGTACTGGGTGGAATGTGTAAATTAAAAGGACATGGGTGAAAACATTGGGGTTTGAAGGGCTGGAATGTTGGCATTGGGGGACTGAGAGATGGAATGCTGGCATTGAAGGGGTGGAATGCTGAATCTGAGGGAATGTTGAATTGATTGTAGAGATGGGATATCGGAATGCTGGATTTGGGGTAAGGAATGTGGGGCCCAGGGGTGGAATGTTGGGATAGGAAAAGAAGAATGTTGGTATGGAAAGAGTGAATGTTGGGTTAAGCAGGCTCCTTTTGGAGCCAATGGGTGAAATGTTGGGACAAGGGAAGCAGAATGCTGGGAATGGGGGCTGGAATGTTGAATTTGGAGGGTGAAATGCTGGGATTGAGAAATTGAATGTCCAAACCGGAATGCTGGAATGTACAATCAATGGTGTTTCTATCTTCTGTTGGCATGTTGTCCTGTAGGGGTTATCCTATCTTGTGGATGATCCCCTGTTATCTGTACGAACCTCCACCATCAAGGTATTGCTTTACAAATTCAATTGTTCTTCTCTCTGAATCTTGAGTCTGTGGATCTACTCTGCTTACCCCTAGTCTGGTTTCTGCATGTGCTGCTGATTCTCCCCGGGCTTTTGCTATCTCTGCTGCCACACCCAGTACCAGCTCAGGCTTCCAGTATTTTTGCATCCAACTACCCAATTTCCTTTCCTATTCTTTCCTTTGACACCCCCTGGGGCTTAGAGGGGGCAGTAGAACTCAACTTCAAGGTCAGTTTCCTCTGGAATGCCCATATGCCACATATCTCTACGCTACCTCCTCAGTTTCCTGGGAACTCCTGGTACTGGCTGCCAGGGGACGATTTCTCTGAACTCTGTCCTTACACTTCTCTTTCTCCTCACACTGTCAGTGCCACAGAGTTCTAGTCACTTTGGTTAAGCAGCCATTTTTCCATTGTTCTGGGTTTAGCTATGAGCCACCCTCATGGCCTACAGACAGGAAACTGTTAACATTCTTTCCCATGTTTACATTTGACCTAGGGAATCCTGAACTGCCAGGTTGTTAAGGATCCATATGCCATACATAATCAGGCAAAAAGGAAACAAAATTGGAAGAAATCTTATCCTTAGCAGTTTGACCCCTTTGCATTGAAGATCAATGCTCTCCCAATTCAGTGAATGGTCCCAAACCTTTACAAACTCATGTCACACCTGTAAGAGTCATCAGCTGTGCAAAGATGACCTAGAAGACTCATATTCAGTGGCTTACTAACAAAACTTTGACTATCTCTGATGATGCCACTAAGCCCCTCCATGTCCTCTGTGTCCCTTCTGCTCGAAGCTGAAGGTGGAGTATATGACACCTAATGATTTAACAACCATGTCCCTGCCCAGGCTCAAGGCCAGGGTGGCCAATTGGATTCTTTTGACATTGACACCTGTGGAAACGAAACCCCTCACAAACACTTATCTGTAATCCAGGCATCTGGGGGAGGGGATCCTTCATTAAAAGCCCAAAACAGACAGGCAGCCATACATAGACTGGGGCTCCCCCGCCTCCCTTCTTCTTTTTCATGGTTTCCCCTTCCTCCCACAGAACCATGAGTTTATTGATGAGCAGATGTTTGAGCAGAACTGCATGGAAAGCTCAATGCAGAACTACCCGTCCACCAGAAGTCCTTCTCTGTCCAGTCACTCGGGCCTCACCACCACCTGCTGCTCCCGTCGCAGTAAGAAGACCACACACCTGCCCAACTCCAACCTGCCAGCCACTCGCCTGCGCAGCATGCAAGAACTCAGCACGATCCACATCCAGGGCAGTGAGCAGCCCTCCCTCACCACCAGGTGGGTGGTTTCCATTCCCTTTCCAGAATTAAACAATCTCCACATTAGAACCTCAGGGATCCCCTAATGGTTCCCCTGATCTACTGCATGGGGCCCCTCTGCTTTCCTCCCAACCTTCCTTCTCATGCTTTAAAGTAATCCAGGGGTCTTCATGGGATATTGGATGATACTATAGCAGTTTAGGTCAAAAGTGGCTTTAGGTAATAAGAGGGAAAAAACTAAAAAAGAATCCAAAAATTAAAAAGATGGACTATAATCATTTTCCTAAGAAAATACTTTTCCCAACTAACTGTGTTACATATATATGGCTTATCCCAAGCTGATTGTGAATCACAGACTGACTTTTCCTTCCTGTTACTTCCAAATAAGTTGCAGAGATTTCAGGGAAAGCAAATGTCATAACAACACAAGTGATAAGCCCATGAGGGCTGGGAAGAAGTACTATCTGATGACTTAGGAATTGTTACTAGTGACTAGAATGGTAATTATAAGCTGATTGTTAAAGGCACAGATCAAAGGCTGAATAGAGTTCCTTGGTATAGCATAGACCAAAAAACAATGCAGGGGGTCAAGGAAGATTTGAGGTGCACACAAGCAGGAACCATCACCAACTCACTCTTTTCTATCCCAGTCGCTCCAGCCTTAATTTGAAAGCAGACGACGGACTGAGACCAAACTGCAAAACATCCCAGATTACCACAGCCATCATCAGCATCCCCACTCCCCCAGCTCTAACCCCAGAGGGAGAAAGTCGGCCGCCTCCTGCCAGCCCAGGACCCAACACGAACATTCCTTCCATAGCCAGCAACGTTGTCAAGGTCTCTGCCTTGTAAAAACACTGGACAGAGGGCCCGAGGGGGTAGTGGGGAGTAAAGGGGGCTGGCATGTTGGTGGGTGGCCACTGAGACCACTCCCTCCCCCTTTCCCACTATTTCTGCCTGCCCCATTGCACCCCTAGCACCGAGACTTGTGCCTGGAGGGAAAAGGAAGCAGCAAAGGGTTCCTGAGGATCCCACTGCTGGTGGGGACACAGCCCTGTGACATTGCATCTTGCTGGGGCCGGAGGAAGGGAGGGGGTGGGTAGGGGATGGGCCATTAGGAGGTGTAGGCCGCTTGCCTGGACAGGGCCTGGTGGGGGCACCTCAGACCAAATAACAGTTGTTTCTGGAGACCCCAGCGAGGAAAACACAAGACCAAGAGCAGCTCAGAGGCCGAGTCGCCACACGCAAACAGGAAGAAAAATATAACACTGTGTATTAAGCACCTTTTTCAAGGATCTTAATGGATAATATTTATTCATGGGAAAAGGTGGAAAACAAAATAATCAATGGATTTTTGTGAAATGTTTTTCTCCATGGACCCAACACCTTTAAACCAAAACAATGCATTTTGTGAGGTTGGTTTTTATTTTTCTCCTTTTATAGCAAAAGCTTTTAGGCTCAAAGTCAGTTATTGCTGAGTTCCCTTCCCACTCCCAGGGGGAGTGAGGTCACCTTTGCTGGGTCCTCACTGCCCAGCCGACCTGCACAGAGCTGTCAAGCAACCACACAGCAACCCTTCTGCTCCGTCCGTCTGTCCGTCTGTCTCCTGTCTCTGTACCTATCTGCTTCACCTTGGCTGTTTCTGTATCCAACTGTCTGTCTCACCATGGACAGTAAAGCCTTCTCTGTCACTGCCAAGTACTGCAGACCTGTGCCTGGGAGTCAGGCCGAGCAAATGCAAATACAGAAAAGAGAGGAAGTCAAGTGGGGTGAGTCGAAGGGTGAGGTAAGTCGACCTTGTGAACAGAGGTGCTTCCCTTGTGATTGGAACCACTTGGCTTTGTCGTTTGTTGTAGGGGGAGTTGGGGAATAGTCATGTGTATCACACTGAGTCTTGAAAGTGGAAACAGCAACTTCAGAAAGCAGTTGTTTCAGCTCTACCCCAGGGAAGACAGAAGCACCAAGGCTCACAGCTTCCAGAGCTCCAGGGCACCTTGCTGTGGACCTTCCTTTAGGATCCACCATGAAGCCCATGCAGTGAGTGCTCTGCCGAGCGGCTCCATGAGCATCCTCAAGTAAGAACAATGGACTTACGGCCCGAGGCAGTTCCTATACAGAGGTTGTGAAGGTTAAGCTTGTGTGCCTCGTGAGGGATGTTTCAAAGCAAGAAAGCAAGCAAGAGGCTCTAGATGATTCTCTCCTGGTCTAAAAGATGCCTTGAGGTCTGAGTCATCTTCAGGCCTCATCTCTGAAGACAGCTGAAGTGTGGGAACACTGATGACCTCCACGCAAATGAGGGAGTGGAGATTACTTCTTGAAAACGTGGATAATATGTTTGTTCAAGTTATTTACATGGTAGTGGGCCTGGGAACAGTATTTCTGGAATCTTCCTAATCATTTTCACCACTTACAATGGAGCAGGTTAGCCTCGGGTTAGTTACAAGTGTCCTTTCCCGCCCTTCCCAACCCCAACTACTTTCCTGCGGTTTCTGAAGCCTGGGATCTGAGGCATATGAGCTGCTTAGGAACTTCTCATCCATTTTACAGCTCACAGATAAGCTGTTCATTTGCAAGTCCAAAATCTCTCTGCCTACTACAACTATAGATGGGTTTTTCTGGCCAGGGGCCTGAAAGCATTCCTGGGCCTTCCATGGCCCCAGCTCCAGTGACTCTGTACACAGAGGAGTCCAAGTGTTTTGAGGTGGTACCAAACCATAAAGTGGACAGAAAGGCAGAAGGTGCCCTTCTTTCCATCTTTATCTCCCTGTCCTTATCCTCAGTGGCTATCCTCAGTGACAGTCCTTTCTTTAGATCTGGCCCCAGGATTTCCCCTTATCATGGGCATGGAGTTATTCTTGCAATCCAGTAATTCCGTACATACATTTTTATCAGCCAAGGCAGAGAGCCAAGCTGGACCCAGTTTTAGCAGGTAGACAAAGAACTAGAAAAGGATCTTTCTTTTGAAAGAATGGACCATGGGACAAAGGGATGTCTAAGTGCATGATACATCCTAAGAACTGAGTGGGATAAGGATACAGAATTTAAAAAGAACACTGTTGCAGTCACATACAAGCCACCATTCTATTTAAGAACAAGTCACTACAGGGCTAAGATGATGACTCAACCAAGGATCTCCATGTCATTTGGACAGTGCACAACACAGCATACTATGGCTCTCATGAAAAGAAATATATTTTTTAAATTGTGGCCCCCAAATTCCATGTTTTATTGACTTGAGTGAACAGATGTTTGTGTTGCTTCTATTTCATTTCCAAAGCCCATATCATGCCTGTTCCCCCCAAAAAAAAAGGATTAGACCCTCTTCACTTTCATCTTCCCATTGCAGTCTTGTTAGGGGATAAGGGACCCAGCTCACCTGTGCGCAAAGATATCAACGAAGGAAAACAGCTCACAGCCATATATCTCCTAAGGGTATTTGTGATTAAGTACAGGGACAAAAGCGTGCTGGAACAATTTAGTAAGTCTGACTCATTGGCTAGTAAGTGAAGAGCCAGGATATCAGAATCTTCTGAAGACCAATAGCTTTCTGGTGCAATGACTCACGGTGCACAAACCATGTTAGACTAACTGAAAATTCCCCAAGCTACCACTCCATTCAACCCTACTGAGCACTGGGAGAGGTTATCAAAAAGGCAAATATAAAAAGCCTAAGACTGCATTCAAATAATAAATGGGAATAACTTGGAAATATAATATTGAATATACCAGACCTAGAGAAGATTAAACAACAGCTAATTCATTTTACAGTGTAGCAAACTGAGGCCCAGAGAACTTGATTCCCTCAAGGTAATGTAGTCATTTAAGGATAGAATAGGGACCAGAGCACAAGACCCTTGGCTACTAGTCTAATGTGTTTTGTTTTGTTTTGGGGTTTTTTGTTTGTTTGGGTTTTTTTGTTTTTTCAATCACACTCTTTGCCTCGCAGAGTTAATAATATGTTGGGGAAGGTCCATCAAAGATGCCATGACATAACTAGAGATACTCTTGTGTAAATGTCAACACAACTTGATGTAGCCCTGGAAATCACCTGACTATACTAATACAAATTATAGACATCGGAGCCACCATTTCTTGGGTAGAGCAAGCTACAGGTGATCAGTTCTATCAGAAATAGGTGAAAAGGGAATGTCCAAGATTTTCCAGGCAAATGCTCAATTTTCTCAAAGAAAAAGAGACTTGGACAATGACATTTCAAAGCATACTTTTCTGTTGCTTCTCACCACAATCTGTGAAGGTAGTCAACTTAGTAAATCCTTGATTCAGAGAAAAGAAATGGGCACAAAGAAACTGAATGACTCATCCAAGGTTCCATGGCAAGTTAATGGCAGAATTATGATTTGATTCAGAACTTAGACATCATGTCCTGGGAGAGTCTTCTATATCCTGCTCTATGGCTCTAAGGTTTGCTCATATTTTTAAAAGCTGGATTTCAAAGGAGATGATTAGGGGAAACATTCCTGAAGTAGCAGGACCTCCTGAAACAGACCATTATTTCTTCCTAATTCCCATTTTTCCTAACTAGTCTCAAGCTCAGGACTAATTGTACAGAACCCCTTTCAAAAGACCAGTAGATACTCTCAACAACTGAGTGTTATTAGAATATGACCACATAATTTGAACAGATGTTAAGGAGGATGGTAAATGATGATCCGTGGCTGACAAAGGTCACATACAGAACTGCTGAGGACATTATACAGTTGTTTTGTTTTCCCTGCAGTTCAGGATCAAGTCATTTTCTTATCAGAATGCAGGTAGGGAAAGTACCTGGGAGCATTATAGGCCTAGATCATTTTCCTTGTCTTTTTAAAATAGCAGTAGTGATTGAAATTGAGCTAGCATTAGATTTGAAATTATTAATGAATTCTAGTGATTCAGGCTCCCTCACTTCAATTACTAGGTAACTAAGTAAGGCAGAAGAAGCCCAATACCATTCATTTGAAGTAATAGTTTCCCTTTCATGCTAGTTGGCATGGTAACCACCGTAAAAAGAACACGAGAGACTTTTATTTTCCCTCTGATTTCCTAATGAATTCTCATTACTTGCAAAGCTTTAAAATGATGGGATAAAGGAAAAACATTGTCATGACCCATGACACTTGGAGCCCAAACAGCATCATGAAAAGCATTAGAACCAAGGAAACATGGCTTTGAAGAATGAAATGGCTTTTTAAAGGGGTTCCTTATGGGTCTTGTTTTTTATTCAGGATATTCTATGTTTTCTCATCAAATGTAGTAATGACATTTATCTTAGCAGGTTATTTAAACTAAGCTGGCTGATGTCACATTAGCCAGTACAGGGCACTGACCCAAGTCCTGGGGGACTACTTGGACCAATGGACTATTTTACAATCCAGGGAGGTGGGAGGGATGGTATATTTTTGATAATCAGACATTCCAATGTTTTCCTTAGAGGTCATGAGCTCCCATTAATGTTCTTGTGAAAAACATCAAGTGTGTTCTTTTCTATTTTCGTATAATTACTGGGCTTTGCTTAACAACATCACAACGGCAAAGAAATACACTGTACAAAACTGCAGGAAGACAAATGTGAAAACTTTCTGTGGGGGAAGAAAAAGCTCTTAAGTTTCTTGTCTTCTTTTGAAACTGTAGTGCATATGTTATAACATGTATATCATTTACAGTATTGAGTCCTGTGCCACTGCTGTACCTGATGTATCCAATCTGGATTAAACAAACTATGTGCCACAAGCCTTGAAGTGGGGGAGTTTCTTTGAAAACCAGTGCTTTCCCTTCCAAAAACATTGCCGTACAGCAGGACGCTTTCTGTCCTGCTAGAGCAATGACATACTCTTCGGGGAAAGGCCTCATCTAACCTGCCCGGCGCCTTCCGTATAAGCAAGGCCACTGCTTCCTGGAGCTTGCCTGCCAACACGCTCTAGGCAGGTTCACTGCTTTAACAGGAGACCACTGGATTGAATTTGTCTATAGCTCTCTCTTAAGGACCAATTACTAAACAAAAAATCTGTCTTTATATATCAGTATCGGTTCTATTAAGGCTTCCTCTAATATTTGCTCCGCTTAGACCAAAGTCTGAAACAAACCACTCTCTCTTTTTCTCTCTCTCTCCCCTCTCTCTTGACATTAAATGCTAGTAAAAGTCGTGACAAGCAAGAGAAGCACAAGCTCAGGGTCATCACATGTTGGTGACTTCACATCTGTCACCTTTTCTTCCCTTCAGTTCCTTTCTTGACTTTAAAGGGGAGTAGGGCAGGATTAAGTACCTTTTAAGGTCTGCCTAACCTTAATAATTCTGTTCATGTAAGAGAAGCATTTTCATGTTCTGTCATGCAACAGCACAAATTTAAATCCTTTTCATTCTCCAAAACCACCAGATCCCAACCAATGGAAACAGTAAAAGAAGAAACACAGTATGCTCAAAAGTCCAAGTCCATTATGAAATTCATTGTAAGCACTGACATTCACATCCTTACTACCCACTAGGTGTCACTAAAGACCTATAGCTCAAATAATCTGGACGAAAACTGGGAAGTACATGCACTCAGCAACTCTGCCTGCGTTCAGCAATTCTTTTTCATTAACAAGCACTCAGTGTGTAAAGCCTCTGCAGGTTTGATGGTGAGTTTTGATTCCCAGATTTACAGGATAGAAGGAGAGAATTGATTCCTGTTAAGTTATCCTCTGACCTCCACCCATGCACCATGACATGCAGGCACACACAAAATTAAAATATAATAAAACTTTTCTCACTATGTAGCTCTGACTATCCTGAAACTATGTAGACCAGGCTGTCCTTGAACTCAGAGATCTGCCTGCCTCTGCCTCCTGAGTGTGTGTGCCACTGTGCCCAACACTTTTTTTTTCTTTCTTTTTTTTTTTTTTTAAGAAAGAGTTTTTCTGTGTAGCTTTGCGCCTTTCCTGGAACTCACTCTGTAGCCCAGGCTGGCCTTGAACTCACAGAGATCCGCCTGGCTCTGCCTCCCGAGTGCTGGAATTAAAGGCAGTGCAGCCGCCCTGCCGCTACCACTACCTGGCTCCACCTCTTAATAAAACTTTTAAAGCACTAAATGTCAAGTAGTATACACACTTGTTCAAAAGATAAAAAACAAAGACAGTCTGCCCCAACAAGACAAGACCTTTGTGACAGGGGTGTCAACAATAACTATGAAAAATGTAAGTTATTTTATATTTAAAAGGAAATGGAAAAAGCCCTCAAAAACTTGTTCCAGGGTTGCGGATTTAGCTCAGTGGTAGAGCACTTGCCTAGCAAGTGCAAGGCCCTGGGTTTGATCCTCAGCTCAAAAAAAAAAAAAACTTTATCTTAGACATGGCCCACAGTACAATCATTCTTCTTCAATTACTTTTAGTGTTCTGAGACTGAAGTTTACCTAAAAGACACACACTTTTATTTAAAAAGTCACTAAAGAAGTAACTTGTATTCTCAGAATTATCCAAAGAGGGCTGGAGGCCTGCTCAGTGGTTAAGAGCACTTGTTGCTCTTCAGGACCCAGATTCCATTCCCAGCACCCATGTTGGGCAGCTCACGACTGCCTTGAACTCCAGTTCCAAGGGATCCAGCACCCTCTTCTAGCCTCTGTGGGCTCTCACACACACATTCGCATAAACAGGAAAAAAAAAAAAAAAAAAACTACTACTATCCAAAGAAGCAAGTTTCTCTAAGATCTCTGTATGTAATAAGGAATGCCTAATTCAAGCTTAACCTGAGCTTACAGTAATGGACTGGAAATTTTGAAAATTCAAGAATTACCTAGATAGGTACAGAGATCCATGGCCAGGCACCAGGCTGAGCTCCAGGAATCCAATTGATGAGAGAGAGGATAGATACTGCAGGCGAGGGACATCGAGATCATGATGGGAGGACATGCAGAGATGACCAGCCACACTAGTGGAAGCCCATGAACTGTGGACTGGTGGCTGTGGAGCCCCCATGGGACTGGACCAGGCCCTCTGGATATGGAAGATGGTTGTTTGGCTGTTTGGGGGGCACCTAGGCAGGGGGTCGGGATCTGTCCCTGGTCTATGGCCAGGCTTCTGGAACCCGGTGCCTGTTGTGTGACACCTTGCACAGCCTTGGTGCAGTGGGAAGGGGCTTGGACCTGCCTAAGTTCAGTGTGCTGGGCTCTGCTGACTTCCCATGGGAGACCTCGATTTGGGGGATGTGGGGATGTGGGGTAGGTGGCTTGGGAAAGAGGGCTGGGGGTGGGAGGAGGGAGGAGGGGGGAAATCTGTGGATAGTATGTGGAGTAGAAAATTTCATAAGAAAAATGAAAGAAAAAAAAGTAAAAAAAAAAAAAGAGTAAAAAAAAATACCTAGACACTCTTATTTACAAATTTGAATTACCTTTCTCATAAAATACTTTCTCATTATGAGTCATATAAAAATTAAATCTTACAAGGAACCCTAAAAATCTAATCCAATGTCTCATTTTATTGAGAAAGCTGGGTTTGGAGAGGTTAGATGACTGTACAAGGTACAAAAGTAGGTAGAATGTCTTCATCAGGACAAGTTTTCTTTTTATAATACAAGTTCCCAACTGACTTTACAGAAAACCTGTGTGCATGGTTTCTAACACGTTATGTGGCCACACGCCTGACTGAAGGTTCCTAGCAAAGTGTGCCCCTCCACACACACAGTAATCTACGCCCAAGTGGTAGTGAATGTCTCCCACTTTCACCTCTGCAGCCACCACGACCTGGAATGGAAACAGCTGCCACCAGCCTGCTTTCAAAGTGCCTCGGATTTCTAAAGCTTTAATTCATATACTTGCTATTGGGATTTGGGAGGTTTTTGTTTTCCATTTACTTAGTGTATGGGATACAGAGTGTACTCCTGGCAGTGAGTGGACAACTCCTTCCATGAAGATCAAAGTCAGGTCTTCAAGCTTGGTGGCAAGTGGCAAGTGTGCTTACCAGCCCTCTCTACAGCCCTGTAACTACGTGAAGCTTAAATTAGGCGTTCAGTGTTAACATTTACAGAGATCTTGAGGAAGCCTGCTCCTCTGGATAACTCTAAGAATGCACATTATTCTTGGAGTAACTAAAAGTAATTTTCTATCAAAAAAAAAAAAAAAAAAAAAAAAGGCAAACACAAAACAAACCTAGAGAGAATCCAATTAATTTCAAGACTAATGGTAGCCTCCTCCCTAATTAGGATGCAGTAGTGTATCCTAATTAAATCCCCTAGCAATGGCAAACTATGAAGTTGGCTCTGTTGTAGGGGGAGGATAGAAAGAGGTGAGTTCAATTACATAGTAATGACAGGATCTTATTTAAGTGTATAATTAAAATCTCTATTATCTTAGTAATATATTGGACTTAATCTAGGTTTGCCAAATTATTTCATCTAACTTCACTAGTATTGACTTTTCTGTATACGATTGACCATGCCAAATCACAGAAATTCAAGCTGAACACTGTAAGACTATATCCTAGGGATGTTCCACATTAAATGAAAATGGCTGTGGGTGTTTGCTGACACTAGTATAAAGGGTCTATACCGCTAAATATGTACACAGCAAAGAACTTTCCTTTCTTAAAGTGAATAATTTCCCACTACAGAAGGGATTCTCTCACCTAAAATCTATTTCACAGCAAAATCCCAGACCAAAAAGTTTAATGATAAAAGAACATTTAGCCTCTAATTATAACTTTTCTAAATCATAATTTGCAGAGGCACTACCAGCTCTGAAAAATGATAGCTCCTCTTAGATCCTAGTATTCAAGAAGAAAAAAAAAAAAAAACTCTTTAGCACAGATTAACAATATTATGACATACTATTGGAAGAGTCAGAACAGAATGAACTCATCTTCTAGCAAACACTCAACACTAAGAGCTAGAACTTTCCATTAGCCTACCAACAGAACTAGGAAGTCCACATCTATGCATCTCACATCAAGTCTCAACCTGGGTTGCATAGATGCACTTCAGAGGACCCAGGAGCCCTTTGAAATTTTGTTCACAGTCCCACTTACGGAATGGGAAATGTTCTTGGGTCGACCTATCTATGGCTTCTAAGAGACTCATTTAGAACACAAGAAGCAACAAGAAGCTGCCCCTTCCGTGAGCAGCAGAAGGCAGCCACAAGATGACACTGACCTACTTAACACAGTGAAACGTGGGCAGCCTCCACAGCTTCTTCAGGAAGATGAACAGAAAGCATCCAGAACATTCACCTAAATCTGTTTTCACAACTAACAAAACTACCACTGGAAGCAGAGAACATTTAGATTCCTTCTTGCCTAATACTCAAAGATCCACCATGATCAAATTCCCATGAGAATGCAGCAATACAGAAATGCAGTGCAATCCTTTTGTAAGGAAGTCCACAGAATAACATTACATTCAAATTTTAACTTTTTAATTTTTTTAAGTAAGGAGTGCCATATGTCACCTTTTAAAAGGCTTCTTTTGGGAACAGTCTACATGAAGTGGCACTTTGGGGGTCTTTAGATCCAAGTTCTAAAAATTCTCTTGCAAGTCTGATGAAATTGAAAAAAAGAATATTCCTGGACCAAGTCAAAAGAATCTGAAAAATAGTTGTGTCCCAGTAGAAAGCCTCAGAGTCCTCTCAAGTTCCTCCAAAATGCCACCATACTCCACTTGCTCTAGGTGAAGAATGCATATCTAATTATGTGTTGAGAGTCAATGGTTTCAGGCACATCCTAACATCACTGGTTACTACGCATCATTTCTTGTAGATAAACTGTATTCATATGGTAGGCAGCCATCCAACTTGGATGTCTCTGAGCATTCCAATAGTATGAGTGGGAAGCCGCAGCATAATATTCCTGCCATGCCCTGTAATATGCTCTCCAGTATTCCTCATAATCCTGGTAGGTATCAGAGAAACTCGCATTTGTCTCCCTGTGACAGTCATACCAAGCCTCTTCCTGGGGTTCTGTCTGGACGCGGTAAGAGGAGCGCCGTGGCGGGTTTCTCCGACTCTGCTTAGATCTTTGGTTAGCTCCTTCTTTATGCCTGGCCTTCACCTGGGTTTCAGGAGATTCTTGATACACTGCTTGAGTTGGAGTATCATTTCCATTCAGAACTTGTTCCAAAGAGAGAGGTCCACCCACAGGTGTACATTCAGAGTCTTTCAACTGAGTGTCAGAAGAGCCTTCCATGTAAGACTTATTGCCTTTGCTCTGGGAAGAAGTCCTTGAGCTGCAAGAATCGCTCTCACTCTCTGAGTCCCCAGACTGGCTACTACTCGCCAATATCTGTACTCTATCTTCAGGAAGTCTACTTCTCACAAAACCATTCTGAGGATTCACAGTCTGAGCCCCAGGCCCCGTGTAGTGGCGGATAATCTCCACAGGTTTTTCTAACCCCTCTTTAATATAGTGCTCATAATCCTCTACCAGTTCTGCAAAAGTCAAAGTGCACGGCTGATGGACTTTGAAGGAAGACAGGCAAGGAATCTTAGGGAGTGAGCCAGGGGAAGCGTCTTTGGCCTGCTGCTGGCTGCTACTGGAGGAGTCCTCACCAGTGGTCTGAACAGAACTCTTCACTTGCTCTTCCAGTTGTGTGGTACAGCCCAACTCTTCGGGTGGAACAGTCTTTTCTATGTTTCCACACTCTGAGTGGCTTTTCACAGGAAGCTTTTGTTTGCTGCTGTGTTTTGATTTGGCTGACACTGTAGATACAGAAGTATTTCTAGGGGAAGACATTTGGTTACCAGGAATTCTTTGAGTTTGGAAGGCTCTCTCCAGTTTGTGAACTTGCTTTTTGGTGGACTGGGTAGGTGTGCTTGGTAAGATGCATGTATGCATCGCAGCTTTAACTTCCACATCCCAATCCAAGCATTCTTCCATCAGGCCGGGAGGAATGGGATCTATATAGAAAAGAAAGAATACGAATTAAAATTCTCAGCCCAGGCATGGTAGTGCACACCTTTAATCCTAGCACCCTGGGGGTAGAGGCAGGTGGATCTCTGTGAGTTAGAGGCCTGCCTGGTCTACATATCACAAATCAGGCCAGTCAGGGCTACACAGTAAGACACTGTCTCAAGAATAAAACTGCAAAGCCTATAGCTTTGGCTCTAATTCAGTAGAATACTTTTCATGTGTCAAATAGTTACTTGACTTATCTTCTCTACTTATCAGCTGTTAACACTTTTACTTAACCTACATATTAACATATGCTTAAATGTCCTAATTTACAAGACACCGATTAGCAACAGCATGTACCTCACAAGCCTGTGGTGAGAAACGAATTAACATATATACAGTAGACATAATAGACACTATGTGCTATTATTTTTAATATGCCTACCATCACTATAACTGTAAGAATGTCAAAACTTTTGATTCAAAAGGAAGCTAGGCATGGTGGCGCATGACTTTGATCCCAGCACTTGAGAGGCAGAGGCAGGCATCTCTGTAAGTTCGAGGCCAATCTGGTCTACATAGTGAGTATCAGGACAGAAAGAACTACAAAGAGACCCTGTCTCAAGATAAACAAACAAACAAACAATAAATAAATAAAACCAGAAGAATGTCAAAAGGAAACAGAAACACACACCTGGTAAAGGGAGAAGGTTGATATTACATTTCTGGGCAATTTTCATCATCATATTTTCTTCTTCCCCTCTACAACAGTAGGTCACTGTCAGTCCCAACGTTCCTGAGAGAATGGAGTGACATAGTAACTCATTTCCACAGAAACAACAACAGTCATTTCGTTAAAGCACTAAACTTCCTTTTCCTTACCAAAGCGGCCAGCTCTGCCAATCCGATGCATGTATGTCTCCCAGTCTAACGGCACATCCAGATTCACTACCAGATTCACCTTCTCAGCATCAATCCCACGGGAGGTCTTGAAGACAATTGTTTGTATTAATTACAGCATGGCTACCAATGTATGCTCTTCTCGTATAACCAGAAGTCAGATTTAAAACAGGCAAATATTTAGGATTTGGAAGGAAAAATTCTATTTCTAATGACTAACTAGTACTAAACTATTTCAAAAACAAACATTAAGGCATTTTAAGAAAGCACTCCCCCGCCCCACTGGAAAGCTAATTTTTATCTCTGGCACCTGCTAGATACATGAACTAGGATGGCAACTAGCGACAACACACAAAGACCGACAGTCCCTCCGACCTCCCAGGAGCTTTACCAAGTCTGTAGAAATGAGGACTCTGCAATGAAACTGCTTCAGTTTAGCCATAGCATCAAGGCGCTGATTCTGGTTCATGTTACCTAGAGAGACCCACACAAAGGCATTTTACAACTCCTAAGCAAGCCAGGTATGGTGGCACACACCTGCTGTCTGTCATCCAAGCACACAAGAGATTGAGGCAGAAAGAGACAGAGTTCAAGGCCAGCCTAGACTCCATAAGATCCCCTCTCAAATACAGCAACAAAAACTTAAGATATATTTATCAAATCCACAATAAGAAAGAATCATAATTCCCAGTCTTACTGTTTTAAATAAATACACCAACCAGTTAATTCTATCCTATGCAAATCTGAGTGCTAAAATCTAAAGTTAGTATTTTTCAAAGTACAGTTTAGGTAATCAATTTGAAATTCAAAAATCAATTTTAAATGGTGACATTACGAAGTTTAACAAATACTTCTTAGGGAAAAAGTTCTTACCAACTATTTACAAATCTTATTTTAAGACTCTGTGTATGCCTGTGTCTATGTGTCTGACTGTAAATAGGCTGCATGGGCCTATATGCATTCAGAGGCCAGGAGAGGCCATCAGATCCCCAGGAGCAAAACCACCTGGTTTGTTATGTGGGTGGGTGCTGGGGTCCAAACTCTTGTGCACATGATTGCACAGGAAGTGCTTTTAACACTGAGTCCTCTCTATAGTCCACAAAGCTGGTTTTGAAATGTGATCCAGGGCTAAGCTAGCACCCCATTAGGAAATTAGTCTCCCTAGTATCTCATACTGAATATGTTCCAGCAAACAAGTTAAGAATTACACTACAACATATAAAACTGAAAGGATCTCATTAACCAAAAATTACTTTATATTTTTTCTATTAATCCAGCAATTAATAAACTCTGTGGATAAAGTGAGTCACTTTTGTCTTCCATAGACCATTAAAGTCAATTCACCAGCTGGAGGTATAGCTTTAGAGAAGAGTATTTACCTAGCACATGAAAGACCAAGTCTGACGGTAGGGAGCAGAGAAGATAACTCAGCTAGTCTTAGCATGTTTTTCTATGACAGGGTCTTGCTATGCCACTCACACTGGCCTTAATCTTAATATAGTCAAATATGGCCTCAAGCCCGTGACCTTCCTGCTCCAGCCTGGAGAGCACATGGAATAACATAACCCTGCTCAAATTTTGCATTTTAATAATGACTTGATTATATGAAGAAACAAAATGTCTTAAGACCATGAAGATAAATTTTGTTTTATAGAATTAAGTTCTTTGCAAATATAACTCAGAGACTTTAATTAAAGTATTTAAGAGTATTTAAGTATCTCTGATTACTGATTTTCTAAGTTGTTACTACAGACCAAGTTACTCCTTAAACAAATTAAATTAAAAAAAAAATCCAGGAGAATGATATCAAATTCCAATGAAAAATAAGCCTGAATTTCCTTTATGATTAGTGCAACCTCACACTCATGAAACAATTCAAAAAGTGATGTTTTTCTCTTGATGTGGAAGGCTTCAAGACAATGCATTAAACAAAAACAAAGAGTTGGACTTGCCTGAAATGCATTCAGTAGGAAAACCTTTAGAAGAAAGGATATCAGCCAAATGTTGAGCTCTACAAGAAAAAAAAAGAGATTTACAACTTTCAACTACTGCCTCACGCCTATTCTTTTGTTTCTGTTTTGGTTTTTGTTTTTCGAGACAGGGTTTTCTCTGTGTAGCTTTGAGCCTTTCCCAGGAACTCACTCTGTAGCCCAGGCTGGCCTCGAACTCACAGAGATCTGCCTGGCTCTGCCTCCCAAGTGCTGGGATTAAAGGCGTGCGCCACCACCGCCCGGCCTTTGTTTCTGTTTTTTAAGTTCTCTGGACTAAATTATATTACCTGCTGTGCAAATTAGAAAACACCAAGGCTTGATTAAATGGGATTCTACTGAAAAGTTCCTGTAAGTGCTGAGTCTTTTCCTCAAAAATCTTATGAGGCAAAGGGTAAGAATTGACAACTTGGTAGTACTGCTTCAAACCTACAAAGAAATCAAAAGTCCCCAGTTAAAACAAACACATCTGATGAATTCCAATGGCAACTATGATGTGGTCATAGCCAATTAGACAAGGGAAGCTTCACAATGTCACACACTAATACTGTAAAATCTATACATACCTATGAGGCTTGGATCACTGGGATTCAATCTTACAAATGTGGGATCTCTCATATACCTTGTCAAAGCATTAGCCAAAAATTCAGGATAAGTAGCAGATACTGCCAACATCTGTTTACTGGCAGGTAAAGAAGAATAAATCCAACTGTAAATACAAGAAAACATAGACCATGAAAACTATGCAGACAGCAAACACTTAAACAACAAAAAAAAAAAAAACTACAGACGGACACTTAGACACACATTTTTCTAGTCAAGTTAGTTTTCTTACTTTATTTGCTCCTGGAAGCTGCCTTCTTCTAAGAGCTTGTCTGCTTCATCAAGAATAAAGAGACGGATACTGCCTGGATTCAGGTAGTCAAGTTCTATGAGCTGTTTAATTCTACCTATACGCCAGGAAAACAGCAAAGCCTGAAATACTTATGACATATCAAATCTGTACAAACCAACCTCAGGAATGCTTTACTGTATTTATCCACAGGTGAATTTTATACTGCTGAATTTCCTCACAGTGCACATTCACACACTAGCTCACAATCTTAGTAATCTTAAATTCTCATCTTGCCTGAATCCCCCACCCTACACACTTTTCATCCCTGATAAATATGGAAAACAAACATCACTGCTATCAAAAGACATAAATGCTAAAACACTGAATTCTAGAGTCTGAGCGACTGACGAGCAAATTACCAGCGAGAACAACAAAAATCTTAATCCATGGCTTAGACAAGTTTCCTCAAAGTCACATCACATTTCAGAAGCCTAGCCCATGGGTATTTTCAAACATGCTTTAGAATGGAGATGAACAGATTCTGTTGATAATCCAGCCACGTGTCTCACTGGTCTAATGTTCTTCACTTCTAGTGAAAGTCATTTATCCCCATCATCAAAGACTCCCATCCAGTGTTCAATTCCTCAAGAACTTCAGCTACCAACAGGTATTAATAACTTACCAGGAGATCCAACAGCAATGTGACACTTTTTAAGTCTGGTTTTATCTTGAGATAACGGAGTCCCTCCAATAAAGACATGACATTCTAACCCTTCCATTTTTATTCCAATGGATGTAATAACAGAATGTATCTGAACAGCAATTTCTCTTGTGGGAGCCAATATCAAAATCTAAAATAAATTGTAAAATATTACTTTAACAAGTCAGAGGAATACATATGAGTGATGTATTCATTGCATGCTGCACTACTTTTCATTTTATTTTATTTTTTTTTTTTTTTTTAAGATTTATTTATTATGTATACAGAAGAAGGTGCCAGATTTCATTACAGGTGGTTGTGAGCCACCACGTGGTTGCTGGGAATTGAACTCAGGACCTCTGGAAGAGCAGTCGGTGCTCTTAACCTCTGAGCCATCTCTCCAGCCCACTACTTTTCATTTTAAGACAAGAGAAATATTCCATTTATTTACTCAGTTAATTTATTTTTTTCTTTTCTTTCTTTTTTTTTTTTTTTTTTTCCGATTTTTCGAGACAGGGGTTCTCTGTGACTCAGTCCTGGCTGTCCTGGAACTCACTCTGTAGACCAGGCTGGCCTTGAACTCAGAGTCACAGAGACCCACCTGCCTCTGCCTCCTGAGTGCTGGGATTAAAGGCGTGCACCACCACTGCCCGGCTTACTCAGTTAATTATTAAGAACCTACTATGTGGGAGAAAACATACAAGTTGTAAAGAATTTCTCTCTTGGCACTCTGGTTATAATATAAACAAAAAATATATACATGTAATAGCAAGTAATAAAAAGTATGATAAAAAAAAATCAAATAGGGAAAAAAGAAAGACCTGACAAGGGAAGTCATTTTAAATGGGGTGATCAGAAAGCCCGTCTGAAGTGAGGTGTGTTGGCATACACCTGTGATTCTACCATGCTAAAAGAGATAATGGAGGACTGCCTCAAATTGAAAACTAGTCTATGTTGCAAGTTTCGGTCCATCTAAAACTATGGAGAGTATGCCTTCCTCCAACAAGCAAACAAAAAGAATTTTAAGAGCTCCATAAGGAAGTAACATTTGAGAAGAGCTAGTTGTGAGACATACCAGAAGAAAAGAAAAAGTAAATTCAAAGGCCTTAAGATACACATGAGGAACAGCAAAAAAGCCCACGTATGAGATAAATTTTAAGAGGAATCTATCTCAGAGCTAACTCCCAGGGTTAGGTCCCAAAGGCCATGAGAGCCACACATAGTAAAAACTGCAATATAACAACTGGAGAACATACACGTTGTCACTATAAGAAAATACTGCTTGAGCCGGGCAGCGGTGGCACACGCCTTTAATCCCAGCACTTGGGAGGCAGAGCCAGGTGGATCTCTGTGACTTCACGGCCAGCCCGGGCTACAGATTGAGTTCCAGGAAAGGCACAAAGCTACACAGAGAAACCCTGTCTCAAAAAACCAAAACAAACAAACAAAATACTGTTTGAAAAAAATAAAAAAAAGACTAGGAAATAAAAATGTTTTTTTAAAAGTCCATCCCTTAACTCTGGGTACACATCACACACGGGGTTCTTTGGTACTTTGATCTTTTCTCTGAAATTTCCCGACTTAAAAAAATTATGTAGTGTTACTTTGATACGCACGCACGCACGCACGCACGCACGCGCGCACGCGCGCACGCGCGCACGCGCACACACACACTTTCAATAATATCAAAAATCTTAACTAAAATATGAATTTAACTTAGGTTTAGGATTTGGTATGCTGCCAAATATCACAAGCCAAAACTCTCAAACACAACCTAATTTACAAATAGACCAGCCACTGTCCTTAAGAAGTATTTCAGTATCTCCCAGAATTTGGTAGATACAAAACTCAAAAAGGTTCCTAGACAACAAGGGCACACCTTTAATCCCAGCACTTGGGAGGCAGAGGCAGGAGGATCTCTGTGAATTCCAGAGCAAGTTTCAGGACAGCTAAGGCTACACAGAGAAACCCTCTAGAAAAAACAAAACAAAAAAACCAACCACACGAAGTTCTGCCATAGCATATTATATAAACCAAAACTTCTACCTTCTATGTCTAACCCCAATCTAGTAAGTAAAGTTTTTAATTGCATAATGATTTTACAAGTTTTTTATTGCATAATGATTTTAATTGACACATATTCAAGATGTAATTACAGAAAATTCCAAATTTAAAAAACTGGAAATTTAATTTTTAATTTTAATTTAAAATGTAATTTTCATACGGTTTGGCTCCCATTCAAACTCACCATCTGTGAGGAGTTAGTTTTTCCTAAGTCTAGCTAGTGTCCACGTGCTACACACCCCCCTCTGGATCCTCTGAGTTAAACTCACCTGAGTACTACAGTTTTCAAGAATAAGAGAGTCGAGAGCAATGGTGGAGAATACACAAGTTTTCCCAGTGCCAGACTTAGCTTGAACAATCAAATCTGAGGAAGGAAAAAAACAATATCTATCATTAGCTAGATTCACTGAAGCAACTAGATACCGATATGGGATCTGGGAACGACCAGGTTCTCTCCTAAGACCACCTAGTTGTCACCTGTATTTTTTTGATTGACTCTCAAACGCGCACGAGGCGTGCCTGATCCCTCAATCAACCACCGAACCATTTCCCCAGCCCCTGAGTCCCCGAATCTCGACCGCTGATCTCCTCCAACTTGGACTCTGGGCTACAAAGTCAACTGCGCGCCTAGAGCCTTGCCCAGCCCCGCAATGGCGCGGACCCGGGGCCCGCGCGGGCCACGCCGCCCCCTCCCCCGGCTGACCCCGGTCCTCACCGAGCCCGCAGCGCCCCAGCGGGATGGCCTTGAGCTGCACGGGAGACGGCCTCTCGAAACCGGCCGCCCGCAGCCCCTCCAGCACCGGCCGCGACAGCAGCAGCGACTCGAAATCCGCGGGCTCCGCCAGCACCACGTCCCCTGTTCGCGTCCGCGGCCCGCCGATGTCGTGAGCCGTCCGCAGGCTCCACGGGGAGCTGGGAGCCGGCTCCGCAGCCGGGACCGGCGCAGCCACACGCTCGGCCGCCATAGCGGAGTCCGCGGTTGTCAAGGCCGCCGGGGCTTCAAAAGCCGCCGCCATGGTAGCCGCGCCTCCAGATCTCGCGATATTTAGAGTTGAGGCGGGGCTCCTGGGAGCGAGAAGAGGAAAAACTTTATTGTCAGTTTCCCCGAGAAGACACGAACACACCTGGCCTGGAAGTGGAGGGGAGGAACGGAAGTCGGAGGCTGACACGCTGTAGGAAAAAAAAAATAACGAAAAACGTAGCCTGAGGAAGAGGCGGGGGAAGAGCGAAGGAAGCTGAGGCTACCAGTGTTGCCGCCTGCGGCCTGCAGAGGGCGTCGCGTGCCCGCGGTGGGCGCCGCCCGCCGCCCGCGGCTCTGACGGACGGGCTGCGCGGCGCTGGCTGCTCCGGAATCCGGCGCTCCGGGCGCGCTTTGTGACGCAGCGCGCGCGTCAGTCGCCGCCGCCGCCGCCGCCCTGGGGTCAGCTGCCCGGGTCTAGCCGGAGTCTTCGCTCTCCGCACCCTTCCCCACTGTCCCTCGGTGCCCGCGGACAGCGCCCCGGCACACAGCAAGCCGGGGTTTACCTCGCTAGGACAGCCCTGTCACGTCGGTGCCCCAGCCCCTTAGCACAGTGCGGAGCGCGTGACGGGAGCCTCATAGTATTCCGAAGTGGAAGCCTAACTGGACTGCCAAGTCCCAGGCTCCGCTTGAGTGCTCTCTTGAAACTCTAGGCTAATAGACGTCTCGGGTTGAACGCATCTTTTGTGGGCCCTTCCTTCCGATCTCGGGTGGGCAGCTAGCACATCACTTCCCCTTCCTCTAGACCCGCTCACACGTCACCTTGTTTAAGAGGTCTGTCTTGAAATCTTCAGTCACCCCCATCCTGTCTGCTCCCTGGCCTTTCCGATTATTCCCGTTCTTTGATTTTTGGTTTGACTGGCTTAGTTGGTTGGCTTTTTTTTTTTTTTTTTTTTTTTTAAGACAGAGTCTCCCTATGCATCTCAGGTTGGCCTCAAATTGGAAATTCTGCCTCAACTTGCCAAGTGATGACAGGTGTGTGCCACACCGCACCTGGTCACTCTTCACGATACAACTACCTAAAATATTTATTGTCTCTCTTACTTCCCCTGAAGACAGGGACCTATTCTGACTTGTTCCCTTTTGCCCCTCGTAGGAAAAACAAAATCTGAAACATTAAACAATACTTTTTTCCTCTCTCAAAATGCTCACACAGACCTGCACAGAGTTTTGTCTCCTAGCTAATTCTAAATAGCAAGTTGACAAGACCTATCACAAACCTCATTTGTCCTTAAGTATAATTCTGGTCTTGTTTCCCATACATGCACTGATGTCCCCACATCCCAGTTGTGTTGAAATATCTGGCTAGGAAATTCACTAGAAGAGGGAACTGAAGATGGATGCTGTTTGCTTACTAATTTACAAAACACTAAGCAAGCACCCACTATCCATATGAAGGAAGGGGAACTTATAAGGTACTGAAGATCACAACTAATAAGGAACTAATATGGCACTAACGATCACAGGCTTCCTCCTAGTTGCCCACATCTTTCATCCACCTAATCCACAAATTACAAATCTGAGAATTCTTTTTTGCTTTGCTCCACCCTCTTTCTAACAATTTACTGGCCGATAATGTCTCCAAATATCTCTTCTACTCCTTTTCAATATATATTTACTCTTGGTCTTTTGGTCATTCTAACTATTGCACCCTTCCCTGTTGACCTCCCCATCCAGAATCTTCTCTGTCCAGACCATGCACCTCAGAGGCATTGAAATGCCTTCTTTGTCTGCTTTCCTTTTTCCTAAGGGTTGAAGCAGCAACTTTGGCGTACTAAGCAAACACTTTACTATTTAAGCACATTCCCATCAAAGAGTGACTCATTCCTCACTTCTTCCTTCCTCTCTTCGTTTCTTTTCCTGTTGCTGTGACAAAGTACTTTGAGAAAAGCAACTTAAGGGGAAAGGGGTTTTTGTTTTGTTTTTCTGGACCACAGTTCATGGTACAGTCCATGATGGTGGGAAACTCAAGGCAGTATTGAACTTGAAGTATTGAAGTTGAACTTGAAGCAGCTGGTCACATTACATCCCCTTTCAAGAAGTGGACAGAGAACAATGAAGACCTGCTAGTGAGATGCTGCTTTCTCCACTTTATACACACCAGAATCCCCTGCCCAGAGAATGATCCCGCCCACATTAAGATGGGTCTTCCTACATCAACTAACCTAATGGCTCATCATCCACAGGCTGCTCAAAGGCCCATCTCCAGGTAATTCTAGATCCTGTCAAGTTGGCAGCTAATACCATTACAGTTCCTTTCTTTTTTCAATATATTTACCCACTCGTGTTCATACCATCATTAGAAACAAAAACTTGTTTTAAAGTAGATGAAAGGATAAATAAAGTGTGCAATTTACAGTGGGATAGTAAGCAGCCTTATAATGGAAGAAAATTTTGATAAATACTACAAAATGGATGAGCCTTGAGGACCTAATTCCAAATGAAGTAAGCCAATTAGAGAAGACAACTACTGTATGCTTCCATTTGTGTGAGCCCGCTAAGTGAATCAGAGTCATAGATGTAGAAAATACAGTTGTTGTTAGCAAGAGTAAGGAGATGAGCAAAAGAGAGTTGTTATTTAACAGATTTAGAGTTGGAGATTGCAAGACAAAAAAGTGTGGGAGATCCTGTTTCACATCAATGTAACTCTACTTAGTACTTGAAATATACACCTAAAAATCACCAAGATGCTAAACGTGGTAAGTGTATTGGCCACAATATTTTAAAATCTTAGCTTTCAAAAGTTTCTACCATTTTGGAAGATGGCTCCTCAGGTAAAGGTGCTTGCTTCCAAGCCTGACTATTTGAATTCCATCCAGGGACCCCATGGCAGAAGGAGAAAACTGACTCCTGCAAGTTATCCTCTGACCTCCACATACATGCTGCCATATGCACACAGCCACACACATGCACATGCATACTCAATTTTTTATTCTACTGGTACAGTATATTCAGTATTCTGATTTTTAATGTGTAATGAAAATACCCAAAAGAATGCGTACTATATTAATAAAGGCATTTACCCTTAAGAAGTGGGAAGAGAGGATTCAAGTATTCACCTTGTCTATTTTGATATTATTTGGCATTTTCAGAAGAAAAGACATTTTGAATGTAGTTTTTAAAACCATCAAAATGAGATGAACTGAACTGATGATATGAACCAGTTATATAAGAGCAGCTAGACAAGGCAGCTGGTGTGTCTAGTCTGGCTCTTGAGAAGCTGAGGCTGGAGGATCAGCACAAGTTTGAGGCCAGCCTAGGGTACATAGTGAGTTCTAGACCAGCCTGGGCTACAGAGTAAATACACACCTGGAAAGAATCATTGATCACATCTTTAACAGGATCACTGATTTTGTCTTCGGGTACTCTATCTGTGCCTTGTGCTTCAGGATTGTAATCCCAGAAATAAAAACAGGGAAATAAGCTCCTATAAACATGAGCCTTAAAGTTCTTCTGGTGGGGTGTTCTGTAGATGAACAGAGAAGCAAAGCAAATAGAACGGAGATGTCAGTGCTGTTGATCTTAATGATGATGGAGGACGATTGTGATAGTGGTGAGTGAGATGAATGTGGTAATGGTGGCCATCGAGATAGCTAACATTTATTAAGTTCTGTTCTTGGAGGGAAATTACAACCACGTGAGATGGACACTACCATCTCCATTCTACAGTTAAAGAAGGTGAGGCACTCAACCAGCTGCAATGCCTATTTGCCACAATAGTATTATGGCAAAATGTCCATAGAGGCACAATAGTGGCACTCACATTTTGGTGGTAACTAACCGCTGTCTAATTGGACTGAAGGTCCACTCAACAGCAGCAAAGTCACACCTGGTATAGAAACCTAGTCCAACTTCCTGGGACTAATGAGTTCATGGATCATAAAAGAGAATGTACTACTGCCACTTTGCTAGACCATCATAATTCCTAATTACATTTTAAATCTTAATCTTTTTTTTTTTTTTTGGTTTTTCGAGACAGGGTTTCTCTGTGTAGCTTTGCGCCTTTCCTGGAACTCACTTGGTAGTCCAGGCTGGCCTCGAACTCACAGAGATCCGCCTGGCTCTGCCTCCCGAGTGCTGGGATTAATAAATCTTAATCTTGGGGGCTGGAGAGATGGCTCAGAGGTTAAGAGCACTGGCTGTTCTTCCAGAGGTCCTGAGTTCAATTCCCAGCAACCACATGGTGGCTCACAACCATCTGAAATGAGATTTGGCGCCCTCTTCTGGCCTGCAAGCATGCATGTAGGCAGAACACTGTATACATAATAAATAAATAAATAAAAAAAAAATAAAAATAAATAAATAAATCTTAATCTTAAACTCACAGGCAAGTGTAGCTAACACCCCTCATCAAAGAAGTTTCTCTTAGCCAGACAGTGGTGGCACATGCCTTTAATCCCAGCACTCGGGAGTCAGAGGCAGGTGGATCTCTAAGTTCAAGGCCAACCTAGTCTACAGAGTGAGTGGGAGGACAGCCAGAGCTACACAGAGAAACCCTGTCTCAAAAAACCAAAAGAGGAGGAGGAGGAGGAGGAGGAGGAGGAGGAGGAGGAGGAGGAGGAGGAGAGAAGGAGGAAGCTTCTCTTTGCAGCAAATGGAGCCCATGGTGGAAAATACAACTGGACACAATGTGGAGATCAGTGGATCAGCCCAGTCCCAGTGGAAACCTCTACAGCACAGCTCCTGCCTCTCTGGCTCAGGGAGTATCTCAGAAGAGGAAGCAAAAAGATTATAAGAACCCAGCATGTCTGGGAGTCTGCTGTGAAACAGTTTCCCCTAGAAATGGCTATATAAACACGATCAGAACAATAATAGTATCAATAGACATGCTAACACAGAATTGGGGATACCTCATGGGTCCCATCCCTAGAAAAAGAGCTGCTGAGAGAGAAAGAATTAGCCTCTTCCAGGGATGAGCCCCTTTATTGGGTATCCAATACAAAGTGGTCAGCCCTGAAGCCATACCCACAAACAAAAGCAGACTCAGCAAGTTGTGTTTATATATTTGTGCATACATATACATGTGTGTGTGTGTGTGTGTGTGTGTGTGTGTGTGTGTGTGTGTGTAACAATAATATAAAGAGGCTATCAATTTGAGAGTGGGAGGTGTAGAGGAGTTTGAGGGAAGGACTTAGGAGGGGCTAGAGGGTAAAAAAGGAAGGGGGAACATAATTCTATTTCAGTTAAAACTATTTTGTAAAAAGGGAGGTGGAAAACTGAGATGACATCATTCCAAGTCCACATGGCTCTGGTCTCAGGCCTGAGGATGAGGAAGATGCCCAGGACCCTCTTTCTTGAAGGATCTTCCTAAGATTTACAGGAGCCCTGAAATTACCTCCTGAGCTACAGAAAGGAAGTGACTGGGCAGAACCGAACAGTCTGGGGCAAGGATGACTTCCAGCAGAAGGAATGGACTGCACAGGCCTGTGCCCAGTGATAGCTCACAGACAACAAGGACCTGGGAGAAGTCCTCAGCGGCCAGGTAGGATCAGTTCTTTCCCCCCATCACGTGGGTCCTGGAAACTGAATTTAGATCATCAGGCTTGGCAGCAAACACATTTACCCACTGAGCAATCTTGCTGGGTCCATTGGAAGTATATTTATTTTTCTAAACAATGTGTGCCCGTCTCACTACAGGTTACAAAAGATGTATATTAATACAGAAGGGGGAGGGGATTACATATGAGGCAATTAAGAGTCTTCCACAGCTTCCCAGAGTTGGCAAAATCTTAGAAAACTCTAGAGAATGAATAGAAGTTGTTGCTCTTATCACAGAAGGAGAAATCAGAGGCCTTAAGATGCAGAAGACCACAGCACATTTCTTTTAATTTTTTTTTTGAATGAATGTTTTGCCTGCATGAGTGTCTGTAAATCCTTTGTGTTCCTGGTGCCCAAGGAAGCCAGAAAAGGGTGTTTGATCCCCTGGAACTGGAGTCACAGACAGTTGTGAGCTGCCATGTGGGTTCTGGGAATCAAATCTGGGTCCTCAATAAGAGCAGTCTTTTTTGATTTTTCGAGACAGGGTTTCTCTGTGTAGTTTTGGTGCCTGTCCTGGATCTCGCTCTGTATACCAGGCTGGCCTCCAGCTCACAGAGAACCACCTACCTCTGCCTCCCGAGTGCTGGGATTAAAGGCATGTGCTACCACCGCCCGGCTAAAACACAACTACATAAGTCGGTAGGATTCGAACCTGCGCGGGGAGCCCCCATTGGATTTCAAGTCCATCGCCTTAACCACTCGGCCACGACTACAAGAGGTTTTTTGTTTGTTTGTTTGTTTGTTTGTTTGTTTGTTTTTTTAAATCACTGAGCCACCTCTCCAGATCTCATAGCACATTCTGGAATATCTTAGAATGAAAACAGAGGGAGAGTATTAGTTGCTTTTCTCATTGTTGTGAGAAAACACCTGACAGAAGCAACTTCAGTGGGGAGAGATTTATTTCGTTTATAAATTCAGAGGGTGCCATCCATCATGGCCTGGAAGACAGGGCAGCTGGAGTAGTTGGAACACTTCAGTCTGTAGCTTCAGGAGCTTTTACTGCACTATTTGTTCACAGCTCGGCAAATCAGAAAGCAGACAGTAGGGCCAGACAGAGGACTGAGCCATAATCCTCAAGGCCCACTCTCAGTGGCCTACATCCCTCATCCAGGCCTCATGTCCTCCGTGTCCCCAAAACTGCACTACAAGCTGGGGACCGGGTGTTCAACTGGGGACATTTCCCATTCAAACTCTTAACAGAGTGAGCTTTGAGACGGTAAGGGAGGTAAGCTGATGGCCAGGCTTTATTACCCACAGAGACTTTCGAGTGCAACGGAAAGCAGCTATTGCCCTCTGCTAAGTCCTCAGAAGATAAAAGAACCTGTTCAGGGTCCCAGATCTGCCTAAGCAGCAAAGCCCAGACTCCTACTTCTGCCTGTCCTAAAAGAGCTGGCAGCCCAGCTGGGGAAAAATGATCAAGTATGAAATATGCAAGTAGCACAAGCTGGTATAAAATCATATGCGAAACTGACATTTTTTTTCAGGTCCTTCGTTGCTCAAAGTGTGGCTGTCATGTGGGAGTGAGAAGTTCTGAGAAAATGAGAGAAACAGCTTTGGGGATTCACAGAGCAATGACTTTCTTCCTTCTCTGTCCTTCTCATCCCTACACCAAGTCCAAGTGCTTTAGAGAATGCATCAAACTCTGAGGAAAACTGCAAGCTGAATGTCTTCATTCCCTGAGCCCAGCACTTAGGTGGAGGTGTCGGTACCTGGAGCTGAAGCTGGCGTCCCTGGGAGAGGTGGGGCCGATAGTCTCTACTTCTCCTGTGGGATGCAGCTTCTCCCCCAACCCCAACTCCTCAGGCAGTGGGGGTGGCAGGGGAGCTTAGCAGACAGACAAGTCTCAGGAAGCTATTCTGGGTAATAGAACAGTCTGTGTAGGGGTGTGGAAGCATAGCTTAAAGAAGGTAAGTCCTTCGGTGTGAACGGAGGCTGGGATGGCAGCAGTTCCGGGAAATGAGGCTAGAGGGATGTATTGGCTCCATGTTATGGAACGCCTCGTTTGTTACCGCAAGGAATATAAAATGAGCTTGTCATGCTCTTCCAACGAGGGTCCTGTTATGTAACAGCGAAGAGAAACACAGTTGGAAATGGAAATGGGGCTTGATTCACCGGAAACTGGAGGAGGTAGATCTTAATTTGCACACCCGAGTGCATCACTAAGCTTCGGATCTACTGAGGCAGATAATGGCAAGGTCCACTTTGCACCTGGATTTGCATACCTGCTGGCCCCTGGGCCTTGCTTTCTGAGCTCCAGCACTGCCTGTGGACCGCTTACCCTGAACCTCAAGGCAGAGTTTTCCCAGACTTCTCTAGTTTCCCTGTCCTATTCTCCAGTTCATGTGCAGTAAAGGAACATAACCTTGCCTCAAATTTGTCAAAAAAACCATCATATGCCCTCTAGGCAGAATGTGTTGTTTCATGACCCTGTTCAATCCTGGATGTCATTTCCTATCATAGAGAATAATCTTTTTACAAATGTCCCATGGCCACATCAGTGGTATCTCAGTTTTTCCTCAGAATGGAATTGGGCATGGGGAATATGTCCAAAGGTCTAAGCCCCTCCAGGTTGAACAGCCACCTCTGGTTAAGGGAGTTTGCATGGCTGGCTTTGGGATTAGAGCCCTAGGCAGTCCTCCCACATACACTCTGACCAGATTCCCCTCCGCTCAAGGCCCAAGTTGATTGATTGCCCCCATCTAACACCACTGCCCCAATCTTTAGGGAGGAAGGCGGCGTATTTGCTCTTCTTCTGAGAAAGGGGCCCAATTCATTCTTGTCCAAGCAGCATAATAAATAACCTGTCCCTTTTGGCAGGGAGTTTATTAGAGACTGACGGGACATTTAACAATAACTGGGGGCAGTGATTTATTAGGTAGGGAGATTTGTGGTGTCTCTGAAGCCTGGGATGTGGAGTTTAATTGTTAAGAGACTGTCAGCCTCTCTGAGATGTGCTCAATAGAATATGCATCGGAAGGGGTTCTCTTTGGAGCTGTCAGGAAGGGTTTCTGTTGATCATATTCGTCTTCTATGCACAGCGAGGTCTGCTAGATACCTGAGTGAGAGATAAATGGCTCAGAGGGGACCCTGGAAGGGACCTAGAGTCCCATGCACCTGTCAGTTGCTGGGCCAATGGGAGAATATGACACAAATGAGTAAAAGGAAAAGGGATTTCATGATCCTCGGGGACGGGTCCTCTCAGGAGCCTTTTGTTTTTCCTGTGAGCTGCTCCAGAGAGCAGAGAGAGGTGCTTAGCACCTACAGCCTAGAAAGAGAGAGAGAGAGAGAGAGAGAGAGAGAGAGAGAGAGAGAGAGAGAGATGAAAGGGTTACAAGTCATGAAAGATTCATTTTGGAATTCTAAACTCTCTGGACCAGAGACAGCCTTCTCTCCTACTTTGCCTTACCCTCCAGCCACTACCACCATCGCCAGCACACACACACACACACACACACACACACACACACACACACACACACACCATCATGACCACTGCTACCACACTAGTTACTTCACTCTCAAGTATTCCCGGAAGTCCTGGTTCAGGTAGCAATTCCTGTCACTCCTGCTTTCTTGCCAAGAACAGAGCCACGGAAACCCAGATGGATGGAGCCTCACCTTGCCGCTGTGATTGTCTTCCACTGCCAGATATCCCAGAACCCAAGATGAGAGCCTGGACACAAACGCTTGGGGTGGGGTAGGGTGGGTAGAGCACCCAGGCACCTGTCCACCCTTCCACCTCAATCTGCCCCCTGTAAGGGAGATGTTTCCATCAGAGAATGCAGAGTGCTAGCCTTAGGCGGCCCGAGCCTTGGCAAGGCAGCTCCACTCACATTTTGTTCTCTCCCCACCCTCTGGGTTTTTGCTCAGCCTTAAACAAGGCCATGTAAGGCGCGGAGAGGGCCTTTCCAGGGCCAGAGCCTGTTTGCCTCCTCTGATCCTCCTGCATCTATTCTTAGGTCCCAGGAGATTGGTCTACCCCCTTGCTCCCTCCAGGGAAAGGGGGCGGGGCGCAATAGCCAGAAAGGAAATAATTGTCACTGTCTAATCTGAGCCTCAGTGGTGACACTGAGGGACCTCTGAGCGGGATGGATACAGCAACTGGTTTGATCAAATCAACCCTCTCCTGCAACCTTGTTAAATTAAACTGACAGCTCAGAGAAGAGGAGGGAGGCAGCAGGATCATCGCCTCTGGCGGGGCGGGGCTGGGCAGGCGCTGGTAAGAAGATCAGACAGAGGCAGAGCATCAGCCTGCCCTTTCCCTTATTTGCTAGCTGGAGAGAGGTGATGGGATTTGTGGATGTGCAATGCTTAAGGACCTGCCTGAGCACAGGCTGTGGAAACCGATGCAGAGGCAGACTGCTGCCTCCCAGGAGGCTTGGCAAATTCCCTTGGCACTGAGGCCTCGTGCACATTTAGAACACTTCTTTTGACATTTCAAAGGGCCTTCATGTGCTTTACCCCCATGACAGGTGAGCAGCAATAAGATTGCTAGCTTCACTTTGCTGCTATAGAAACTGAGGCAGTAAAGGCTACAGAGCTGACCTACAGTCAGTCCCAGGAACCCAGGTTTCTGGCTTCCTAGTCCTGGAACACACTGCCTCTAGCTTTGTACCATATGGCAGAATTTCCTAGGATTTAGTCCCCAGAGATCAGTCTTTTCTTCCACCCACTAGAATGTAAGCTGCACAGCTCACATTTTGGGCCCTCAGGAAAACGCCAATTCCCACATGGCCTCGTGCAGCCTACCTGCAAAACACATGGCTAGTTTCCAAAGATGAGGCGGCCATTCCAACATCGTCCTATCACTTGCCCACATGCCCAAGCCCTTCCATATCATGTCCACTCAGTCTCATTGTAATTAAGGGCAGGAGGCAAGGTGGGAAGATATTGTTAGCAACCCCAGCAAACAGCTAGAGTAGGCGGACAACACCGATACCCTGCTGGCTTCCTCACCTGTCACCCAGTTCCTCACCTGCCAAAGCTAATTTTCCACTCCCCAGTAGGTGTGAGCTCCTTCGGTGTCTGAGCCACACATACACTCTCACACATGCACACAGACACAGCACCGTTGTGAACAGAGCCGTGCCTCACCCACATGCCCTTGTTCTCACTCCAGATACACACCAAGGATGCTATTGACACATCACCCCTTTGAATCTCTTCTGCAGTAGGGAGCACACTGGGATGGGGATTCTGCCAAAGATGGTGAACACCAATCACTGAGCACAGCTGGGATCTTGTCACACCTTGTCTCCCAGGCATCCTCATTACATACCCCAGGCTGCACACTAGTTAATGAGCACTCTAGACAGAGTGGAGGTGGTAGATGTGCTTAGAGAAGATGTTTTAGGTTGCTTTCTGTTGCCGTGATTTAAAGAAAAAATTACAACCAAAAGCACCTCTGGAGGAAAGAATTTATTTGGCTTTCAGTTTACACTCCTTCATAGAAGGAAGTCAGGGGAGAAACTCAAGGCAGGAACCTAGAGGCAGGAATGGAAGCAGAGGCCACAGAGGAACACAGCTTACTGGCTCGCTCTTCATGGATTGCTCAGCCTTTTCGCTTATACAACCCAGGACTGCCCAGGGGTGGCATGGCCACAGTGGCCTAGGCCTTCCCACTTCAATCTTTAATCAAGTAAATGTCCCACAGATTTGCCTATAGGCCAAATCTAATGGGGACATTTTCTCAACTGAAGTTTCCTTCTTCACAGATGTTCTAAGCTTGTGTCAAATTCACACACACACACACACACACACACACACACACACACACACACCAAAAACTAACCACCGCAGAAGACAAACAACTGGAAACTATCAAATGGAATGTATGTGTGTCATAGCAGGCCTATATTGAGCTCATTCCCCATGTTACCACTTATGACCTAAAAACGGCTAATAGCATACAGACAGGGAATACTTACACAAATATCACTGGCCTCTTAAACTCATCCGTGGTGTTATGATTAGCCATACTCAACCCCAACATCTCCAACCTATCTGAAAACATTGAATAGGATGCTTCTAAGGAAAGGATTTAGATTCCTCTCGAACAGTGGTTCTCAACTTTCCTCATGCTGTGACCCTTTAATATAAGTCCTCATGTTGTGGTGACTCCCAACCATAAAATTATTTCAATGCTATTTCATGCCTGTAATTTGGCTACTGTTACAAGTGTAATGTAAATATCTGATATACAGGCTATCTGATATGTGACCTCCAAATGGATCTGGACCCATAGATTGTGAACCGCTGCTCTAGAAGGGAGATGGAAGGGAAGGAGGTCTTGTCTGGAGGCAGTGGTCACAGCTCGTTGGGCATGATTCCTATGCTAATTCTATCATTAGCACCTTGATAACCCAGAGCAGGTCAGGAGCACTTTGTCCTTCGCTTTCCTGGCTTGTAAAATAATACGCTTAGGCAGGAAATTCAGACTGTTAAGAGTGTTTAAAACTATCATAGAGGATAAGACTGAGATCCAAAGAAGTTACCTTATTGGTTCAAGGCCACGCAATGAGTGGAATTGACAGTAGGTAGGTCTAGCATTTCCCTGGGTGTGGCCTGAGGCAGGTGTCACTGTTTCATGTCTTCTCTCTCTCATCTGAAGAAAGGAGAACTGGAACTGGAGGTACCCATCCCTGGGTTCAGAAATAATAAATGTGGGCCTGACACCAGGGAGGCTCCATGCATGTCAAGTCAGGACTATTTCCATTGGCAGACTAGAGATTCAAGTCTCGTTATCATCTTTTCCAGTCTTCCCATGGAGTCACAAGCCTTGATTTTCCTGTAAGATCCTCTGTGGCTCCAAAATTCTATGTTGTTCATCAGAAATCTCAAATGCAAGTTATTTTCTTTTTTTTTTTTTTTTTTTTTTTTTGGTTTTTCGAGACAGGGTTTCTCTGTGTAGCTTTGCGCCTTTCCTGGAACTCACTTGGTAGCCCAGGCTGGCCTCGAACTCACAGAGATCCACCTGGCTCTGCCTCCCGAGTGCTAGGATTAAAGGCGTGCGCCACCACCGCCCGGCTGCAAGTTATTTTCAAAACTCTCCATGCAGAGATGCAAAAGACCATTTGGGGGATTCATTATCCACCCTCCATTGCCTCCTTCATTTTCTGTGGATGATGATTCATGGGGAATGATCACAGCAAAGAAAGTCTGCCCAATGCTGGGGAGGAGGAGGCAGTCAAACTCCCCAGTGTTCAACTCCTGTGTGTGCTCAGCTCCTATTCTTTGGTGTACATATCCATTTGTTAAGTGTGACGCTATTTCTTGGCTGCCTGCCTTTCCTATCTGGGAACCTGAGTCTCTTGGTACAGACCATTGCTGATGATAGTCACTGCAAACTCTGGGAAGAGAGTTCTGCCTGTCCAGCTGTCATCCTTGGCTCTGGTTCCTTTCAGGGTGTCCTGGTTGAAATCTCTACTCTATCCCGAGTTGACAAGTGATTAGTGCTAGCACAGTTCTTTGGCCCCTACAAAACACCAGAAGAGGCTTAGGAGCCAGCCTGGTAGAGGCCAAACCTGAGAAGTGACCTCACTTTCTGCTTACCTCGCAGCCTCAGGAGAAGCAGATCGCCCCCCTTAATCACTTGCTAGCAAGTCTCTCTCTGACGGTCTGGCTATCCCTGTCGCTTGCTTACAACTGCTGGAAGGAGCCAAGTCGTAGGTAGTAAAGTAGCTTTTGCCATGAGTTACAGGGCCTGGTAAGATCCCATCAAGCCAGTGCTGTGCCTCTAGAGTCAGACATTGTAGAATGTCCTCATGAGGGTCCAAGAAGCAAGCCACTAGCCTTCTTAGTACAAGCGACACCTACCAGCATTAGTTTGCACAAATACCATTAGTATTTCCTTGAACCAACATTCTTCGTTTCTCTAACATTCTTCAGGTATTCTTTGTAGTTTGGTTTCTGATAAATAAATGTTTACAAGATGGAAATATTTGTTCCCCAGGGAGTGAAGAAACCACAGCTTAGGCACTATAAGCACCAAGCCCACAGCTACCAGTAATTCTAGATCATGACTATCAGCCCACAGACGAAACATGTGCTATTTACACTAGCTTAGTTTTACATTCCTAATGAGCTAGGCATGGCTGAAATCTCAGCATTTTAGAGGCAGAGGCAGGAGGATTTGTTGCCTGGTCTATGTAAGGAATCCCATCAGGGCAACAAAACAAGATCCTGTCTCAATGACAATAATAATAACAATAATAAATCCCATTGAATTGTTCAGATAAGAGACCTGGGAAGCCATTTATACATGTGTATTCAAAATGCTACCTTTTCTTCCTCCAACACCTTCCTTCTGTTCCTCTCCCATAAGAATTAGCACCTGCATGACTGGTCACCTGATCTTAACGCCAAGTGGCTGTGAAGAATCTAAACCATAGATAGACATGGTGATGGCTGTGAGCGCCAAGGGATCAGCCACGGAAGTTCCATGGACAAGGACCTACCAGGACTTCCTCCTTGGGTGGTTCTCATCATTTTGGTGAAGTGCTACCTTAGGGCACACCCCTCCTTTCTTCTGCGTAGTTTTAAAAGTAGGGTATCATGTTCTATTCCCTCCTTTGGGCCTCAGTTGCTCTGCCTGTAACTGGGGAGACTGAATTATAGTCCGCTTCCTGGCTGTGGAAGCACTGTGACTAGCTGCCTCATGGTCCCACTCTCGTGCCTTCCTGGCTATAATGTACTATAAGTTCAAAATAGGAGCCTAAATGAACTCAGCCTTCCATTACATAAGTAAATAATTGCAAACAAAGAGAATGACATTCTTTGAAGACACTTAAAACTTACAGAGTATTGGTGCTGGAGAGATGGCTCAGCAGTTAAGAGTGATGGCTGCCCTTCTACATGTAAGACTTCCCACAGCCCCTGTAACCCCAGCTCCAGGGGGATCTGAAGACTCTAACCTCCTCAGGCACATACCCACACACAGACACACTCATATAATAAAAATAATAAATCAAATCTTTAAAGTTTTCTTGTGGAGCTTTATGTCCAGTGCCTTTGTGTCTTCTCCCAAGTCATAAAGCCTTTTATTCAAACTCAGAGAGATGCTTTATTCTAGATCTAAGAGGCTTCCCGACTGTAGAAGCTACTTCACTCCTTCTGCCCTCCCTAGCAACAGTCTCCAGTGACCAGAGGAAGATGTCACGCTAAGCAGGGCTTATCCTCTTCCAAGAAGAGTGAAGTCTCTGTCTAGCCTCCCATTCCCCCGCAACAGCACCCCAGTGTATTCAAACAGACACTGCAGTCTGTGCTCAGCACCTCTGGGCAGCCTGTGAGACAAGTCCTTTCCCTGGAGAGTAGCTGTTCTGGAGTGGTATCTGAACACATTCCAACAACACATGTTTATCTCTAAGGTCAGCCTTTCCTGTTGATGTTGTAGCGGCATACAAGGGGGGAAGGGGCTAATGGTCTCTGCAGCCACAGGAGGTGAAAAATGAGGGCAACAGGAACATGGCTCCACCCTTTGGGAGGACGCTATTACGCTGAAGTTTCTAGAACATGTGTGGCCATGTATCTCCCAGCTCTTCTGTTGCCAGTGGAAATGAGGAGTTGGGCACCACCTCTTCCATAGCTAAGCCAGGACTTTCGGGTGGGGACCTTTCAGGTGGGGCCACAGGATCTGAAGCCAGGAGAGCGGCAGTAATTCCATTGTTTAGTGCAGGATGAGCTCTGTTGGGACACAGCTGGCCCTACCTCTCCCTTTAAGCTCATCTGTAGGTGTCAGGACCTTCAGACTCTGGCTACCCTCCCTCAGTAAGTTGGGTGCAAATCCTAAGAGTCAATACACTTTTGGACCAAGTTCCAGGAGGTGCACCCCCCACCTTTGGGAAAACTCCAGACCACTTACCCCCACTAGCTGGGAGAAAATGCTCACATGCTTTCTGAGGCTTCCATTTCAGCTCTAGCTGTCTTTAAGAAGGATGCCTACAGACAGTCTCAAGACCTCTGACCCCTTTAGTATTTACTTTCAATTGAGATAGCCGCATTCTCTCTCTAGGCTGAGTTTCAGGAGGTGGGAGGGTGTAGGTTGAACCATCTGATTCCTCTTCAGCAAAACTGAATCATGTCCCCCAGCCCCCATCCTTAGGCCAGGGATATTTACCCATGTTTATATAACCATGGCAACAGGCATTATTCTCTATCACTTAGACCCTTAAAAAGGGAAGAAAAAGAAAAGCAGTTCATTTCTTTGCTATTGCTTCCTGTTCTGCCTCAAGAAGAGCTACTTTCTCAGAAACAAGGGGAGAAGAGAGAGAGAGAGAGAGAGAGAGAGAGAGAGAGAGAGAGAGAGAGAGAGAGAGAGGAGAGATGTAGAAGGAGAGAAGCGGGGGATACCTACACACTCTTGAGTAACACTAACCTCAAGCTCACAATGGACCAGCATCATGGAAGGACTCCAGAGTTTGATTGCACTTGTGTTCCAAAGTCCCCAGGAGCCATATAGCAACATGTGTATCTCTGATTCATCTGCAAATCATCTTATGATCTCTGTACAGATTATGATTATCAGTTATCTTCTTGCTGTCTCCATCTTCAGAGTGGATGGAGTATGTTGCAGACCTCGATAACAGTGTGTTCTTCATCTGCACAACGGGGTATACATTCTTCTGCCTTGACTACTTCACAGGTGGTCATCAGAAGGGAGTTTTGTGGGGCTGGAGAGATAGCTCAGGGGTTAAGAGCGTTTGCTGCTCTTCCAGAGGACCAAAAGTTCTATTTCTAGCACTCACGAGAGAGGGAGTGGATCACAATCACCTGTGAGCACCAGCTTGGGGGGGGGGTCTGTGCTTTCTTTTGGCCTCTGAGGACACCTACACACATATGGCACACACACACATAAAAATAAATCTTTTAAAAAAGGAAGAGAGGCTTGTTAGGAGTATGACATGTTAGGTTTAAATGATAAGCAGGAGAAACTGGGACCCAGTAAAAGGAAAGCATGTGTTGTCAACAGTGTAGCCCCAACAGTGCTAGGTCCTTGTCAAAAGATCATCCTGGCATTTCAACCACTGCTAGTATCCTAAATTCCAAGGGAGGTTCATACCCAGGTTTCAGGGATGGAGAAAACCACAGGTCTGCAAATGTTTACGGAGCTTCTTACAACAGGCTGCTGTTCTTCAGGCTGGAGGTCTAAGTTTGCAAAAAGAGGCCCTTGGGTGGGGAACCTACCTCCACTCCCCCGGAGGGTTAGTGGAGGAGAAAAGGAGCACCAGAACACTCCTTTCTGATTCATGCAGACTCATGGCCCATCAAGACAACAATGAGAATCCCATTTTAGGTCCCCCCTGGCACTGGAAACTCTTGAACAGATTTTCAGCACCATTCCACCTAATTTTCTGAGTGACACATCACTCAAGAGGAGTGAGAAGGGAGGCCAGGAGTGTGGTCAGTCACCGTGTTCTGCACCTACCCATTCAATCTTCTGCAAAGTGATCTTGGCTGACACCGAACTAATGCCTGCATTAACTGCCTTCTCCCCTGGCGCCTTCTCTTGCGTCCTTTTGGTTCTGTCCAATGCAGACCACCAAAATCTTGCCAGGAGCAAACTTTCCCCTATTAATTATCTTGGAACAACGCATAGCTAATTGCCCTAATTACTCTCGGGCTCTGCCACACCACCCCTAGCTGTTGCTCACCAAGGGCAACTCAAGTTGGGCAAGCGGCCCGGAGGCCCGCTTAGGGAGTCCCAACTTGGGCTAGCCAACTAGCATCCCATCTGCTGTACCCCAACTCCACCCCTTAGGTCCGATAGGAGTTGGTGCATCTTGGGGAGACATCTGTCGACTACAATCAGAGCATTTTCAAGTCCTCCCCTCCCCAAGTTCAAGAAGGCCAGCACTAGGGAGCCTGGGGAGGGAAAGGCCTGTTTTTCTACTTTCTGCCTCCCCTACTGAAAGCAGATCCCGTCGCCCCATTTTTATCTTTCCGCTAAAACTCGCCTTCTGAAATGGCTATGCTTATATTTATTTGCTTGTTCCATAGTTCCTTCTCTCCCCACGATAAAAGTTCTGGAAGGCTGAGACTTTGTCTCTCTTACTCATTATCTCCAGGTCTACCACCTTGCGGTGGGCACAGGGGACCACTGCCACATGAGCTGACACATAACGGAAGCCCCTTCCTTCCACCAGCCAGGAGTGAGCCGGGAAGAGATGAAGAGGAACTGCGCTTCCAGGACCCTCTTTAGAAAGAAAAGGCTTCCGAGGGACTTCAGAGGGGAAGCAGAGAGGAACTGTTTCTTCTCTGGACGAGTTCAGTTAAGATTAAAACACTGTGACCCTTCTGCCTGAGCCTGATGCGGAGTCCTTACCCCTAAATCTGCGTTCTTCCTTTGTAATAGATCACGCCCTTCACTGGGGGGGGGGGGCGTTGGCAGCCTGACGTTCCACTGCCCCACAGAGCCCAGAACCCAACCTGAGGGTCCCCCAGTAGTTGCTGCTGGCCACTTGCAAGGACGGCGAAAGACCCAGTCAGGTCGCCCAGCCCGCGCCCCTCGGGCCACTCTTCTCATTGGCCGAAGACGCCCCTTCTGAGTTCTCATTGGCTGCTTCACTTTTCCTCCGCCCCCACCCCGGGCCGCGAGCGGCAGCGGCGGGGGACGCTGCTCTAAGTCCCCACGCTGGAGCGGAGGCTCGGCTCTGAGCGGTCAGGGGAGAGGAGCGCACTGAGAACTCTACTTTCTCATGAGCCCGAGCCCGGCAAATGGGCGAATGAGGAAGGAGAGCGGGGACATGGACTGCTATCTGCGTCGCCTCAAACAGGAGCTGGTAAGAGCGGAGCAGGAGCTGGGGGACAGGGAGGGCTGCTCCACCCAGACTTAGGTACCTGGCCTCGGCCCCGCGTTGCGTGCACCAGAGAGGCTCGGAGAGAAGATGACAACTGGTAGGTAGAGGCTATAGGGCCGTCGCTCAGGGCCAAGAAACTTTGGCAAAGATTCTGATGAGACATGAACAAGTAACAGGGAGTCAGAGCAGCCAGCCAGTCTGAAACGTGACAGAACAACCGAAGAAGAAAAGGGGGAGCACACCCAGAGAGGACAGGCACACATATGGAGTAAGGCTCAAGTGCCCAGAGTCACAGGAGCGACAGGCAAGCAGCGGGCGCTGGTGTTCGGGTGCAGGACTCCTGCAGCGCGCAGACAGATCCCTGTCCTGGGCAGGAGGTCAGGCTGGACTGATCGCTCGTGGGGAGCTGGCACCACCCGGGGCCCCCAGCTCTGCTGGGCTTGGCAGAGCTGGCGCGGCTGCGGGGGCAGGCTTGGCCGGCTGTCTGCCCGGGCTTGTCTGCCAGCAGGGAGGGGGGTGGCAGCTGTAATGACGGGGGAGGAGGGGCGCTGCCTGGCAGATCGCGAGCGGGAGTTGTGGAGGCCCAGCCAGATGTCAGGTCTAGGCTTGGGAGTGTGCTGGGAGTGTGCAGGGCCCGGGGTGCTAAGGGTGAGTATGCTACCCTGGGGACGGGGAGTGAATCACCAAAGAGGGAGAAATGACTGCTAAGGCTGTGTTAGAGAAGTCAGGTTGGTTCTGATTTCATGCACGCCCCCACCCTCACCTTTAGTGTTCCCTTGCCACCAGGAATCAGGCAGACAGGCATATGCATCTTCTCCCAGCTCTGCCCTTCCCTTTTCCATCTAGACTCGCTCTTCCTCTCACTCAACCTCTCAGGGTCTCTTTCGTTTTATCTCTCACGGCTGTGGGCTCTTCTGTCCCATTTTACTACCCTTCCCTTTCTTCTTTTGGGAGCCAGGTCACCAGGCATGCCAGAGCAGACCTGGATCCGGAGAGTGCCCAGCTCAGGCCCTTAAGATCCCAGGAGAGCCTTTCCACTCCCATCTGAGAGGCTCCCCTCGGCCTGCTTGGCAGTGTGTTAGGGGCAGTCGTGGGTGGTAGCAGGGTGGAGGAAGGAAGGGAGCTGAAGCAGCAGGTAGGTGTTCTTACTGATGCTCCCTGACCAAGATGCCCTGGTACTAGTCCTGTCCGTCCCAGTCCATGGGTCTGCCTTCCCAGGTTACTGTTCACTCCTTTAGTTCTTCCTCCCTCCTGAACCGTTTCCGTGAGGACACACTCAGGTGTGGAAGTTACTGCCTCCCCAGAAACGCTTCTTTGGTGAGAGCCAGTGTCTGCTGATGCTCTTCTGAACCTGTACCATGCCCTGTACCTTGTCAGTTTTCATATGCAGGGCATGTTAGTTCGGGATGGCGGCCCTGGCCCATCAATATCCCATGCTCATGTTCCCGCTTCATGTGGCCAGGACCAGGAAGATGATTACCGGCAATGGCTGAGGATCAAAGCCCATGTTGAGAAAAGAATCTAATAGGATCCTCTTTGTGCCTGGAACCTGGGACCATGCCACCGACATCAGGATGAGCATCTATAGAGGGTTTGTGGGTGTTCCTGGCATGGGAATGAATTTTCTAAATCTTACTGATTTGCATTTTTTACATCACTCTAGGTGGGAGGTGGTGAGGGGAGGAAGACAGTCTGTGGCTGTCAGGAGAATAAAAAAGAAAGAAGGAAGGAAGGAAGGAAAGAAAAAAAGAAAGAAATCTGCACTGAGCTGAGCTCCCAGGTTTTGATCTGCAAACCCTCCACCAAGGCCTTCAGCCCCTGTGCCTGGGAGAAAGAAAGGGAAAGGCTAAAGTCACCCTGCTCCCCATCAGCTTTCATTTGGCCTTTTGTCTGAGCATCTCCAGCCTTTGACTGTCTTGGAGAGGAAGCGAACTGCCTGGCCCAGGGCCCAGAATGACACTCAGATGGGGGAGTTCTTCACCCCCATGGTACCCTGCCCGCTCCCCAGTGCCAGCATACTGAAGGGAAATCCTAGCGGGTGATAGGCAGAGCCATTGGAGCCTCGTTCCCTCTCAGACACCTCACCCCAGTGTCTAAGTGGCAAGGCCAGATCTCTGCACCTCAGGACTGAGCGATTGGAGCCAGGAGGAAAGTAAAGTGCTGTTAGCCTGGGCCCACCTTCCCCCGGGGACGGTAGGGATTGAATTCCATGGCTGTGGCAGGGGTAGGGAACTTTGGGATCCTTTATACCCTAGGGCTGTAGAGGAGGAAACATTACATACAGGCAGTTCATACTGTGAGCCGGGGGGGGGGGGGGTGGGGGGGGGGGGGGGGGGGGGGGTGGGGGGGGGCCTTTGGCCCTGAGGTTGGTTCACTCCGGGCAGGATCTCCTGTGTCATCCAAAAGGACTGTATGTTTCTAGGTTCTTGTCTGATTAAGATCTGCATTTGCGTATGTCATTAAATTCCCTTCAAGAACATCCTGTTAGATACTGTAGGATAAGCCTGTTGCAGAAGGCAACCTTAACAGGTTGTGAAATTGTCTTCGTCCAGGGTGTTCTGTGTTCCCCACTTTTATCCAGTCCCTTCCTTGGCACCGAAATTCAGCCAAGAAAAGTTGTTCCTGAAATACAACATAGCGAAAGCTTCACATTTCCTGAGGCAAGAAACCCTTGCATTGTAAAAATGCAGAAGGCTGTGTGTTCAGAGACCCTGGCTCAATTAAGCTGATAGCTAGAGTACTGGCCCTTTCTCCCTGCCTGGGAGGGGAGGAGAGTCGAGTTTCAGGAATGAAACAGGCTGAAAAAGTAGCAGCAGCAGCTGACACACTTCCTAATTGGGGGGGATAGGGGGGCGCACTACAACATCCAGCACTCCCCTTTCCCTCCAGCTGCCAAAGTAGGGCCTGCCTGAACACAGGCCTTGGGACCAGCTGTGTCTTACACACAGCTCCCTTGTGGGCTTCCAACAAATGTATAGACACAGACACACAGGGGGAGTAGACATAGAATGCTCACAGACCACTTCTTGTGAGTTCAGATCAATTCTGAACAAACCCAATGCATACACTTTGAATGATCAGAGCTCCGGAAGTTCCGCCAGGCTGGGGAGACTTTCTGGAGGAGGAGGAGGATGTTCTAGGAGGACATTATGATATGCCGGTCCTAGTTGAACTCTGGAGAAGAAACCAAGGGACTTCGCTTTCTCAGGCTGGGGAAAGTCCTTTCAGGGAACTTGTATTCCCAGAAGGCAATTCTTTAGTCACCAGTGGCTACAAGTTCTGGATGTTTTAGCATATGACTAAGGAATAGGGCCTAAAGACAAAATAAGGAGAAAGAAGGGTGTGGGAAAGTTATGACTGGGACTTTCAAGTATTGAGCAAAACAGCAAATTTCTATAGAACAAAGAAAAGCGTCTACAGAAGCATCTCATTCTCTGTGTGTAAAGCCCAGAGAGCTTCTGGGTCAGTTAGTCTGGGGTCAGTTGGGACACATGATTCGGGGTCAGGTGAGCTTGAACCCAAACCTTGGCCTGTCTGACTCTGGCCTATTAGTTGCTTTCCCCATCTTTAGAATGGGTCGTTAGAAATATCTACTGCATATAGCTACCGGGAAGATTAAACGGCCATGTAAGTACAATCTGGCCTCGATCTTGAGAGTCTTCTGCTCTTAGCCTTCCAAAGACAAGACCAAAGTGTAGGCCACCAGACCCAGTCTTTGATAAACGGGATGCTGTCCTCATCACAAGGGTCAGAAAAGTTTGGTAAGTTCATACTGGTTTAAAGCACCAACCAGCCACCAGCGCTGTGGATACAAATAAAAATAGACCCAGGTTTTATCTTCCGGGAAGGTATAGTTATAGTTAAATAGAAAAGAAAACGTATATTGATATTGATGTTAAAATGCCAGGGCTGGTGTTGTAACTCAGCACTTGAGTCACACTTGCCTAGCATGTGTGAGATTCTGTGTTCAATCTTCAGTACCGAAAAAAAAAGTTGATGTAACAAATATAAAACACTGTCCAACTGTTAAAGCAACCTAATACGTTGTATTTTTACTATTGCCTTCTCTCTCTCTCTCTCTCTCTCTCTCTCTCTCTCTCTCTCTCTCTCTCTCTCTCTGTGTGTGTGTGTGTGTGTGTGTGTGTGTGTGTGTGTGTGTGTGTGTATGTGTGCTGTTTTGAGACAGGGTCTCACTCCCTCAACTTACCTAGACTAACTGAAATTGCAGGTGTGAGCTACTGTACCCAGCTTTATTCTCATTTCTAAAAGAAGGAAACAGCGACTGGAGGAGGTCAGGTGCCTTGGCCAAGGTCACAGAGCAGATAGCAGTGAGGGTTGGATTCCGACCTAGACAGAGGACTACAGAGCTGCTGTTCCTGCCTGCTCGATGGAATGTCCAAAGATGTGCATAGATGGGGATGGTATGTTCTGTAAGGGGCATGAGTTCAGCGCTCTGAGAAAGGAGAAGCAACATGAGATGCAAATGTCCTATTGTGGAGGGACAGCACATATGTGAGACCTTGAGGGATCAATAGGGACATACACAGGAGTAAACAGCATCCCGGGCACCTAATGAAAGGTAGGCAGGTAACGCAGGCGATGTGGTCATGTGGATGTTTGAAGACCATAGACTGGACCGTAGACTATATTCAGGGAAATAGTGGGTGACAAACTAAAATGGAGGCCTTGAGTGTCATGCTCAAGACTGATATTTTCCTTTGTTCACTGGAGAGGAGCGTGGTCAGATATACATGGTCAGAGATATGTCCTGAGACCTAGGATGTCATTTGAGAGGGGAGGGAGCCAATGAGGAAGGAACGTGAATTAGAAGAGGCCAGGTAAGAGCGTATATGGTGATCTGAACTGGGAAGAAGAGCAGGGAACTTCTTCAGGTTCCTTAGGCGATTGCAGGTGAGAGAGGCTAAAACTGTCAGAGAGAAGAGGGCTGGCTCAGACTGAGAGGCCAGCCTTCCAGAGCAGGCAGTATTAGGCCTCTCTCCCCATCTGTCTCTTGCCTGACCATGTGACCCCTAGGAGATGGTTCACTTGGGAAAGCAGGCTCATCATTTCTCACCCTTCACTTCCTCCTCTCTTTACCCTCCTCCCTCCTGCAGCTCTTGGCAGAGTTTCCGTGTTACCTTCCTGTTGAAAGTTCTAGCCAAGAGTCAAGAAGGTCCCTATTCACTGAGCTGGAGAATGGGTCACTTGGCAAAAGTGGGGCTTTTCCCATTTCCGGCCCAGAGCCTCCTTCTAGCTTCCCCAGGGGTTGAAAGGAACTGTATGGGGATTTTGTGAGTAATGGGGTGGGGAAGGGAGGCAGGGCACACTGCCAAGTCCATGGGCAAAGCTGAGCCTGTGTCAAAGGATTCCGGCTGAGCTCCGAGAGGGCGTGAGATGGATGGAAGGAGGGCACAGCTGCAGGATCAGTCAGGGGCCCAAGGCAGGACTTGGGAAGGCAGCCGAGGATGTTGGCATCTCCTTCTAACTCCTCCCACACCACAAAGGGCCAGCCAGTGCCGATGGGAGGGTCTGTCCATAGACAGCTGACCTCAGAACCCCCTCCTGCTCTGTGACTCAAGGTGGTGGGATCTGCGGCCCAATGGCAGTTGCTCTTTCCTCTTAGGAGCCCTTAGTGGGAAAGAACAGGACTGGGTTGGAGGCTCTCAGGCCATGATTTTCCACTCTTCCTCCTCTTCTGATGGTAACTCTTTCTTCCACCTCCTATCGGCTGGCCTGGCTTCCCACAGCACTCCATGAAGCTAAGCAGTCCATGACGGCAAGGAGGTCCACTGGCCTAGACGAAGGGGGCCCGCTGAGGGATCCCAGTTCTCTCACCCAAAAGCCTTAGAACAGGAGCCATACTGCATGCATACTTACAACTCCCACATGTTGATGGCTTGGGCTAACTTTTCATGCAAATTCCTTTATAAACACATCAGTTAGCATAAATATTAAATAGGAGTTTAAATCCTATGCAGATACAGTGAAGACAGTAAAGGCCTGGAAAAGAATGTTTGAGTAACAGTGGCTCTAGAAAAGACGATGTGAGGGGGTCCCTAACTTCCTAATATATCAAGTGGGGTCCTCCCCCTCCTGCCTAGCCAGCCACCCAGAGCAATAGCGGGGCTCAGCAATGCAAAGAAAAGGGTACATACCTCACACAGAAGGGTTGACATTGCCCAAATTCACAACCTAAAGACCACAGATGAATCTGTCTAATGACAAGTGCCAAGTTTATCAGTTAGGACCCCATCAATGTCCCCAAACTGTAGCATGGGACTCTTGACCACACCAGGAAGACTAGAGTAGGTGGCAGCTAGACAGACTAAAATTTGATATGCAGAAAATGTATAAGATAAAAAGCTGAATCCTAGGCAAAGCTGGAAGTAAGTGATGGATGGGGTGATATGAGGCCAAAGATGGGGTGAGGAGACCTTTAAAGCCTTTCTCAAAGAGATTCCATTGGGGTATGCTTAAGGACTTTGTGTTTGATGGTATGTATGTGTGTGGGGGGGGTGGCTGTTGGGTCCATTTCTACTCAGATGAGAGCCAATCATACCTTCTTAGGCTGTCTCCAGGTGACCCCAAAAACAAGTAGGGAAAGGCTTGATTCTTGCAGGAAGAATGGCTCTGAGATACTAAGAGGCCTCCAGCGTAAAGACTGGGACTCAGAGTTATTTATTTCTGGCTGTCTAAGCTAACCCCACTCCTTTGCTCCCACCCCACACTGCTCCCCTTCCTCCCACTTTAGTCCCAAGACAAGAGAAGCCCTGGGATCCCAGATGGTCCCACGCTCTGAGTGAAGAGAGCAGCACAGTCTCTGGCTCTTTCTCCATGGATGACATCATCCCCTTGGGGTTGGTGGGAAAGGCTGTGCTCTTGGCTCCCCTCACAGTCGTGACCCAGAGGATGCTCCTGTTTCCACCACCCCTGGCCCTCCCAGCTTCCCATAGCTTCCTTCTAGTCTCACCCCTCTCCTAAGCCTTCCCTTTGTATCAGCATGTCCTCTGCCAGAGGCTGGGCTCCTGGAAGTCAGTGTGAGGGGTCAGGAGGAAGCTGGGGATTCCCCCTCCTCCCTTTCTCTGCCTGAGTAAGGCGGGGTTGGAGACTAAGAAGCTAGACAAAAGAGGTGTGCTAGGTCAGACCATCCATGATGCATGGAATCCTGCCATTTGCACATGTGAAGATTCGCCAAGGAAGAACTATTTTGAAAGCACACTGGAAGTCTTAACAGCCAGCCTGCACTTGATGCTTTCTTTACACCCTGTAGATAAAGCCATTACGTCGTCTAATCTGCACAGTGGCTGTTGAGGCAGGGACTGTTATCCCTATTTTAAAGAATGGAGATACAGAGCTGACAATGAACTTCAGTGGCTCGAGTGCTTGCCTACAACAAAGCGCTGGGTTTGATTTCCAGCACTGCACAAAACTGCACGGAGGGCATACCTATAATCCCAGCACTTGGAAGCCAGAGAATGGGATTTTCAAGAGCACCCCAGTGACTCTGAGGCCAGTGGAGAAACTGAGCTGGGTGTGATAGCTCCTCCCTATAATGTCAATGCTTGGGAGGCTGAGGTAGGAGAATTGGGAGTTTGAGGCCAGGATGGGTTGCATAGCAAGACTCTAAGAAAATAGAACAAATCGGTAAACACAACAGCACCCCATAGAAAACTTAAAATACAGCTACTACATGGCAGACCTGGGATTTGAACCTTGTTCCTTTTGTTCCTAGACCTCCAAGTTCTGAACCAATACAGAATATTTTCAATATGAATACAATTTCAGCACTTGTTTTCTTAAAAAAAAAAAAAAGAGCCTCTGTCTTATAGACAACCCTGAATTTATACATTCCCACACACATTCATTCTTGCTGGAAAACTGTACAAAATGTCAGCATTATTTCTTATGGGTTTTTCCACACTGGAAGAGACTGAATGGGGTTATTTCATCCCTCCCACTACCTCTGGCCTGACGTTGTTCCTCCTTCTGGAAGAAAGCCTGCCAGCTTAGACTCCTTGTTGCTTGGTAAATCAAAACCTTGAGAAATGGCCCTGGCTCTCTCTCCTGCCTAGTGGGAGACTTCAGGTAGCAAACAGTCTAGAGGGATGATGTGGGGAAGGGAGTCAGTAATCTCCATCCATCGTTTACGAGTGTCATGCCAAGTATCAGGTAGGTTCTAGGGTTATGTACTGACATGCAGATCTCAGTCTCTACCTTTAAATAGTAGATACTCAATAAATATTTCATGAGCAACTGAGGGTTTAAACCACGGAAGACATGGGCCCTGTACAGAAGTAGGACTTTGGGGATCCATACCTCAAGGATCTAAGAGGAGGCCCTAACAGGAGCACAGTGGGAACATGTGTGGGACATGAATTCGAATTCCTGGAATTAAAATTTCCATCGTGGGTCTTGACTAAAGGTCATAATAGTTTGGAGCTCATAATAATTGGATTTGGACAATGGAAAGCCACTGAGTGAGGTGATGGGGTGGAGACATGCATCTGGAAGAGTGGTCGGGCATGCGTGGGTCTGGTGGCCTGGAGGCCAGTGCGGGACTACGTTAGACAGGAACGGAGGGACTGAATAGAGGTTCCAAGTGACAGGAGAGTAGATTAGAGAGTGAGGGCAAGTAGGGCAATTGGAGGGTAAAGCAATTCGTCAGGGAGGAACTGAGCTGGGTCCTAGAATCTAGCTCCATTCAGAGCTATGCCAATAGCAGCCACATCTCTGAAAGGAAGGGGTCAGGACAAGGGCCACCAATGACAGGCACAGCTAGTCTGTGTCTCTTGCTGCTGCTGTATCACCACTCCTGTCACTCAGATGGCACATATGTGCCCCAGCTGGTCCCGGGGCTGTTGGGCTGTGCCACTTCTTGCCCTGTCTCAGGAGAGTGCACAAAGAAAGGGCAATCTCGGCAGCCCAGCAAAGGCCTCCTGGCCCTCGGGGGCTGACAGTCCTCCACTGACCTTTATTGTTGCTGGCTCAAGGGAGCTTGGGCAGCTCTCTCCCCACCAGACCAGGGTTGGCAGGAGATTTGACCCAGAAGCCATAGAGGACTAGCTGACAGCCCACCTGCAGGGCCTTCCGTGTCCCCCACTAGAATAGTCCCCCACCCCCACCCCTTGGTCTTAGCTCCAGGCATTAAGACAAGCCTGGGAGGTAAGATGATCCCATGGGTCTCTGGGGGGCTTAAAAACAGATGGTTCCTGCACAGAGGCTCACTGTGAGTAACTTGATCACGATGTGGGGAGGGAGCTGGCAGGCCCAAGGCAGCTTGGGCACAGGGGCTAGGAACATTGTGAATGTTATCAGGGGAGGCCTTTCCTCCCCAGCCTCCAAGTAGGGCCCTCAGCCCCTTCCAGATGGTACCTAGGACATGGGGCTAGGGGAGCTGGCCCCAGAATGCCTGCTTCAGGCATGGCTAGGACACAGCCAGCAAGACTGAGAAGGCAGGAATGAATGCTAGATCCAAGCATGAGGGAACAGGTGCTTGGGGAGGGGGGTCGGCAAGGGTGGGCAGGAGCTTCTGGCACAGAGGAGTTCCCTGGCCTCTCTCTCCTGACTAGTCACATGTGAAGAACAGTTAGAAGAAGCCCCAGGCCTCCCCTTTCTCTCTTGTGTCCCTCCCCCTCTCTACTGCTCTATAGAGGACAGAGTAGCCTTCAGGTCTGGTCCTCTTGCCCAGCTGTCTGCAGGCAATAGTTGCTAGTTCAGACAGCCCTGAGCTTGAGTCCTGGCTTTGTGAGCTGCATGGCCTTGGGTCTCTTGCTTTCCTCCTGACACAGCAACCTTCCGGAGTTTGTAGAATTTGGATGAGATGAGATACCTAGTGCTTGCAGCATGATTCCTATTATGTAGTATTCTCAAGCATTTATTGCCACCATTGTCCACCAGGGAGCAACAGCATAGGCGGGACAAGAGTGGCTAGTATCATTCTTTTAAAAATTATTTATTTTTACTTTATGTGCATGGGTATTTTGCCTGCATGTAAGTCTATGTATTGCATGTGTATAGTGTCTGAGGAAGCCATCAGATCCCCTGGAACTGGAGTTACATATGGTTGTGAGCTGCCATGTGGGTGCTGGGAATCGAATCTGGGTCTTTTGGAAGAGCAGCAAGTGCCCTTAACCTCTGAGCCATCTCTCTAGCCCCACTACTACCGCTTTGTGTACCCTCAGACTAAACTCAGCTCCACCTTTTACTATCGAATCACTTATGGGCCTTAGTTAGCTTATCTGTCAGATGGAAGCAATAGCAGTCACAATCTCAAAGAGCAGCTGGAAGGATTAAAATAGGGTAATTTATTAATATAAGTTGATATACACATACATATATGTATCTCTATGCATATGTCTGCACACACACACACACACACACACACACACACACACACACACACACACACCAGGCAACTAACCAATCAAGCACATAAAATGCCAGTCTCCGACTTAATGATTTTTGGAGAAGGCATACCCAGAAAGCCATGCTAGGTTTTTCTGTTGGTTTGTTTGTTTGATTGACTGGTTGATTGATTGAGACAGAGTCTCACTCTATAGCTCAGTTTTGTCCGGAACATACCACTTATCCCAGGCTGTCTTTAATCTCAATGTAATTCTCCTCAACTCCTATATGCTGTAATTCAAAGCTAGTGCTGGGAATACAAGTGTGAGCCACCATGGCTGGATGTCTATTCTGGTTTTATTTTTGTTTGTGTTTCTCTCTCTATGTCTCTGTCTGTCTGTCTGTCTGTCTCTCTTGTCTCTGTCTCTGTCTCTCTCTCTATATATATATGTGTGTGTGTGTGTGTGTGTGTGTGTGTGTGTGTGTGTGTGTTCAGTGCAGTAATGAAGTCAATACTTCACTATCATGCAATAGGATTTGTATTGGATAGGTTTCCCATCTGTAAGCTAATATAAGTTCTGAGCACCTTGATGTAGGCTAGGCCAAGCTGTGATATTTGATGTCTTAGGTATATTGAATGCATTTTTCACTTAACAATAATTTCAGTGTACTGTGGATTTAGCAAGCGGGCGAGCTTCTGAACAGCTTTTAGGACAGTGCCAGTCTTGGTTAGTTCACCGCCATTCATGTTATTTCTCTTATCCAGCCACAGCAGTGTTAATCTTCCTCCTCTCATGACACAGGTCTGCCCTGTAGCAGACTGCAGAGGTGAGGTCCTAATGGCAGGCTTGCATGACCCTGGAAGTGTGTATTCCGAGGAGGTTTCAGGTTGAGGTTCAAGGCTGAGGGGTAACCCTCCCTGTAGGCCTAGCGCTCACTGGCCCCATGTTTTCTTTCCTTGCAGATGTCCATGAAAGAGGTGGGGGATGGCTTACAGGATCAGATGAACTGCATGATGGGTGCGCTGCAAGAACTGAAGCTCCTACAGGTGCAGACAGCCTTGGAACAGCTGGAGATTTCTGGAGGCACGTCGGCCTTCAGCTGCCCCGAGAGCTCACAGAAACAGCCCGAGTGTCCTCGCTGGCAGGGTAGTGGAGGTCCTGCCAGGCCTATGGTCTCTCCTTCCTCCAGCCAGCCTTCCTTTGACAGCAGCTCCAAGTTTCCATGCCATAGGAGTGTCTGTGGGAAGGATCTTGCTGCCCTTCCCAACATGCAGCTGCCAGAGGACCAAAGCTGTACCCAACAGGGGCTGGAGTGGGTGGAACCAGATGACTGGACCTCCACGTTGATGTCACGGGGCAGAAATCGGCAGCCTCTGGTGTTAGGGGACAATGTCTTTGCAGACCTGGTGGGCAACTGGCTAGACTTACCAGAACTGGAGAAGGGTGGGGAGAAGAGTGAGACTGGGGGACCCCGGGAGCCCAAAGGAGAAAAAAGCCAGTCCCGGGAGCTGGGTCGCAAGTTTGCCCTAACAGCAAACATTTTCAGGAAGTTCTTGCGCAGCGTGCGGCCGGATCGAGACCGGCTGCTCAAGGAGAAGCCAGGGTGGATGACACCCATGGTCTCCGAGTCACGAGCAGGACGCTCGCAAAAAGTCAAGAAGAGGAGCCTTTCCAAGGGCTCGGGACGGTTCCCTTTCTCAAGCACGGGAGAGCCCAGACACATTGAAACCCCTGCCACAAGCAGCCCCAAGGCCGTAGAACCCTCCCGTGGGGGCTTTGACATTAACACAGCTGTCTGGGTCTGAATTTGAGAGACACTGGCTGAACCTAGAAGGCGGTCTCGTACTGGGCCCTGGGGGGAGAGGGAGGGCCGATGGCGTGGTCTTCAGGCCAGATGCGAGTTCCCATCCTCAGAAAGAAAGGGAAGCAGAGTTCTTAGTCAGGTCTCACTAGAACAGTGGGGAGAGGCTGTTATAGGGCAGGCTGAGGTAAGAGTCCCTGGAGAGAATGTATTTGTGCGTATGAGTGTGTGCCTGTGTGTGTGTGTGTGTGTGTGTGTGTGTGTGTGTGTGTGTGTGTGTGTGTGTGTGGTTCTTTTGAGGCTGAATGTGAGAGTAGTTGGGAGAGAGGCAGGGGAAGAGTCCAGGCCGAGCCTGCATCCCTCTATTGCCTTCCCGAGACCTCAGTTGAACATTCTTTATGGAAAGGGACATTGAGCCCTCTGGTTTCCCAGAGGAATTCCCAATAAAGACCTGTCTCAGGGTCCCCAGCCATTTTAATGGTCTGCTTCCCTGACTTTTTTTTTTTAAAGGGCTGGTCTCTCAGGATGGAGCACCAGAGAGGGAATTCCCTACACACAGCCCTTCCTAGTACCAAGATTTCAGCCCATAGCTGGGTGCTGGGTGCTAGGACTGGAACAAGCAGGTGTGTGTGTGTGTGTGTGTGTGTGTGTGTGTGTGTGTGTGTGTGTGGTGAGGAAGCCTGAGATGCTCTTGCATCTCCAAAGTGCAGAGGAGGAGCAATGCGCCTTCACCCAGGTGCTGTCTCATGAATCCAAGTAGGCATGCCAGCTTTCCAGATGAAGCTGCAGTCTCCAAGGTGTCCAAGAACACACGGCTGGTGGCTGGTAGGGGACAAAACAGGTGAGGGCAACCTCAGGGTTATTGCTGGACCCTGGAGTCACATACTGCCTGGCTGAGCAGTGGGTCCCCATCCTGACTCCTGTTGCCTGCCCTAATGCTCCTGCAGGGCAGCAGATGATTGGGGTGAGCCCAGAAACAGCCCTCATACATTAAAAAAAAAAAATCCCTAGTCCGCATCTCGTAGTCACCCAGAGAATAGAACGAATGCCGGCCTCATCTACCCTCATCACCCTGGAAGTCAACCAGGGACCCTCAGAGTGAGGTTGACGCCAGGCACGTTGTGTAGTGAGCCGGCAAGCAAGTCCAGGGCCACCTGGGTCCACGGAGGGGCCGTCTTGGCCCTCCCTCCTTGGCCAGGAGAGAACAAAGTAGGTCCCTGTTCGAGCCCAGCCACCCTGGAGGGCGGCCTAGCTCCTCCCTCACCCCTCCCGCAGACCCAGCTCAGCTTGATGGGGTGTGACAACTGCAATTAGAGGCGAGCCGCCTGCTGCCCCCAGAGCATTAAGAGCAAATTGGAGAAGAAAACTAACCAGAGAAGCTCTTCTGCCTGCAGCCTGGACCCCCAGGGGACCGAGTGGGGGAAGGGGAGTGTAGGCTGGAACTGGGTGTGGGGAGGTAGCAGCCGCTGTGGGGAGGGTCACCTGAACGTTCCCACGCAGTCAAATGATAGATGGTTACTTTCTTAAGTGGGGAAAGGGTTTTTTTTGTTTGTATTTTTGATCTGTCACTTTTTGCCAGGCAATGTGCCCATCTCTTTCAGACCTAGAATGACCTGGAATTATTTTCCCGATAAATCAATGGGTCAAAGAGTCATGGCATGCCAGCTGCCCAGATCAGGATGCTTGCAAAAGAAAGCAGCTCCCAGTTTGGATCCCTGGGCACCAGGCCTATCTACCTTGGCCTGGAGTCTGTCAGCTGGGCTCACTCTTTCTGGCCAAGCGGGTCCTTGTCCATCCTGCCTCCCCTGAATTTCTTTGACTGTGGCTGCCTTTGGTGGCCTGCAGCAACGTGTGTAGAAGAGGAACATGTGAAAAACTTACACCCTGATTCCTGAAGGGTGGAACACTCCTGAAATTATTTAAGAGGGCATGAACTATGATTGTATAGGAAGCCAAGTCACTTCTTCACCATCCATGTGCAACTCATTTGTTTTGTGGACTAGTGGTAGTTAACATTGTTTAAATCAGCTGACACGACAGACTCCTCTCCTGCCCGGGCATTGTGATGGAAGATGATGGAAGATGAGAACTCAGAGATGGGAAAGGAACCGGCTGCTGACCTCCAAGCTACCAACGTACACAAAGAAACAGAGTTAATCATCACCTGGTCAGAAAAGAGTCAAAGGACCAAAACAAAACAATTAGGAAGTAATTTTGGCTTCCAAGATAATCCATAGGTGCCAGGCACCTTTGCCTTTATTCTCTTATTTCCTTTTTGCTACGCCCAGGAAATGGTTGCTCATTTTACCTGAATAGAGGCTCAGAGAAGTTAACTCCTTCAAGGTCACACAGTACAAAGTTGGGATTGAAATAGTTTGTAACTGACTTCCAATCTTGTGTTCCTGTTACCTGGCAAACTGTCCATATCAAGCCAGATCAAGAATAAGAACATTTGTCCTTTGTGATTATTCACATCTCTTCATGACTGACAAGTGGTATGCTCATTAGCTATTTGAGGAATATCTACTGGAGGAATAGTGGAGGAATTTTGCCTGGGTTTCAAAAGGGCTGATATACTGTCCCAACGACTATGCCATGCTTTGCTGATGAAAGACTATGGTAACTCAACTTCATGTAATTTTATTTTCTGTCCACATCCTTGGCTCCTGCTGAGACAGTGATGGAGACTGCGCTACTGAAGTGGAGTGAAGAGGTGACGAGTGATGTCTCAAGTCTTAGTGATGCAGAGTGCAGGGCAGTGTGTCTGTGGAGGAGATAGGGGAAAAGTAGGCAGAGAAACTGACAGCTTAATTCTGCCTCTTGGGCTCATTTTATGGTTAATTAGGACATACAAATGAGCTGGAAGCTCATTTAATACCCTTCTTGGCACGGAGGCCTGCCCCACACCTGGCCTAATTCCTTGGCAGGTACTGATGCCCTCTGATTGGCCTAGGCATCTTCTCAGGGCTCCACCTGCCTCTCTGTGGTCAGTCTGTAGATATTCTCCAACCACAGCATCCACTGGAAGATCCCTTCGCTGCTGGGCATGGTTGGTAGAACCTGCCAGATCTCTGTTTCCTCTTTATAGGCCTGCAGAACTAGAACCTCTCTTTTCCTCTCCTCCAGGCTCCTCTGTAGCCTACCCTCAGGGTGATCTCTAACTCAAACTGATCTTGAGGAACAGACATTTGACTCAGCTCTGCCAACCATCCTCACCTGTTCCCCAGAGGCTCCATAGAAGAGGGTCCTGTTTTTCTCAAGTCACCCCAACATTCTCAGCAGGATAAAATCAAGAGTACCGAAGCTTCCCTGGAAAAGTGTCTATTCACTTTAGGTGATCTCTCCAACCAGGGCAGTTAGGTGTTTCTGCCAGCACCAGGCATTTCTATAAATTCCTGATCTGGAGTCAGATAGGAATCTAGACCCAGGCCTGTCATTGTGTGGGCCTGAGCATGTTGCCTGACCTGTTGAAGGCTCCTCTGCTCTCATGTGAAGCAGGGATGATGTAGGGCCACTGTCGGGTGTAAAGCCCAAAGTACTGGGGTGGAGTACACTGTTCCTAACACACAGCTTCTACAGAAATGGCACTAGCCACCCATCCCCAGCTTAATCATAGACCCCAAGGGACAATGCTGAAAATAAACAGTGCTTTCTCTGAGCCCTGGTGTTCTGCTAAAAAGTACACTCTGACTCTCATTTTATCACGGGACTGTGGCAAGGATCAGAGGTATGTAAGTGTGTTTTGTCCACTGTAGAGATGTTGCTCACCTGGGCTGCTTTGCCAAATGTTACACTCATTCTTTTTGTCAAGTAGGAAAGGATAGCACCCTGGGCCAGACTAGGATGGCTTGAGGCCATCATTGCCTAAGAACCTGCCCTAGGGACATACTCAATGTCTTATGTACCAAATTCTCCCTCTCTGAAAACCTGGGGCCTCAATTTCAGGCCAGGGATAAAGTTGAATGAGCCAAATTCTGCTGGCCAGCTGTTTGTCCTTGGTGGCCAGAGTTCCCTTCCAGGCCACATCATTCCTTTTCTCTAGACACCCTGGGGGCCATTCCTAAGATTCATCGTTTCCCCCTGAAGCCTGAATTTGACAAGACCTACTCCTTGCCCTTCCCGCGACCCCTTCCATCAGTACCAGCATATCCCTTCCATCCACCTCTCCCAAGCCCAATGCACACCCATGCAAGCCATCCCCAAGGAGTCATCTTTGTCCCTGCAACAGAGACCTCATTCTTACATTCCAGTCCCCCACTGGAGTCCTCTCTCCCTCACCACCCCCAGTCCCTGAAAGCACGTCTGTGCTGGTCAGAGGCCACAAGTTGGTGTGCCCATAGCTGGGGGCAAATCTCACAGGAGACCTTGACAATTACTAAGTTCTTCTTTCCTCTATATCTCCTCAAGCAGGATCCCTGACTGGACTCTACCCCGTCCAGGGACAGTAGGAAACAGCGTTCTGAACCTCTGCTTATTTTGAACTCTCCCCAACATTGTACCTTCCCTCTCTGGCCTTGTGGCCAGGCAGGGTGGTTTGGGCATCCATTAGGAAGCTGTACGTAGGTGCTGGTTCCAAGGGGGAAGCTGTCCTTATCTAAGTATATGATCCAGGGTTTGTAAGGACACTAATGGGGTCTATGAGCAGTTTGTGACATCATCCTGGGCTTCCTGTGTGTCCCAAGTGTCAAGAGGCCCAACCTTGCTCAAGTAGACCCCAACTGGCTTGCTGGGCCTTGTTTCGGAACTTCTCACTCACTTTACCTACCAAGGAGATGGGTTCCCTTCAGTGCTCCAAGCTTGGGTCTGCCTGTGCCATCCTGAGTGCAGTTCCTGCTCAGATTGCCTTTTACTTTTCTCAGCTTGAAAGCCACCACGGAACCCTCCCACAGGCCTTGGCTGTGTCTTAGTCTAAACCCCAGGACTTAGCTTGGCAAGTCCCTTCTGTGCATGCTTTCCTTCTCCTCCAGATCTCTGAGCACCTCCAAGGTAGTGACTACTCAGTATTTCTGCTTCCAGTCCTGAGCCCGGGGTTGCTGTGATCTCCACTCCCCAGGGAGTCCTGAGCTGAGTGCACCATTGGGGGGCTGTTTTAGACTGCCAGTGGCCAAGCTTTTCTTAGCTGACCCCCCTACTCTGTCTCTCGCAGCTTCAAAGTCCATTTCCCAGAAAAAAGGGGAGTCGTGACCAGTTCCTGTCCGAGCAGGAAACTTCAGTAGACAGCCCCCCTCTAGCTCTTGCGCAGTCCCGTCCCTGGTTCACTGCTTGCCTTCCCAAGCCAATTCTATTTTAATGCCAGCCAGGGTGGCGTCTCACCTCCCTTCTCTCACCTATCTCTGTTGTCATGCTGTCACTGGGCTGCTCAGGCCTTTCAGAGGATCACAGCCACGTCTTTCTCAAGAGCCACTGAAGAAGTCATCTTTGTCCCAGATGTCCCCCCAATTTTCTCCTTTTCTTGCCTGGCCTCTTTCCTCCAGCCTTCCTGACCTGGGTCCCACCCGTGGATGTCCTGTTTTACCTTCCTACCCCTAAATTGCTATGCTCTAATGGGGACACCAAGTCTGCTAGATCCTCCTCCCCTTATTGTGACATTTAAGGGAGGGGAGGGGTGGGCAGGGTGACAGGGAAGGAAACTGAGAGTTGGGTGGTGAGCGCCTGCCTTCTCCACCTCCAGTTCCACTTCTGGCCACCCTCCAGGCATTGTCTCCCCACTAGGCCCAGAAGGTGCACAGGCACTTGTGTGCAAGTTGTGGGAGAGGGCTGGACACCACAAACTCAGGAAGGTGGTGCGTGTGGGGTGGGGTGGGGGGGATGGGTGCTGGGATGGACTCCCAGACCTTGCTTATGCTAGATCCCACACTCTACCACTGAGCCACCTCCTCCCCAGCCCTGAATCAAGCACTTAAAAAAGAAAGTAATTAAGTTTCTTCCAAATGAGGCAAACACAACTGAACCCCTGTATACCATCAGCTCCCTGGGCATCTCAGACATGTCTGTGTTCAATTTACACCTGCCAGTGGCCTAAAGACCATCATCACAGAGCCTTAGGCCAAACCGAGTGAAGTAACTGTTCAGACCCTCTACTGAGGTTCCAAGCATCCGTTCACAAGGAAACTCAGATCCCAGAAAACGGCAAAGTTTTGCACCAGCGATTCCAGGGGTCCAAAGAACTCCACAAAGCTTCTGGCATAGGCTTTAGGACCCTTCTGGGAGTAGAGGGATCAAATAGTGTCTCCAAGCTTCTTGCTTTACAGTTCACAAAGGATGGGCAGGCTCCACTGCTCCAAGACCTACTTTGCGAACTAGGAAGGCTGAATGCCTCCCATTCCCTTATCCCAGACTTTCCTTCAAACTACAGCCCATCCAGCTGGAGAGGAAGAGCCCAGTCATGCTTAGGCAAGTTGGACCAGGAGCTACATTAATAACTGTGGCCTGTGGATTCCTCACCCACATGGAAAGACCTGTCAATGGGATGTCAATGAGGAAGCTGGGACCTACTTGACAGAACTAAAAACTAGGATACAGCACAACTGTAGACAGCCAGAGGGGCTGCTGCCTATCTATGGTGTAAAGACAGAGGGAAATCTCATAAGGTATGGGAGAGCTAGTAGTTACCGAATGTCCAGGGTGTCGGCCTATGCTAAACATGAGGGGAATAAACCATGTCAGATAATGCAGAAATAAAAGCAAAAGCTTTCCCTTCTTAATCCTAATATCCTTGTGAGCCAAAGCATCAGGAACTGGTGGTTCATAAAGAACTGATAAATGTAATTTGTATAGGTGTTTTGTCTGCATGTATATATGTTCACCACATGTATGCAGTGCCCATGGAACCAGATAAGGTGTCGGTACCCTAGAACTAGAGTTTGATGGTTGTGAGCAGCCATTTGGGTTCCAGGACCTCTTCAAGTGCAACAAGTGCTCTTAACTGCTGAGCCGTCTCTCCAGCCTCCAACAGAGTGTTCTTGATGACACACTGATTCTATGCTGTGCCTTTTGTTAAAATCCTTCCCAGACTAATGCTGATTTCCCCCCTCCATATTCAACTCAGCCAATTCTAATATCTACACTATTCTTCCTCTTGTTTATTCTTCACTAGCCATGCTGACTTCATTAGTCTTCCAACATGCCCACCCTATGCTAGAGTAAGGCCCTTGCCCTTATCCTTTTCCTGTGTGAAGACCTACTTCCTCCCAGGCAGCTGGCATAGGCTCTCACATTTTCAGTGTTTCCTCACATAACCAACACAGGGACACATAAATCTTTCACCCACTTATTCCTGTTGCCTGTTGTACCATATACTTACTTTTTTTCCCCCTACAGCATCCATAATAAACACAAGGGGTTTCAACAGCTTTATCTATCCACATGTGTGGTATGTGCAGTGAGTGCGTGTGCCCATGTGCCAGTGCACGTGCCCATGCATATGTTTGTGAAGGCCAGAGATCAATGCTGAGTGTCTCCCTTTATTACTCTCCACTTTGTTTGAAGATGGGGTCTCTCATTGAACCTGGAGCTCATTGTTTGGCTAGACTTGATGGCCAGTCAGTTCCTGGGACCATCTCTGCTCACTTGCCAGTGCTGAGATTACAGGAATCAGTAGGCCCTGCCTTTTACATGGGTGTGTGAGTGCTAAGGATCCAAACTCAAATCCTTTTGTTTACACAGAAAACACTTGGGGTACCTACCTACTCACTCATCTCCCCATCACAATATTTTGCCATTTTCTAAAGATTAAAAGTCTACAAGGGATGATATTTGGGTATGTTTGATTCATTGTTGTATTCCATGCATTCAGAGCAGTACTGGTGTAGAGCACAGATAACAGTAATTGATATGTCCATAAAGATCATGCATTTTTCTGCTTTGTAGGCCCTCCAAGTTTAGTGTTAAGAATTTGAACATGGGTAAGACTAAAGAAAATCACTGAAAACAACAGTTCAAAGCAAGAGACACACAACTGTTTAAAATGGGAAGCTTTATTAAAGTTTTTCCTTTATGGAAACAGCCAATCTCTTGCATAAGCAATTAGCAGTTGGGCCTAGAACTATAGTTGTCTGCTTCTTAACAAGCCCAAAGCATTTGCAATTCTCAAGTTTCTTTCGAAGGCTGTTAATGCCTGGAAAACAGAATCCATGTTGCCTTCCCAAGAAAGAACTAGGCATCCAGTTCCAAACCTTTAGCTGTTCTTAAAGAACATTTAAACAGGATAGAGTTAAGAGGACTGCACACTCAATGAATCCAAGATGAAACTGCAGGAAGAGAAACTCAAGATGAACCTAATAGCTGTACTGTATTCACAAGAATATATAGGTTTATGTTCTGAGCAACTAATAGCTGGATAGTCAGACTTCTCAATGCTCACATTCATTTGCTTCCCACAAGACAGGCTCTTTCCAGATCCTAGAAGAACATGCAGACCAATGTGTCCTTTGACGTTTGGGGTGGATTCAGTGGTCTACATTACTATATATTTAGCACCTTAAATAAGCACAATACTCAAATAAAAGCATTTTTGAAAATTATTTTACTCCTCCAATTATGAGACGATTTCTTCTTTATGTTGGTTTCAACACATAATTTATAAGAGCACACTTTGTTTTCCAATATCCTGTGAGTACTGGTCAGGAAGAAAAACATAATACTCATTAATTCTTTCTGCTCCTTAGTTCCTAGACCAAAACTCAGACATATGACTGACAAATAATTGTTGACCTGTGAGGGTACACAGGGAAGCTATTTTAAAGTGGCAGGACTCAAGAGATGCAGAATATTTTTATTACTATTTGTATGAGAAAAATGACTCCAAACTACTTGTTTCAATGAAGTGGATAGCAAAATAACAGCATTTTCCTCTACATGTCAATTTTTCCAAGTACATTACACTGTCAAAGAAGTGAATTGTCTTACTGAGGAGTAAAATGTAGCTTCTGATGACATCAGATGAGGATGCCAGACCAAAATGAGTTCCGGCTGTGATGGACAGCAGTTACATGCCAACAGCCACTGTTTCTCCAAACATTAAGAAAAATACTTAAGTGGCCACAGCTCATTAAGTTAATGGTATTCATACCTCCCACACATTTTGTGTATCTTTCCTTCCTGATTAAGTTGTAAACTCTTGAGGGAACGCTTCCATGCCTCTTTGTAAGGAAAGGCATGTACAGAGTACTTTTGATATGCTGGTAGACAGAAGCATCATCTGATACTGAAGCTCCCCCTGGTGGAGGGTAAGATGATATACTAGTATTTACTGTTAACTCTAAAACTAGTGGAGGCATCAAGTCATTAAAGTTGTTTGTGGTCTAGTTGGGGGAAAAGAAAAACTACCAATTGTAGCATCAGGCTTCCTTTAAATGAGTATTTTTCACACAACTAAAGCTATTGTACCTGAAACAGCCACAAGCACTACTATGGAATTCGTTCATGAATATGAATGATGATTAAATCAAGAGACTCTTGATTTCTTGGCTATAAAAATATATCTTGTCTTTGGGCACCCCTTCCAAGACCAAGGAGTTCACAAAAAGACACTATAAAAAGATAACTCTCTTAACAGGACACCTTTTCAACTTGCTCAGCAAGTACAGAATTCCCTTAGATAACACTGCATTCCTGACTCTATTGGTCCTGCCTTAAATACCCCTGGGTGCCAAAAAGGACATTTTTCTTGATTTATACCTTTAACCCCAGTGGAGAGTGTAAAAGGTGACAAAGGAAGCTGATAAAAAAAATCAGTTAAACTGGTGAGACTTCAATGTCATGTAACAAATACCTACACAACTCACCTGACACAGGATTTAGACATTTTACTGGTTTGCATGAGGTCTGTCTGTCCACGATTTTAAATCCAAAGAAATGTATGAGAAATATTTCAAAGGATAATGATTTTAAAGGTCCTTAAAATATGGACTGCCTCTAATTGGGCACACAGTGACATGCTCCTGTAGTCCTAGTTACTTGAGACACTGAGGCAGGAGGATCACCTGAACCCAGAGCTTTGAAGCCAGCCTGAGTAGCACAGTAAGACCCCATTTAAAAAACAAACACAAACAAGCAAACAGCCCAGCTTTTCTCACAGGGACCGACTGGCCCTACCTTCCACTTGCATTTCAGTTGACTTTAAGGTTTTGCCCCTCAGTCACAGACGTGCATAACTGCATCAAGAGAAGGGAAATATTAAGTAGCTAAGTTTATTAGAATATCAAAAGAATACAATTTCCAATGTTTCAAACAGTATTTTTGACATTTCTTCAGGTTGGTCAGATCTTACATTTGAAAGCTGACTTAGTAACTGAAGGGCTGGAAACATACCTGGCAAATCTCAGCAAGGCATGAACACCTCTTCACAACTAGTTGCAATGAGACAGTATCTAGATCCCTGAGCAAAGATTTACTTTCTAGGACTGGTCTCCTTGATTTTTGGGGACAAGGCACAGGGTTTCCTAAGCTTGCAATCTGCTTTCTTCTCCAGTATGCAGCTGGCCAACAAGCCATTTGCTTTCCCTTTCTTCATGGAGAACACACAGCAGTATCACCCTGGGTCCATGTCCTACATAAGCCCCACCTTTATAAAATGCAACTGAGAAGGAAAAGAAAAGCACCTCTATACAGCCAGCTAAAACTGTGATGTTGCTATCTTCATATCACTCCTGCTACACTGCTCAGACAGTCAGGTCACGCATCCCTGTTTGTGTTCTGAGTTGCAACCACTTCCCTCAAGTTCTTCAATCTCTTAGAAAGCAAGTTTGAAAATTTTCACAGAACACTGCATTGGTGGATTCACTCACACCAACAAATTGACAATGGCAAGGATTCCCTGGATGAAATTACAAGCTGTGCGGGATTTGTAATAGTCAAAGTCAAACCCTCATACAATATTAAACTTATCTTTTTACATATAAAAATAATACAGAGTGGGATATTTTATTCAATAAGATACAATCTTTAAGGTCAAGAGAGAATATACAAAACTATTCTATGTCGTCTGGTGTATTTTACTGTAGAGTAGGAATAAATATATCTAGAGCAGGAAGTGCGAGGTCTGTTCCTAGAGAAATCACCCATAAGTGTAGTTTAAAGCCAAGTGGTCTGCTCAACAGGCAGAAAGGAGCTACTGTTGCATTTAAACAATGTGGTCATTATAAAATAAAGGACTTAAATCTATAAACAATAACAAAAAGACACAAACCAAATGAAAATGTACTAAAATTTAATCATCCATAAAAGCTGTAATTTAATCTGACAGTAAAACACAAGAAGCAATATTAGAGTTGGTTTAGTATATTATATATTTTAGCTTTGAAAGCCATAGAAATCAGTTATCCCAGTTTTTTCCCTATAAAAGACCCATTTTTCCAAAGCATTATGCACAAACAATTTTAATTAGAATATAATGACAGATGATATTTTCATAATTTTTAAATATAAAATGAAGTCAATGACTCAAAAAGTTATCTGCTGCAATGAGTTTAAAGGGAGATTTCATAATCTATATCATTACAGATATAAAGTATGATGGTTCAACTTTTTAGTGCTTGATAGGGAGGAGTCATGATAAAAAGGTCAATATGAAATCATTTGATTATAGTAGTAACATCTAACATTTGAAATGCATCCATGCTCTTCTGTATAATTGTATTAGAGTCAAGTATCTTATTTCACATCTGTTATAACTGCTATTGCAAAGGAGAAATACTATGTCTTATTTCCAGGAGATATACACAGAGCAACTTTTTCTCCAGGGAACTTGTGCAAACCAATATAAGATCTAAATTCTTCACATAATATATAAAACAGGAGAAGCCTCTTCAGATTTAGTTTTTGAAGTCTGGAATGCTGGCACTTTCCAATTAGGCAACAGTTCTTCATTTCTGTGATCTGGAACATTGAACAGACACAGACACACATAGATAGAGTTCTCTTGTTGTCCGAAGGTGGCAGTCAATAAACAAATATCTAATAACACACAAAGGATGACATCTACTGACCATTACTAAGGAACTAAATTACACCAAGCTATTTCAGTAGAAGAGCTATTTTACCTTCCTATTACACATGTTCAAAAATAAGCCAGGCGTGGTGGCATGCGGATCAGGAGTCCAAGTTTGACATTGACTACAGTTTTGGAGTATGCAAGACTGTCTCAAAAGTTCAAAACCAAATATAGAAGACTGAGTGCACAAAAAGCTATTAATAATCAATTTTTGTTTGTCCCTGGTTTTATTATACTTACTATTTCACATCTTATCTAATACCCTACCTATAAAGAGGCAGACAGTAATATTTTACTTGTATCCCATTATCTTTTTTTTTTTAAGTTCAATATTTGTCTACATAAACTCTATGTGAAATTCTATATTCAGCCATTTTCTGATCCCATATTAGGTACTATAATTTCTAACACAGCTGGCAGAAGACAATGCAGAAAGATCCCATACTCAAAGGCAGAAGAAATCAGCAGGTCTTACTACTTAGCAGAAGCCAATTAGTTTAGAGGGAGAACTCCTGGTGATTTCTGAGGTCTTTAAAATTGGAATATTTAAGAGATTTACATGTTTTAATACAATTCTACTTAAAGACTTATAGACATATAAGCTGCCCCCAAAGTTCAGCTACTCTTACTAAAACACTGTAATTGTTATTTAAATCTACCCTGTTATCTTAGAACTTTTCCTCCCTAGTCTTGTTATGTTGGCTAGGATGGCCTCAAACTCCTGCACTCAAGTAATCCTCCTGGCTTAGCCTGAATAGCTACAGGCATGTGCCACCACACTAAGCTTTAGCACTTCAAAAAATACACGTATAACATGGCATTGCAAATCACAATAAAGGTACTACAAAGCATTCTGACTGATAAGACCTCTATCATCACACACCTACAATATCTCAGGAGACTACATTTTAAACTGAATTTTGTACAAGTCTAAGGATTGATGCAACCAATAAGAATGGCTTATTGCAAGACCTAGGCAAGATTTCTCTTCTCTAAGGTCAACTGGATGAATGCATTTTCAAATCATAATAGGCCAAGTGGTATCTTTTCCTTTAAGCTAAAAGAACATTTTCTGAGAATGCAAAGTTAAAACTCAGGATTGCCAAGGTAATAGTGTCAATAAGCCAGTCAACTATAAAAGAGTAAAACAACACATTACCAACTTGGGTCCTCATGTTTGTCTTTGTCCCCTTCCTTAAACACACACAAACACCAGTAATTTAACAATAATCACTTTCAGGAAACTCATGATTAAAAGTGTTTTAACCAGTTAGTTTTAGGAAAAGCCACTCAGCTCTTCAGAAAAAGAAATCATTTAGACAGAAGCTGACCTTCCCAGTTTGACCACCCGAGACAATCTACGCTTTTCCTCCTTTCTATTTTTTCCATTAAAAAGGGTTGCAGTTACTCAATTGTTTTCTCTAAGAGATATACTTACTCACCCCTATCTCTAAGGAGCACAAATTAGCTCATCAGGAACTCAGAAAGCAGTAATCTACTAAACAGGCCCCAGAGATCAACAATAGTTAGTGTTATCAACTCTCAAGTGAGCAGAGTTTACATTCCTATTCTAACTCCATCAAGTTTAGTCATATTCACATAATTAGCCTCCACTAAACCATACATCTGCTCCATGAAAGCATTCTGTTTGAGTTTATTAGCTAACAAAGAAGAAACATCAGGGGATTTAAATATGTAGTTAAAGGAAAACAAGTAACCAGCTCACAGGGCCTGGTTTCTTACCCAACGGGCAGTGCAAATGCTGCCATGAATTTCTCTCTAGTGGGTCCACTTAATGAAAGCTGAAATGCTATCTGAAGTCAACTACCACCTGATGCAGACTGGTAAAACATTTGATGGAGAGTCACTCACTTTTGAGAAGAACTGATAAGCAGAACTTCATATGCCACCACACAGCAGACAGAATGGCTCAGGTTTAAAAAGCCTGAAAATAACAATGTTGGGGAGGATGTAGAATTCATGAATTGCTGATGATGTGTGTGTGTATACATATATATACATATATGTATGTGTATATATGAGCTAGCCATTATGTTTCTATGTACGTGCATGTGTGCAAGTCATCCATAGAACTGCAAACTATCCGTGTGTGTGTGTGTGTGTGTGTGTGTGTGTGTGTGTGTGTGTGTGTGTGTGTGTATTTAATACCACACAGCAGGCTTTTTTTTCTTTTTTGGTGCATTGATGTTTTGCCCTCATGTATGCCTGTGTGAGCCAGATCCCCTGTACTGGAGCTACAGACAGTTGTGAACTGCCATGTGGGTGCTGGGAAATGAACCTGGGTCCTCTGGAAGAGTAGCCAGTGCTCTTAACCTCTGAGCCATCTCTCCAGTCCCTATCCATATATTTTGTTTGTTTTAGTTTTAAGCCAGGGTCTCATGTAGCCCTGACTGTTCTGACTTTGATATGTAAGGGAGGCTGGCTTTGAACTTCTAATCTTCCTGCCTCATTCTTTGTCTCGGATAATAGGTGTGAGCTGCCAGGCTAGGCTCAGTATTAAGTATTGTCATATAATAAAAATAAACTACTGATACATGTAACATGGATACTTCTAAAAATACCACTCTGGGTGAAAGATGGGAGACATAACACATTACATATTTCTGCTCCTGCTAAGTTCAAAGAGGAGCAAACCGAAATGCTAACACTAGGTAAGTGCTCTACCTAACCTCTAGCACCATTTCTTAAATACCCACTCTTCAGCAGGTGCTGGCAACAAGGTGGTGAGCAAATCACACACGGTTCTCCCTTTGAGAGTGGAGACTCTCCTGGGGAGAAGGCAAATTATCCAACAGATATAGGTGTCTGTCACAGGGATGAGCAATGGAGGCTCAGAAATACTCAGAGGAAGTAAAACGGTTCCAGTTGGGAGAAACGAGGAAGGCCTTTGTTCTGCTTAGCATCATCTTACCTGGCTCAGAGCTGCTGCTGACTTCAAGTCTAGAGCAGCAGACATGATTTCTTTTTAGGCTTCTTCTTTTCCACTGGTGTTTTTCTATTTATCTGTCTGACCAGGTCATAAAATATCTAGGTAAAAACAACAATAAAAAGTACTGATTGTTTGTTCCACAAAATCATTTTGAAAGTACTAAGTATTGTTCTGCCATTAGAAATGAACTTTACTGTTTTCTTCTGAAGTTTCTTAGCTCCCCAAGCTAACTCTCAGAGTAAAGTGGGCCTTACCTATACATGAGGAAGGATATGTACCTGCTCTTAGACAGCCAGCAGTCAATTAAAAAAAATTAGAAGTTGAAGGGAGTGAACACTTAAAGTTATAATTAAAATTACAGTAACAGCACCAAAAAGCTTCCGTACATTGTTCCTAGATCCAAGTAATAATTTTGAACCATATGATAGTGGCATGGATCCTTAAAGGGCTAAGCACGTATCCCCCAGAACAAGAATATACATTTCTTTTTTTTTGGGGGGAGTACTTTTCAAGGCAGGGTTTCTCTGTGTATCCCTGGCTGTCCTGGAACTCACTGTGTAGACCAACCTGGCCTTGAACTCAGAGATCTGCCTGCCTCTGCCTCCCAAGTGCTGGGATCAAAGGCATGAGCCATCTTACCAGCAAGAATATATTCTTATGTAACCTTAGCATAATGCTGATCCTAGTCAAGACATTTAAACATCCATACATTTCTTTGTATTATCTTCAGTGTAAATTCTAATTTTGTCAATTATCTCAATGAGGCCCTAAAACATTACTCTCCTCGTGGGCAGAAATCTATCAGGAGCTACACTGCATTTTGTTTCTTGATATTGTAGCACTTGTCTGTCTGTTATTATTTCCTTATTTGTTTGAGATGGGGATCTCACTTCAAGCCCATGCTGGCTTCAAATTCACTATTAGTCAAGGCTGGCCTTGAAATCCTGATCCTCTTGCCTCCATCTCCCAAGTGCTGGGATTATAGATGGATATTACCCCATGAACTGCTTTTGTTTGGCCTTTTAAAATTGGGAAGACTTTAAAATTTGGTCTTTGTCCTCCAGGGTTTTGTCATTTCTGAAAAATTAAGTCTAATAAACGTATAAAATTTCCCTCAATTTGCATTTGATGATGATGATGTATATTTTAGGCTGGGACAGGAAAAAGCATATCTGTTCAGATAATATAAGAACAGGTACATGCTGTCCACCCCTTATGGATTTGTTTTTTAAGGTAGGGTCTCACTATTCAGCCCTTGATGGCCTGAAACTCACTTTGTAGACCAGGCTGACCTTGAACTCAAGAGGTCCATTTTCTTCTACCTCCTGAGTGCAAACACGACAACAACAACAGACAGGAAAAGTCCACTAACCCTTGATTTGAAGGCACAAACAGTACAGTAATAATCTTGGAGATTCATCTTTGAAGAGTAAAAATCATCAAAGACAAAAATACAATACTTTTTATTTCATAAAAGCGAGTTAGTAAGCCTGGGTTACCAGTCCATCCCTATTGTATTCCTTAAAGTCAACTTGGCAAGAGTTCATTTTCATCCCAGGTCACTAGTAAATGAGAGCCTGCATTATTTAAGCAAAGAACCAGAGTCAGCTGACACAGTCTTTAAAACATTAGCACACTTAATACGATAAAACTACATATAAACCAAACAGTGTTGAAAGCAAGTTTCCTGATTTTACTTTTATTTTGCAGTGTTGGGAAATGAACTGAGGCTTTGCTCATGTAGACAAACACTCTATAGCTGAGTTGTATCTTTAGCTGCATGATTTTAATAAGTTATTATTTTGTTAGAGAATGTCCTTAAAATTTTAGTGATTTTTTAAAAAAAATTTTCCATTTATGTATCTGTGTGGGTGCCTGTGGAGTCCCGAAGTGTTAAATCGCCTGTAGCTGGACTTAAAGGAGGTTGTGACCCATGGGAGCCTTTCATAAAGCCCTATGAGCTCTTAATCACAGAACAATCTCTATAGCCTGAGAACCCCTTTGATCCCAGGAAACACATACTAAAATATATAGGAGCGAAGAAAAGTGACTTCTATAAATATGTGGCAAAATGTTAATAACTAGTGAATCTAAATGAAGGGTAAACAGACTATTTTTTTTCTTATTCTTAGATTAATTTAAGAAAATTTCAAAAGCAAGAGATTTTAACATCAGTGACTTACATTTATTTCTTTTGTTGTTTGTTGCAGTAGAAAATTAAACCCAGGGCCTGTGCATGTTAGGCAAGTCCTCCACCAATGAGCTATATAGTCTAGCCTGTGCATTGTTTTAAAAAGATGACAAGCTACATTTCTTTAAGATGATAATCATCTGTTACTTTTTCAAATGATTCAGAGATTACAAGACTAAATGGTTGCAAAGAAAAAAAGAACAGATTCATTACAAAGCTATAAATAAATATATTCTTTTCTGTTTATCCTATCCATTCAACTCCCATTTCCTAAAAACACTCCACTCTCTATAGTCTTATTTCTAAGAGGTTAAAACTACAGTATTTATAAGCAAAATGGTAGCTGTTTCCACAACTCTGAAGCCTTTAAGAACTTAAGGTATATGAGTCAGGAAAAAGTTCTCATTGGTGCACAAGGCTTAACATGCAAACTATGATACAAAAATAACAAAAAGATAAACCAGAACAGTAAATTAACGAAACACATACGCAGTTCCTCTTTCAGTTTCTCCATACCAGTCAGTGTCCCATTTCTGGCACACATTATAGAGACAGGTAACTGATTGCTTGTAGTATTATTCTAAATGATTTCTTTGGAAAACATTGCCTACCTCACAGCAGCAGATGGTTCAGTGATGAGGGCAAGTTCGAACTATAATATTTGGTTAGAAATGCTGAAAGTCCCCAGCCTAGGTTCTTCCTCATCTCTCTGAACTATAGAAAAATCTAGAGGGAACACAGAATAGAGTTTCTCAACCCCTCTCCCATTCCTAATTGGGATGTCTTTATTCCAATCATTACTCCAGCTTCAGCAAAGAAAAAGAAATTTGGGGTTAAGACTGAGGTCATTCCAGTGCATCAATTGCTACTTGTAGAATATAGAGAATTAGAGGGCTCTGGCCAAGTATTGTGTTCTTGTCTGTTTGCAAATTTAAAGTCAAGAGCTGAATCTTGTGAAATTATTATTCCTCTATCTTCATGCATTCAGAAACCACACAAGCATTTATACAGCAGCATAAACTGTCTGAACAACTATAAACTACCCAAGGAATTCTGCAGCTGAATTATTAGCCTACGAAGAGTAAAATCTTAAAAAAAAAAAAAAAGAAAACAAAACACTTGAAATTATATTCTCATTTCTAGCATGCAGACTGTGTGGTTTTTCAAAGAAGTAGAGATTATAAAATGACTATGACATTTTATATTGTTTTCTAAACCCCTATGTGGAAACTTTAACAAGACTGTCATGAAAAAGTCAATTCTGCTGCATTAAAAACTGCATTCAAGGGAGCTTTACTAGCTTGTGTAGTTCCCATAATCAGTAATGATTAAAGATGAGGAACACTTACTTCCTCCCTACTAAACTCTGGCTCCTACAGAAGAGGTCTTGTGTGATGGACTCTGGTCCAATTCAGCCTCAGCACACTTGATGAGCTTAGTAGGTAGAGAGCAGTGAGGGTGACCGAGACAGTAAGGAACCAGATTCCAAAGGCCAACCATGTTATATAAGGTGACATCACAACACAATTTTACTATTCAGGGGCACTCACCAACTGTAATGTATTCTTCATTAAAATATTGTTTGTTCATTTTAGTTAGGGTCTTGTTATATATAGCCCAGGCTGGCCTAGAGTTCATTCTCCTGCCTTGGCATCCAGAGTGCTGGGATTACTAAGTGTATACCACCATACCTGGCTCCTTTTCTTGCTTGCTTGTTCTTTGAGAAAATAATACACTAAACATTAAATTTTTATTATAGCCACATTTTCAAAAACAACCTCTAGAAAGTTCTAATTTCACAACAAAGAAAGATGAGTGGATGACTGGATGGCTATCAATTTCTTCTCATTTACCTGCCAGTGAATAACAAATAACTGTAATGGAAGCACTCAGCAGGACTTGTTTCTCAACTAGGATGTAAACTTCTTAAGGGTAGAAATAGTTCTGTCTGGATGAATGCCACCTGGGTGCAGAATAAAGTGCCAGGTATACAACAGGTACTCAATATGTTTGCCAGATGAATGGAATTAACAGGTTTTTTTTTATATTTGTTAAAAGTGGTTTCACCTAAAAAAGCAAGCTTTAGCATTCTTGACTATTTGTAAGAAACAGAATCTGTAGGAAGCTGATTTTTTTTCCCTTGCCAAGTGTTTAAAATAATTTAGCCATCTTAAAAGTCTAGTAATAGTCTACAAGGATAGTCATGAAAAATGACTTACAGAACAGAGGCCAGAGAGCAACAGTGAGTGAAACCCCAGCCTCAACGACCTAACCCACTCTCATTCTCACCTAGGTCTAGTTACCTGCCATGCTTCCAAGGGCCAGAGAAGGGGACAGGAGGCTTACTCTGTCTCTCTGCCCCCACTGATTTTCTTTTTCAAAGGCTTCTGGTAAAGTTCCAAAAGCAAAAACAATCTCATGTGTTTACCTGATTGGCAGTAGCAATTTGGGAACTACAGTAAATTTTTAGGGGCTCAGTCAACTATTGGCTCTTTAAAATGAGGCACATAGCCTATTTGCAAAGCCAGAAGGCCCACAGTTAATAACTTAAGATCGTGGAGTACTTACATCAGCTGTGTTCATCTGGACTATCAGCTTAAAAGGACTGAATGGTTTGAATTACATGTCCATTCATACACAGATCCCACACTTTCTTCAGGCATGCATCAAAAGTGAGGCAAGAATCAAAAATCGAATTCTATGATGGTATTATATAACAAAAATCCATTATAATAGCAACTTTAATTTTTTGTACTCTTCTATTGGACTTTACCATCTATTTTTTATATTCAACGGGATAAGTAACTGCTATAAAAGTGTGACCATTTTCACATGCTAGCTCTAGCATATCACTTAAAGGCTTAGCAGGACTTTATATACAGCCTTTGACAATAAGTTAAAATTAGGTGTCTGCATTACAACTATCAGAGACTGAAGTCCTGGAAGCCAAGGAACATGGTATCTAGAAATGACTACTTTCTACAAGGTAATAAAATCAAGATAATTCTTTTTCTTACAAATTCTGGCTATTAATTTAAGGCAAACAGAAAGTAGAAAGGCACTTGTTTGTACTGTCCAGTAGTTGCAGGCTACCTCATTAACGTTGATCTTTGACTTTGCAGAAGATTCTAAAAAGGCACAGTTACACCACTGTCTTGCTAAATTCTGGCCTTGTTCTTTGCCAACTACCCGCTCGTCTTCCAGGTCACATTTATTGCCAACCAAAATCATTGGAACCTGCAGGAAGGAAAAAACAAATTTATTACATACTAGTTACTTACTCTCTTTTTACAAATAAGCAATTACCTGCTAACAACAGAAACACACCAGTCTATAAGTGTATGCTCCACTAAGTGCTTAAAAAAAGGGTGTGTGTTGTGGTTGTTTGGGATGGAAGAAGAAATGGAGGGAAGAAGGAAGAGGCCAAAAAATATGGAAGAACTTCTACTACATTCATATACCAAATTATTCTAAAGAATATGATCCCATTTTTTCTTAATTTTAATTTTTTGTATGAATGTTGTGTACAATGTTCATGTATGGTACCTAGGATGGCCAAAAGATAGTTATGAGCTGCCATGTGGATGCTGAGGATTGAATCCTAGTCCTCTGTAAGAGCAGCAAGTACTTAATTACTAAGCCATCTCTCCATCCCTTAATGATCCTAAAATTCTTATGTAGATTACTACAAATAACTGAATTTCAAGTAGAAAATTCTGAAGGAAAAGGAACTCCCTGCAATACATTAAACACTATGTTCATTAACCCTAAGTAGTTTACGTGCTTCATCTCAAGGTCTAATAAATGCCAAAAATAGTGACATTATTAGCAGCTTCTACTTCTATATCTAATATCAATTAGACTTAAGACTATGTAGGTGAAATATTAGGGAGGATTAAGACTAAAGACAGGAGCTGGAGAGATGGTTTAGTGGTCAGTAGCACTGCTCCTCTGTCAAAGGACCTGAGTTCAGTTCTCAACACTTAGGTCAGGTGGCTTACAATCACCTGTAACTCTAGCTCTAGGGAATTCAACATCTTCTTCTAGCCTTACCTCGTGGAAGACACATACATGCAGCTGTGTCTTCCTTTTCCTCCATACCACAGACACTTGACTACCTTGAAACACAACATCCACTTCCACAGCTAATAAGCTGTTTTGTTTCTCAGCTAAAAGTTCAGAGAACAAAGCCAGGAGGTTCTAAGACAACAGCACCACACAAAAGAAGAATGTAAGAGATATGGTGAACTTTCTACCCAAAAGAGGCTACAGTCAACAGTCTAGGCATCTTTTGTCCTTTACTGATGAAATAAAGGGGATTAACATTACCAGAACTCATTGTAACTCTGTGAAAACAGAACTCTTTGGATAAATTCATCACAGAAAGGAAGAAAACTATTCATTAAGGGAAGTCATGGGGTTACATGGCACAAATTCGTATCTATGGTATCAAGGTTAAAGTCCTGAGCAGGTGAATATGCTCCTATTAGAGAAAATACACAAAACCAGAAAGGTGCAACTGAAAATTTCTATCCAAATATATGTAATTGAAAAGGGATTTTTCCGTAACTTCAAAATGATGTAAACATGTAAAATTATTTCATTTTTTACAAAAAAAGGTATATGCTACCAACAAGGGTGGTACATGCCTATAAACCCAGGACTTAAAGGTGGAGAGCTGGGCGGTGGTGGTGCATGCCTTTAATCCCAGCACTCAGGGGGCAGAGGCAGACAGACCTCTATGAGTTTGAGGACAGCCTGGTCTACAGAGTGAGTTCCAGGACAGTCAGGGCTACACAGAGAAACCTTGTCTCAAAAAACCAAACCAAAACAAAACAAAACAAAAAGATAAAGATAGGAAGGTTAAGTGCCTGAGGCTAGCCTGGGCTATATAACAAGATAATGTGTTAAAACAAAACACCAAAGTAACCCAAATAACATGTATGATAGACTATTAGAAAAAGGAACATTAATCATTATGGTTCTATGAACACTACTTCTCACATTTAAAGCTCAACATGAGTTCCACTTAGTTCTCCTTCTGCTGTGACATCTTCTAACTCCTAACTTCTAATCTCTCCTGTACTTTTTATCCACATGGTACAATGCTCACTTTGCCACACAAATCTCATATTCTAAACATCCCAGCATATAATTTATAGGTTAACTTTGAAAGTCAAAATTTATTTTCATGGGCTGTTTTGGACATGTGTTAGATACCTTCCAAATCTTATACTGATGACAAAGCAGACACTTTTTTTTTTTTCTTTTTTGGGGGGTTTTTCAGACAGGGTTTCTCTATGTAGCTTTTGGAGCCTGTCCTGGAACTCACTTTGTAGACCAGGCTGGCATCGAACTCAGAGATTCACCTACCTCTGTCTCCTGAGTGCTGGTATTAAAAGTGTGCGCCACCACTGCCTGGCCTGAAAGCAGACACTTTTATTTGACTACGGAGAGATGGCAATGTTTTAATGAGAGAAATACTTACATCTTCTGTGTCTTTAACCCGTAAAATCTGTTCTCTCAAATCCTGTAAGTCATTAAACGTAGACTGAGCTGTAATTGAATAAACTAGTGCAAACCCTTGGCCATTCTTCATATATAAATCCCTCATTGCTGTAAATTGCTCCTATAATATAAAAAAATAGATCCAGTTATAAATATATGCAGTTTTTCAATGTATGCTGGAATGATTTTAAATAGAATAATCTCAAATAAGGACATACATTTTAAATTACATATTGTCATAAGACTTTATACTAGTTTCTAGAAACTGAGATGAATATTTGTGTTTGTTGGTACAATTCCTTTAATATACAAACCTTAATTGATTTTCTTTGGAAGACTTATAATAGGATCACCACTCAAGTAGAAGCAATCCAAGATGCAAATCCAATGCTGAGTTATAATCATCCAGCATGGTCAGTCTCAACTATCTTTCTACTGATGTTTTATCATCTTGACAATTAGTACATAACCAACCCTAGGTTAGACTCTTGAAAAGAGCTTTTTCATATATTTTTTATCTTCCTGTTCCCTGCATTTCAAATTCTTAGAAAAGATCTGAGAATAGTACAGTGACTATTTTCTTCAGATTCACTAACCATTAACATTGGTCACACAGCTACAGTTTCACTAAATTAAAATGATTCTGTTTGTTTAAAACCTAGTTTCCCTTCTTTGGAGAAATCATTAGTGTATGTTATAACTATAGGTAACAATATAGAACAGAATCCTATCTAAAAAGTGCTTGGATTTTACACACAGTATTATAGAAGTCACATATAGCAGAAGATTAAAAATGAACTTTTTAACCTCTATCATTAAGCACACAGATCCACAAAGCTTCATAAACTGTTTGCTTCTTTAGCTTGTTGATTCCCGCTGTCATGCCTCCATTCTGTCTACTATATCCAAGCAGTTCTAGATGCTCCAGCCGCCTGTTTGCTGCACTCGATTTGTACTACAAGACGTCAGCTGTGCTAACACTCACCCACGTTCTTAACCTTCAAGTTTAGTCTACAAGATTCATCTACTCAACAACCGTTTCAGCAGGAAAATATGTTGGTCAACACAAAAGGCAAAAATCTTTCAAGGAATATACATGGAGATAAAAAAAAATAAAGTACAAAGTAGACCAGACAGTAATGTGACAGAAAAAATAAAGCTGAGAAAGAGTTTCTCTTTTTTGGGGTGTGGAGTAGGGTGTGGAGTAGAAGTTTACATTTTCGAGGGGAAAGTACTTACAGGTAACAGGAGAGCCAGAAGGAAGAGGAGGTTAAAGTGTATGTTCTTGTAATGTGACAGAAAAAAATAAAGCAGAGTTTCTCTTTTTTGGGGTGTGGAGTGGGGTGTGGAGTAGAAGTTTACATTTTCGAGGGGAAAGTACTTACAGGTAACAGGAGAGCCAGAAGGAAGAGGAGGTTAATGTGTATGCTCTTACAAGGTGTCCCAGGCAGAGATCAACAAATACACAGGGCCCAAGGAGAAACATACAGTGTTTGAGAAGCTGCAGGAAACCAGTTAACTAGAGTGCTAAGGAAGGTGGGACTAGGAAGGGGAATACCTACCTTAACTAAAATTCTGAACTTAAATACACTCCACCCCACCCCCCATTATATATTTATTTAACGTGCATTGGTTTTTTGTTTGCATGTATGTCTGTGTGAGGATGTCAGATCCTCTGGAACTGGAGTTACAGACAGCTGTGAGCTGCCATGTGGGTGATAGGAATTGAACCCAGGTCCTCTGGAAGAGCAGCCAGTGCTTTTAACCACTGAATCATCTCTCCAGCCCTTAAATAACTTTAAAAAAAATAGTATGTATATATATTTTTACATACATATTATAGCATATACCTTACTACACTATAAAAAGACTGCTCCCTCTCTACCAAAAAAACTTCCAATTTTTCAGGTGAACTCAGTACACAATTATCATATGTGGACATCAATCACATCACAAAACAATTGTATATGCCTAAGAAAATTTATGAAGGCTTGCATTTAAAGAATTTTAAAAAGTCAGAATAATCACTTTACACAGAGAATTATTCAGATAACAAAATCTGCTCACAGACTAAAACTTGGTAAATGAAAAGGAAAGAATCCTTACTGTTCCTGCAGTATCCAGGATTTCCAGCATACATTGTTGGCAATCTACTTCAACTTGCTATAGTGGAACAAAGAAGAAAAAAAAAAGCAATATCAACATGTTTTCCTTTTACTTTTTCCAAGTACTTATTAACAACTACCAAGTGTTTTTCAACTTAGTAGCACAATAAAGAACAGGGAGGGGTCTTTGAGCACACTAGCAATATTCCAAGGGCCAGGATGGTTAAATTTGAGTGCAGGTACTTTCTGACTACTATAATGATGTTCTTTTGTTCTTATTGGAAGGAAAAACAACAGGCTTTGTAATTTAAGAAAAATGGTACATACAGTTCTAACAGGAAAAAATTCTAACAAACAAAAAACAGAAAAAAATGATCATATACATGATATAGAGTTATGATAGATTTATATATGAGATCCATATATGGTCTTCATGGAAAGCAAAGAATTAAAGAACGAACCCAAGCTGGATGTGGTAGTGCTTATCTATAACCTCAGCACTGGGAGGCTAAGGCAGGAAGAGTTCGAGTTTAAGGCCCTATGGGTGACATAGAAACTATCTCCAACAAAAGATGCCAGGCTTCACATGGGTCAAACTGAAAACAAAAAGATTTCGAGGAATGGAAACTCTGCCAACTTACTGTATCCAAGTTGTTAAAATTTTGCTAAAATATTCACAAAATTTGCAATATAAGGAGAAATCAGAAGTATTAAAATAAATAGCAATGAGCTACTTATTCCTTAAGAATATACACATCCCTTAAGACTTTATGGGCTCTCTAAAAAATTGTAGAAGGTGAAATATACCAATTCCATTTCTCCAGTCTTCTAAAAGAAGATTGGCCTAAAGAAAGTATCAATTATCAACTCTGTGGAAAATTTTTATAGAAAAGACTAAGAAAATTAGCCCTTCAGCATGCTAGGGACAGATCTTGCTTTATGGTTAAAGACTTAACTAACAATTTGTTTGGGAGAAATTTCAGAAGAGCAACACTGTCTCCTACAAATAAACCCATCACCCTACAGGCTCTTCTGACCCTTCCTCCCTGCTAGAGTGACAAGGAGGAGGAGTACCTCTGGTGGGGCCACAAACTCATAACCCCACCCCGTGTGGGGCAAACAGTTAGGCAAAATCTGTGCCAGAGTCTTCAGGAAATAAGGAACCATGCCTGTAGTTTCATAGGTATCTAGAGAAAAGTTGTGTTAATTTGGAAGAGACTGAAATCATTCAGCTAGTATTTCCTAAAAAGCTTAATTCAACAAAAGTCATAGTACTGTCAAAGACAGATTCTAAAAACAGATATCTAACAGAGCAACACTATCCTCTCTGCTGAAATGTAGGTTTAGTCTTTGGAGGGAAAACCTTGGCTCTTTATGGCATTTTGTTATACGACCCCAACTAGATATGTGGAAAATAAAATTATGAAAGTTTTTCATAGTTCTACCTAGTCTTATACTAGAACATAGTTTTGCCAAGACCAACTATTTTGCTTCTTCTAAAAATAGATTACTCTTTCCTATTCTTTTTCTTTTTTTGAAAGACAGGGTCTTTGTAGACTAGGCTGGCCTTGAACTTGCAGAGATCTCCCTGCCTATGTTTACCAGGTGCTGGGATTAAATGTGTTTATATCACCATGCCTGGCCAACTTCACTTCTTTAAGAGAAATTTTGGGTTCGCCACAAAATTAAGGGAAAACAGAGATGTCCCAAATTATCTCTGCCTACATCATGTACAGCTTCCTTCTCTCTCTCAGCAACAGCCTGCAGCAGAGTGGAAATTTGTCACAACCAATGAAGCTACAATGACACATTGTTATGAGCAAAGGTCCACGGTTTGCATTACAGTCACTTTCCATATATGTTCCACAGATCCTGAGAAACATGACAGGTACTCCCATTATACTATGACACATTTTTGATTCATTTTAATAGTCTAAAGGTAAATATCTTTAAATTTATTACAAATCAAAACCAAAACTTAAAGGATAACTTCAATCATAAAAATGGTCTTAAGTTTTGTTAACTAACAGTTGAAAATATTAAGTAGAAAAATACACCTATGTATAAATCCCCAATACTCATACAAAAGCCTGGGTGTGGGCTTAATATTTTTCTACTTAAACTTCTCACTGGGAAAATGCATTCAGGAAAGAATAAACTATTGGCTGGGCATGGTGGCTCAGATCTTTAATCCCAGAACTTGGGAGGCAGAGGCAGGTGGATCTCTGTGAGTTCGAGGCCAGCCTGGTCTACAGAGTGAGATCCAGGACAGGCACTAGAAACTACAGAGAAACCCTGTCTTGAAAAACCAAAATTAAAAAAAAATATATGAACTATTAAGCAGCAAAACAGCACATAGAACACTCTCCGAAGCAGTGTTCAGTGAGGAATGTTTTATCCCGGTGGAACTTCTAAAAACAGACACGGCAGATTTCTATCATTTCCCAAAACTATTTTAAAAGGCAATTACATGGATCAAGTTTGAAAGCTGTAAGGACTACTCATAAGTGCATGCACTGTTTCACATTTTACCTTTCTGTAGGAATCTTCTATCGTTGGGTCATATTTTTCAACAAAAATTCCCTGAACAAACTGAACTGTCTGAGAGGAGAAAACAAACAAACCAGAGTTAAAGATTTGCAAGGAAAATCAAATGTTCCTAAGTGTTATTTAACCTTACAAATTGTAAAGAAATGAAACTGTGGTGAAATTCTGAATAAACACAGATGTAAAGCATTATTATTTTCCAGTAAGAATGCAACAAAACTACAAAGATATTTATTGCAAAAAGATATAGTCATGTTAAAAACTTACCAATACAGCTACTACACTGCTACACATGATTATGTTACATCTTAAACTACAGAGATACAGACAGCAAGATTCTAATTCATTAAAATTGAGACCATCCAAATGTAACTTGCCTAAAAGGAGAGAGACAAGGGTTCTAAATGTTTATACTGTTTAAACTGTAAGGAAGAACAGGGAGTTTAGAGTTACTAAATATCTGTCTGCTTCAATTTTAGACTGTAATCACATTTAAGTTACACTTGTACCCCAGAAATACTTTTCCAATTTGCCAGCTGAACTTACAATACAGATTCCAAAGTCTTACTCTTTCCAGTGGAAAACACTACCTAGTCACAGACACCAACTAGCCAAAGATAATTATGTAGTGTATATATATGAATATACACAAAATTCAGAATATATTTGAGTGCAGTAAAATGGGTTCAGGAATCAACTGAGGCCCTTGGGACATACAGAAAAGGGAGACTACTGTACTTTCATCTGCAGTATACTTACTGAATGAACATATCTGAATGTACACTAGAAAGAACATTTATCATTAAATTAAATGGCAAGTACAGATCATAATTCTGAGATATTTCCTAGGAAGTTTTAAAACAGAATCTGGAATATTCCTGCCTATAGGCAAAGGCAAATATGCAGACTAAGGTCATCTACACTTAAATTATTTAAATGAACTTCAGTATATAATCACAGTAAAAACTTTAATTATTCTCTCCCTCCCTTCATCCCTCTGTGTTGGTGATACAACTCAGAACCCTAGGTATTATAGGAAAATATCCTACCACTGTACTATATCTCAACTATGTGTGCACATGTGTGCAGAGATTAGAGGAGGACATTGGGTGTCCTACCCTATCACTCCCTGTCTTATTCCTCCCACATACAGCTACACACACACACACGCACACGCACACGCACACACACACACACATTAACCACTGGGGTAACAGATGTGTACATGCCCACACCCAAGCTTTTGTATGAGTACTGGGGATTTACACATAGGTCCTCAAGCTTACATGACAAGAGTTCTTACCCACTAAGCCATCTCCTTGGGTCCACAGTCCTTTAATCCTCATTTTTATCAAGGGTTTAATCACTTTTTATTATGACATAATTTAGATAGGGAAAGTCTGACATGGCTTTCTAGCTAGTACAGCCTAAAGGAGAGGTTCTCAAAATACGGTCCAGCATATGAGGTCCACAGGTGCATGAGATTCCAGTGCTAAGATGTCCGGTCCTCCTCTTGTACTTGTCTCCACTACTACAAGTGCTCTGATACAGATGGCATGGAAGCCTAAGCACTGTCCCTGGGCTTGACATTACTGGTGTCTGTAAAAATCACCACCACCTCACCCTAATCACTTCTTCTTCACAGAGTAACCTTCCATCATTCCTCTGAATCTTGTCCTCTCAGCTCTCAAGGATATCACATTCATTCATATCAATTTTCATTTTATTCCTCTGGCTTCCATACTGGATCTACTCCTCCCTCTTATGTCATTACCTTCTTTTCCACCGGATCACTGCCTCTGCGATACAAACATGCTCTGCTACCTCCAATCCCCAAACAAACAGAAAACTCCTCTAGCTTCTCCTGTCTCGGTTTGCTCTCATAATCAGAATATCTACATGGTAATCCATTTCCTCAGCTCTCAATTACTCTTCAACTCTACCCAGCATGGTTGTGCAACATCACCAGATCAAACGTTCTTCTTTGATGATGTGCAACCATCTCCACGCACCATTCCTCTTTCTCCCTTGACTTCTGAGCAGTCAAGTAGATACATCTATGCACTCAATCACAGTACAAGACACCTTCTTCAGTGTTGGACAGTCCAATCCTATCTATCCTCTAATAGCTGACAACTACTCAGAACTCAAGCCTGTGCTTTTCTCTCCTTATTCTCTTCTCAGACCATCTAGTTTGCTCCTATGGAATTTAATTTTTTTTTCTTATCCTATTACCATCCTGTCATCCTGTTTCCATCTACCCAACCTGTTCAAGTAACAGTTCATGTATTTCATAGGTCCCTCTCCTCAGCATTTCTAACCTTTTTAAAAAAGTCCTTTCAATCTTATTTATATGTATCTACGTTTATGTGTGTATGAGCCCATGGAGGCAAGAACAGGGCACAGGACCCTGTGGGGCTGGACTTACACATTGTTGTGAGCCATTCAATGTGGGTACTGATAAATGAACTCAAGTCCTCTTCAAGAACAGTATTTTCTCTTAAGTATTAAGTCCTCTCTCCAATACTACAGCTTTTGAAAAATAAAACAAATGGTAGCCTAACTAGAACCTTTCTTCCCTATATATGATAAATCTTAGATGTCATAGGTCAGTACATACAAAGGTGTTTTATGCTTTTGTATTGCATTCTACTCTGAATATGTATTAAGAGTTACTTAACTAGCTCCTACGGGTAGGCATTTCAAATTTCTTATCATATGAAGAATGGTGCAATGGATACTTTTGATGTGATCGTTTTGCACATGTGAACTAATAATTGGGATAAAACGTCCAGAGAGAATTTGCTGAACTGAAAATTACATGTAAAGCCAGGTGTGTGGTATATATTTGTAATTCTAGCACTCGGGGAATTGAGGCAGGAGGATTACGAAATTCAAAGCCAGCCCATGAGAGCCATTTCTACTCTCCTCCATCAAATTACATTTCCACAGAGGTGTTAATTTATACTCCTAACAGGCTAACAGTAATGGAATTCTCATAAAATTAAATATGATCAATATATTAGTGGCAATTAAAATTGTATCACAAACTTCTTTTAAACTCTTAAAGATTCACTTATGTACTTGATGTATTTTACTTGAGCAACTTGAGTATCTCATAAGTATAAGACTTTGTGTTTCAGGACTCCAATTTTCAGTAAGGCTCATTAAAGAAGGGAATGGCTCAGTTGCCTTTAGCCTACTGGCTATGGGTGGGTTAGGACTTCTGTTGGTCTTTTCTGTGTCGAACACACAGATTGCAAGCCCAGTGCCACTTTGAGATCTTTGGCAGCAGTTAACTCTACAGCTCACACACGATTGAGCCTGTATGACAATGAGCCTGTATGACAATGAGTATTCATTGGGTAATGCCTGGGGGGTGCTCACCAACCTAAGACAGAGCGCCTGTGTGGCCTGGGCAGGTGGCTGGATGACGGGTAAGGTGACCTGCTGATGTCCCATGCAACCTAAGTCAGAAGCTCATTTATTAGTAAAAGGGGGACCTGTAGGGCCCTGGCCCCCATTTTGGGTAACTGTTGCCTTGCTTGCTGACCTTGACCTTGATATCCTCCCTATGCTAATTCCCTCCCAGGTTTCACCTTCCTGAATGCTTAAGGGAAGTTCCTTGTCCATGTATCCTACATAATGGGTGTTAACAGTTTAAATGCAAGATTGTAAAACATCGGTAGCGAACTTCTGCCCTCTGGGGTTCTCCCATTGTGCTGTAAGCCTGTATTTAAGACCTCCTCCCTCCTTCAATAAACGGTATTCCGCATTAAGAAAAAATAAATGAATAAATAATAATTAAAAAAAAAAGACTTTGTGTTTCTACTCCTTCCCCCTTAATCCCCATCAGCCCAGCAGTACGTGTCAAGTCTACCTCCTATTTAATCTTCAAGCATCTGTATGCCTCTTTTTCACTACCATGGCCCTTATCCAAGCACACATAAGCAAGCTAGTTGCCTAACAAGCTCCCAACTTTCTCCCACTCTTCTAAATTACATAGTTTAAAGTCCACTTGTTAAATAAGACATTTAGCTAATTCACTGGCTTCCCAGTACCCTCAAGAAACCCTACATTCTATGTCTTATTGTTCTTGGGCCTTAGTTACAAGCTCTTACATAGTAATCTTGAAGTCACCTGGGCTCCCACCTCCCTGTCACCTCACTTCCTCATGCCTGGCTATTCTGGCCTTTCTTGCAGTTGTCAAAGCTAAGGGCCACTTGTCAGTCTCTCCCTTAAAATTTTGAATTTTTGTTTCAGAGCATTGAAGTTCTTTGCTTAATTGTGTATTATTATTACATCTCCTCTCCTACTATACAGTAAGCTCCATGAGAGACGTTTTATTTGCTGTTGTGACCCCAGAGACTGGACAGTACCTCATATAAAACAAAAAGTGGTGTTCATTCCATGCAAGTTTGGAGTCAGACAAAGGAGAATCTACTCTGCTACAATCTGTAACACTTTCCCCAAAGGAATGCAAACTTCCAACAATGAAAATTACATCCCAATTTGAATCACAAACACTAGTGGCCAATTAAGGGGTTGGCAGACAAAAGAGTAAGTGGTGGCTCGACAGTATAGAGCTACACATCTTTCACTATAGACAGCAGGTTTTTAAAGAACGATGCTGTCCTTTTCCTTGGGGACTAGACGCATGAAAACAAGCCAATGGCCATCTCCTGTGTGTTAATACTGATTAGTTACAGCTGGGTGGGTAAAAAACTTACCAGAGCAGACTTCCCCACGCCTCCTGAACCAAGGACCACTAGCTTGTACTCACGCATGATGTGCTCTGTTTAAATACTGACAACCTGAAAAGCAAAAAATGAAAATAAAAATTCACAAACATACAAAACAGCTTAAGAATATAGCATCAAACACAGTATTTTGCTTAAAAATTTTTTTCCTTGATATTATCTAGCCAGAGCACAGAGGCTATTGAGCAAAAATCAAACATTTTTCAATAATAGCTTTATAGGACTAGTGCCAGACACTTTAATTTATTGAAGATGATCTTTTACTAGGTGTCAATCATTAAGCCTGTTCGCGTTACTTTGAAGAGTGACCATAAAACGGGACATTAAAATCAATACAGTCTTAAAACTATAACCATAAACTAATTATTTGCAAAGCTGCACTTTGGAGATAATCATGAGTTTTAATATAATCTACATGCTATTTTACATGACTAAAACATGTAGTAGTTCTGTAATATTTTATTCATTGTTACATTATAGCTGAACTGTGTAAAACGTCAGCTTGAAAATACTTAGACTATAAATAGTAGGTGAAAAGACATGTTAACCTGTACCAGCAGGGGTTAGTAAGCACACCCTAAGATCCAAAGAGCTGCAGAAAATAAATGAATTATAAGCTTATCTTACAAAGTAAAAGCCAGGAAATAATTTTCAGTGGCCCATATGGAGTAACAAAGGTAAAACTTTTCACCCTATAGGAAACTGCTGGAACACTGGGCAAAAAATGAGATAATTATTTTAGACATTGAAAAATAAATAATGTAGGATGATAACATGTAGATAAAAAAGAAATGAAGTGAGACTCAAGCTCCTTAGCTTTCTGTCTGAAGACACTTCAGGCTGTGCTACAGGAGAAAGGATTCAAGAACAGCTTTGCAAATAAATATACCTGAGAAAAGGGAGCTAGGTTCTGACAATTCCAGAAATCTTCAGAAGGACCCACTTGAGACTGGGACCAAGCTCTCATTCAATGACTAACCGAAGAGTGAATGGGTAATTGTCCATTATACCTAGTCTTCTAACCAAAACAACAGAGGTGCATGTTTTATCCAGACACTGGTTTTTCTCGGCATGATTAAATTCCATGGACTATCAAGAGTAATTGACTTGATAACATATTCCTTAGAAATGTATCAAAAAAAACTACCAAGCATGTAGACTGAACTACATAAGATAAAGCAAAGAAGAGACCTATATGCTGCTGAAGTCCCAAGGTTCACCTGGTGCTTGAGAATGGAGTTCTTTCTTGGTCAAACGCCAGACATCCACTAAATACCTCACACTTTAGCAGAAAAATCTAACAACCCCCTTAGTGATTCTTTTCATGCTTTTCAACATGGGGCTTTACAAAAGCCATGGCTGGGTGCGGTGGCTCACACCTTTAACCCCAGCACTCAAGTGGCAGATCTCTGAGTTTGATGCCAGTCAGGGCTACCTAGTGAAATACTGCCACACAAAGAAGAAAGTTATGGAATGTGAAGCTGAGCTGTGCTTACAAAAGTACCTGTACTAATATAGTTTACATTTTATCTAGTTACCCAAAGGGAAAAAACAGTGTTTTTTTTTCAATCTAAATTTCACCTTTTATGCGCATGAGTGCTCTGATTGCTTGCATGTCTGTGCACTATATGTGTGCCTGATACCCATGGAGGCTAGAAGAGAGCATCAGATAGATCCCTTGGAACTGTAGTTACTTATGGTTGTAAGCCACCACATAGGTGCTGTGAATCAAACCTGGGTCATCAAGAATAGCCAGTGCTCTTAACCTCTGAGCCATCTTTCCAGTCCTGACACAGTGATTTTTTTTAAATGTTATTATGGTTACATTTGTATAACACGGACTGAAGAAAGAACAGATCAACAGTTAAAGGAGATTAGTTAGGAAGCCACCTCAAGTAGTTCAGTGAGACCTGATGGAGACCTGTATTGCAACACCAGGGCTGAGAAGGGGGCAGTGCTTTTCTGAAGGTTTGGGACTGTACTTGATCAGAGATAACTGCTAGGAGAAAAAAAGAAAGGCACTCATAACTTCTAGGTATCAAGCTTGAGCAAGTAAGTGGCTGACAGGACACCTGCAACTGAAGCAGGTACATTTCTTAGAGAAATGTAGTTTGAAAGTCCTGTGGGAAAAGTATGTAGGAGAATTTGATAGCTATTTTTGAAACTCAAGTTTAGAAGGGACTGAAAGATGGCAGCAACTAAAACCACAGCAGCAGACAAAATCAACTAAGGAGGACTCAGCGAAAAGAGATGCAAGCTAAGAAGGAAACAAGATAACCACATGTTATCACAGAGACATAAAAGGAAAGGTGAGCTGTGCTAAGTTTGTGCTTGACCAACTTATGTGGTATCCTAAATATGCGTTGGGCAGTTCTCTTCTGTACCTGAGAACAGCGCTGCCGGCTAAATACAAGAGCATACTGCTTCCCGCACCACGCCTGTTCGATCCTTCTCCAAGCCTCTTAAGGGATTGCTGTCTTTATGACAGTGTGTGAACTCACTAACTCTCTAACTCAAGTGTGTATCTTTCATGAGGTAGTCACAATACAGCAAACAGTGAACTTGTTTATATTCCCCAAATGCCTCCAGACCTTCTAGGGAAACAGGAATTAGGGAAAGAATTCAGAGATGATCAAATTACTTGGGGGAATTCTCCAACAACAGAATATTTAGCTTCTGTTCCTTAACAAAATAGTTAAGATATTCAACTTTCAAAGTCATTTTCACATACAGAATATTGGTTGTAGATAAACATACATAGGCACATCCATAGAAACAAAAAAATAGCTTGTCCAACAAGCACACACATACAAATTATCAGTAACAGTAACTGAAATTAACATTTTCTTTCTAAAAGGAGTTACTTCTAACACATTACTGCCAAATTAAAAAAAAAAACACTATATTCTTCCAAGCAAACTCTATGTCTTTTTATGGAAATCTCTTGTGTCCTTCACTCCCAACAAGCACCAGAAAATGTCTTACTTTGGCTAAGACTACTGACAAATACAGAGGACAGGATAAACATGGCACTGTTTAAGTTTTAAGTTAATCTTGAATCCTTAACGTTATGGTTCAAGTTCTAAAAATTTTCTTTCATTCTTCCTTCAGCAAAACTAGTTTTAGAAAATAACATAACTTGGTTGTCAAAGCAAATAAACCCTAAATTTGTTTTCTGTATTTTAAAAATACACAAACTAAAGAACTATAAGACAAAAGTTTTTCCTGCAAATTGAACCTAAAATATAAAATTCACTAAAGGAAATCAAGTACTTGGATGAGGTGAGAAAATTTAAGATATTTGAGCTAAACTTTAAACAGCAATGACCCCAAAGGTGCTCTCCTAGAAACTGCTTGCTATATTTAACCTTATTCACTTATTCATTCACAGTCGGTCTCATTATGCATCCCTGGCTGACATGGTCAATACTCTGCAGACCAGGCTGGCCTCTGACAGACAGATCTGCCTGCCTCTGCCTCTGGAGTGCTCGAACTAGAAGTGTACGCCACCTTCTATTAAAACTGGGCAAGGCGCCGGGCGGTGGTGGCGCACGCCTTTAATCCCAGCACTCGGGAGGCAGAGCCAGGCGGATCTCTGTGAGTTCGAGGCCAGCCTGGACTACCAAGTGAGTTCCAGGAAAGGCGCAAAGCTACACAGAGAAACCCTGTCTCGAAAAACCAAAAAACAAACAAACAAACAAACAAAAAACAAACAAACAAACAAACAAAAAAACTGGGCAAGGCAAGCCAGTATAAGGAATAGGGTCCCAAAAGCCAGTTAAAGAGTCAGAGACAGCCCCTGCTACACAACTGTCACATATATGCAGAGGGCCTAGGTCTTAACACAAGGCAAGGTGCTTAGTCTTACTACAACTTGATATGCCATGTTTTGTTGATATCCATGGGAGGCCTACCCTTTTTCGAATAGAAATGGAGGAGGAGTGAATGGAGGGGAGGTAGGGGGGAAGTTGGGGGAAGATTATGAGAGGAGAGGAAGGAGGAAAAACTGCAACCGGGAAGTAAAATAAATAAATGAGAGGGGAGGCAGAGAAAGAGAAAAAGAAAGAAAGAAAATAAATAATTGGGGAAAAAGTGTGTGTCACCATACCCCACCCCATGGTTAAATGTTTGCAGATACCAACAATATTACTTATTTATTTATTTCTGAGACATAGTTTCTCTATTATATTGCCCTGGCTATCCTGGAACTCATTATGTAGACCAGGTTGGCCTCAAACTCAAGAGATTAACCCGCCTCTGTCTCCCAAGTGTTGGGATTAAGATGTGCACCACCACACCACAGTCAGTATTTTAAAACTGGTAAGTGGGGCAGAGGCTGGAGCATATTGGTTGAGCACAGCATGCAGCTTGGGGCTGGATTCTCAGCACTGCAAAACAGAACAGAATAAAACTCTGGCAAGTGGCCACAGCATGTTTTAGGGAGGGGGAAATACATACAGAAACCATGACAGGATTTAGCTTTCTAAAACAAACAACCATCTTAATAGTATAACATATGGAGAACTCCAGTTTTCTGATATGAAACCATATAATTACTATCTCATTGAAAGCATTCACCTTGAAACCCTCTTTTCTTGTAGTTTCTAATATTCTCTAGACTGGTCTACTTGGGGAAGGGAGTGTATATACAGAAACTGATGAGGAAATGAAAGGTGCCATGTGGTGTAAATGGTGGACTGAGTCTCAGAACATTTTTCATGCTCACCATGCATCAAATCTGCAGGTGCCCAAGTCCCTTATATACTACAACATCTGTATAAGAACTACATATATCTCTCTATATACTTTAAATCATTTCTAGATTGCTTGTGACACCTCATAAAATGTGAATGTTATGTAAGTTGTTACCATCACATGTTATTTAGGGTAAGATACAAAAAGAAAAAAAATGCACATGCTCAGTACAGATGTCATTTTCTTTCTAAATATTTTTTATTCATGGCTGGTTGAAAGCTACAAGCACAGAATATAAGATTATAGCATGTCAGCTGTATTTCATCAGACTATATGGCCTAACAAACCACAAAACATTGATTATGTGGCCCCTTAAAGAAAAGACTGCTAATCCGCTCCAGTTTACCAGAGAAAATATTAATATATCCAGAGGACTAGACAAGAGAAGGGTAGAAATGTTAGAACAGAACATAAAAGAAAAGGAAATTAACTGCAATGATGACTGTCTGCCTACCATGTACAAAATACTGGGTTAAGCACATAATTTGTTAATATTTTTAATTCACACAACATTCTTAATATTCTCATTTTTATCTCAATTATCCTCATTTTAAAAGAAAGATTTACTTTTATTTTCTGTGTAAAGATGTTTTGCCTGCATGTCTGTGTACCATATGCATGCAGTATCCAAGGAAGCCAGAAGAGGGCAATGGATCCCCTGGAACAGCAGTTATAGACAGGCATATTATCTTCATTTTTTAAAAAAAAAGATTTTATTTTTATTTTATGTTCATTGGTATTTTGCCTATATGTATATCTGTGTGAGGGTGTCAAATATCCTGGAGCTGGAGTTACAGACAGTTGTGAGCTGCCACGTGGGTGCTGAGAATTGAACCTGGGTCCTCTGGAAGAGCAGACCGTAATCTTAATCACTGAGCCACCTCTCCAGCTATTATTTTCATTTTTATAGATGAGTCAGAGAGGCTAATTAAACTAAGCAAGCTCTTCAGAGATGGAGGGCTGATTTCATTTAGATGAGAAAGGACAATCACAGATCAGAAAAACCATTTGAGAGACAAAAAAAAAAAAATTTAAGATTATAACAAAACTAAAGAAACAATTAAGAGACCTTGTGGGAGGCTGTAAAATAAATGTGTAAAGACCTTTCGAGGTTATAACATTTATATAAAAGATCTATTGGAGACTTATAAAACATGATTATATAAAAGGTTGGTAGATAGGATGAAGAGGAAAGCATGGTTTAAAATAAGAGTCAGTTACTGAGTTTATATACTGAGCCCAGAGCATAGGAGAAAAGGACAGAGACAGGGAATATATAGTAAGAGGGTGCTATGATTTGAGTATATGCCAATCTCATGTGCTGGAAACATAATCCTCAAAGTCATATCTAAATAGCACAATATTTGAGAGGTGGGACTGAATCATGAGGGCTTCAATCATTAACAAAGAATTACTGGGTTGTCTGAAGATTGGCTTTGTTATATAAAAGTTTTCCTTTGCTTTGGAAAAGGATGAGTATTTGTCTCTATATGGAAAAATTTCAAGTCTAAACAACAGTGGAAAAACGTAATGCCAACAAACTAGATGAGTATACTTTCAAAATTACTAGGAAAGGTGCTAAGGAATGGCTTGGCGATAAAGTGTGCTGTTCAAGCACGAGGACCTGAACTTAGATTCCCAGCACACAAATAAAAAGCCAAATATGGTGGTTTGGGTCTGGTGGTGTACACCTCTAACTCCAGCACTAGTAAGGTGGGGATGGGCAGAAGGGGAGCTGGGGCAAGGGGTGGGGAATGAGATGCAACTTCTAAGGGATTCCTGGGCAACCAGTTTTACAAAAACAGTGAGTTCAGGTTCAGTGGAAAACTATGTCCCCTCTAAATAAGGTGGAGAACAATAAACGGATACCTGACATCAACCTCTAACACTAACATGTAAGACAGATATAAACATGCTTGCACCCTAAACACCCACATCTACCCCACAAATGAAACACATACACACATAACTACGAAAGCAAAAACAAAAACAAAAAAATTTATTCAACCAGACTCAGAAACTGAAAAATCAACAATATCAGGTCTAAATCGGGCCCCCAAATGGCAGCACTGATGACAATGCCTTAAACAGGACGACTGCCCCAGTGGACAGAAGGGTTGTTATACTGGGTAAACAGGAGCTTAAAGTAAGCATTTGGGAATCTCTGTAGGCAGGCTTCTATTTACCAGGAAACCACTACCTCCCCTATCTGCCCGCAGTGGTCAACTACCTCAGACAGGGCATCTCAACAGCCTGCATCAGCTCCAAAAGCACCCCCACCCCTATCATTTAAAATCTGCTTGCTTTCCAGCAAACCACTGCTCCCTATTCTCAGAGGCAGAATGGCAGTTTGTCCCCACCATTAACTTTTCTTTCTACCCACAGAATAGTCCAGTACAGTGGTTTCACTGTATCCTCACTTACAAACAATAAGAGTGGTAAACAGTCGGCCATGGTGGCGAATGCCTTTAATCCCAGCACTCGGGAGACAGAGTCAGGAGGATCTCTGTGAGTTTGAGGCCAGCCTGGTCTACAGAGTGAGATCCAGGACAGCCACTAGAAACTACATAGAGAAACACTGTCTCGAAAAACAAAACAAAAAAAAAAAAATGGGAGTGGTAAACAAAGATAATAGGAATAATGCAAAAGAGGACAGTAGTCCCAACACAATGAAAAGAAACCCTAACTCCAATTCTGTACACTACATATGGTGAACGTTTCTTTATGAGAAGTCATTGCTGACAAATACAACACTAGAAAATAATATACTTAACTTAGATGTGGCAAACTTGTACAAGGGGCTGTTTTTTGTCTTTCCTGGCTTTAAATATTAAAATTAAAATATAAGAACTTCTTTAGTGGCAAGCCACCAAACCCAGCACTAGACAGGTCATGAAGCCTCCTGTGATCTCTACTTCACACAATACTCCACTCCATTTCTGGGTAGCTGAGCTGTTAGAAGTTCTTTCCAGTGCTCTGGGTCTTGTAGTGGCCACTAGCTGGTTTCAGTTCTGCTCACTGTTATAAATAAAACAAAGAGAATTCCTCTTCTATTTCTATACTTCAAACGTTTGAAGAGGTTTTTTTTATTTCTTCCTTAGTCTCTATATGTATTCTTCTGAAGTAAGTAGTCTTCTTCTAATGTTTTAAAACCTATTTCTGTTACTGCTCTGGTCTCTTCTGGAAAAGCTTCAGTCTCTCTTACTCCTTTTAATACATACTTGGTACTTGGGATATATCTTGGTGGCCAGGTTATTTGCATACCCCAGTAGTGTGCAAAAAAACCAAAAACCAAACCAACAAAACCATCCCATGGTTGCTTAGCACTAGGAGTCACTATCTCTAACAAAAAATGTGGTCACTATTACCTTAATCTACAATTAAGTTACTTGACTATTTTCCTCTATAATTCTAAGATTTATACTGATGCCTCTTTATTTTGGTTTTAGATATCATGGTAAGAGTACCCATCTACAAAGTGCTAGAGAATCCCTTATCCAAAGTGCCCGGGCATAGAGGTGCTTCAGACTCTGGACTGTCAATCTGCACTTGCAGAATTTGGATCTCTGCTACTCAGCCCTCCTAAGGAAATGGGCTCAGTACATCTACGTCTTAAGTAAGCTTTTTAGTTGAGGGGAAAGTAGAGACCTTAATAGAAGGCTGGTGAATGTGTCTGGTTTTTGTTTGTTTGCTTTTGTTGTTGTTGTTTTTAAGGAAAAAGCACTAAATTATAACTTGTTTTTAGTGTCATCACTTTTTGGTGCATGAAAGAAACTTAAAAAAACTCCTGGCAGTTTCCACTGGTCCTTCGGTTCACAGCGTTTCTCTGCATTTTCCTTATATACATATTAACTAGAAACACAAGTTACACTGTTTTAAAGAACCATCTATATCATCTAACTAAATCTTTGTCAAAATCTTTAATAAGAGGCTGGGAATGGTGGCACACACCTTTATTACCAGTACTTAGAAGGCAGAGGAATGTGTGTTGGAGCCTACTTGTTCTACATAGTCAGTTCCAGGCCAGCCAAGGCTACACAGTGAGATCCTCACAAACAGACAAACATATACTACCACTTGAATGATAGTTAATTCATTGAACAAATCCTTGGATTTTTCTAAATATTCAAGTAAAAGAGTTTCAAAGGTAACAATAAAATTTCTGTTGTTTGATAAGTGGTCTTGAAAGTTTTAACATAGTATTGTGACAATAAAATAATCTACCATTGAATTTATCCACTGGCCAAAAATGTTGCTGTGTGTGGTAGTTAATTTTGGTTGTCAACTTGATTGGGTCTGTAATAAACTAAGAGACACACCACTGGGTAGGCTAAGGGTAATTTCCTGGAAGGATTAAGTAATGGAGAAATCCTCCATTGAAGTGGATAATACCCGCCAGCAGAGGCTCAGATAGAAGGTTCAAAAACTGTTGCTTTTTGTCTGCTTGCCTTTACGCCCTGCCAGTGAGTGCAGAGACTCTGCTGCCATCTTTCACTGGCAGCAGAACTCAGCCTCTTGAACTTCTACACAGACAGTGGCTCTCCAAGAATCTTACAGGCCTTCAGTGCCAAGTTAGGTCAGCTGAGGCATCTACTCTTGTAGACTCAACAGCTATAAGGCTCTCAGCCTCTCCAATATGTAGACAGACATTGTTGGACTACACACCATGCATCATGTAAAACAACTAACTAAATCTCCTATTTATTCATTCTTATATCTATTTATTCTATTGGTTTTATTCCCCTGGAGCACCCTAATACAATCTCAATCTCTGTCACATTTTTGGTGGGTTTTTTTTTTCTTTTTCTTTTTTTGGTGACCCAGTGAGTTTCATTAGTACTGGCTACATGGGTACAGGAGAGGGGTTATTTAAAGAAACACAGGTTAACTTTTCAGTGGGTACATCACTGAAGAAAATCTCCCCCTTCCTCAGCAATTATGAACTGCCAATATTGTTCATGATTGTTTTTTGTTTTTGAGACAAGGTCTTGTTCTGTAGTATAGACTAGCCTAGAACTCACAGCAATCCTCCTGCTCCAGTACCTAAATGCTGTGGCTATAGGTGTGTGCTACCATGTCTGGCTCCTTTTCTAATAATGCATCCTTCATCAGGAATTACTTATCTCTAAACTCTATCTTTTGTAATCTTACTTTGGAATATCCAAATAGGGATAATTGGTCCCAGGTTTTGTTTTAAAAGTTACATTGCTCTCCATTACCACCAATCTTGAAAGATATTTTAGTTTAGTTTGTTTGTTTGTTTTTTGAGGTTTCTCTGTGTTACAGCTCTAGCTGTCTTGGAACTTGCTTTGTGGACCAGTCTGGCCCCAAACTCACAGAGATCCACCTGCCTCTCTGTCCTCCCAAGTGCTAGGATTAAAGGCTTTCACCACCACCTGGTGATATTTTAGCTTTAATAGCTGTTACTTTCAGTACACTGTAGTTAATGAGTTTATTGTATTGGTTTCTATTTTTCTTTCACTAACTCTGCTGTTGTAATGGCAGATCTTTCCAAAGTAATTTGTTTCCCCCCTCTGGCTATTTTGATTGTGGTTTTAACTGAGCTGTTTAGGCTTAGATTTCTATTTAGCTTGCTTAGGATCTAATGTCTTCAACTGGTGTCTTTTTGCTGTTTTGGAAATACTCAACCTTAATCTCCTTAAATATTATTATCTCTATTCGAGTTTTCCTCATAGCTGGAATTCTGGTCAGACAACTGCTAGATCTCTTTCTGTATTAGGATGTAGATGAAGCTGCTATAATGAGAATATATATTGTCTTAAACAATATTCAAGCCTCCCCCACCTCTGCTCATATGGTCTAGGGCTTCTTTGGCAGTTTAGTAATACACAAGCCAAACTTTTACATCTTACTCTGTCATTAAAGTACTACTTTCTATACAGCCCCACTTCCCCCAAAATAGCTCACCAACCATGCTACATTCTTGTCAGTCCATGGGACGGAAGACAAGGAAAGAGAGGCCATACTTTTCCTCCTTATGCATGACCTAGAAGTTGCACAATTTTCCACTTGCATCCCAAATTGCTAAGAGTTTATCACAAGGACAGAGTTCACTTGCTGGAAGGCAATGGAATGGAAGTGTTAGCTGGGCAGCAAGGCATTCAACTAACACATCCATTCATCACTACAGGGAAAAGGTATCAGGAAAACAACACTTCCTGCCATAATTTTCAAGTAATCTTTCCTTACATATTTCTATCCTTGTCTCTTTTAGTTAATCTGTTTTCCAGATTATCTTCTTGTTCACTAGTTTTCTATCACAACTCGTTTATTTAAACTTATTTATACAAATATATTTATATTACAAATTTGTATGTTTATAAACGTGTATCTTTAGTTTCTAGATATTTTTCCCTTCAAAGCTAATGACAATACTTCCCCATCTCATTTTCTTTTCCTTAAGTAGCACAGTGAAACAGTTAAAAACCTAAACACAAGATCCACACTGGTTCATTTACTACCCCTGACCATGTTACTTCCTCGTTCTGTGCTTCAATTATTCACCTGTAAAGTGGTCCTTGCTTCACAGATATGAGAATTGACTGAATTAATATGTAGCACAAATTAGAATATTGGGAGAGTCACAAGAAGTTCTATAACACTAAGTATCATAATGCTATCATTTTTATATTTTAATTTAAATTTTCCTAAACATGCTATTCTATATACAATAATGATAAAGCATGAAGTCAATGGGGGATCTAATTCAGTCATCTGCTGTTGTGTGTGGTTGGTCCTTATTTTCAATATCTTTTTTTTCTTTCTTTCTGTTTTGAGACAGGGTTTCTCTGTGTAGCCCTGCCTGTCTTGGAACTCGGTCTGTAGACCAGACTGGCCTCGACCTCAGAGATCCCCCTGCCTCTGCCTTCCGAGTGCTGAGATTAAAGGCATGCAACCACCAGCTCTTTTTTATTTTTAAACTGAGTACTTTTTTTAACTATGACATGTGTTTGCTTCTGCTCTGGGGCTATCTCTGGCTGGAATTACTGTAAACCATATTCTTATCTTGGAACTATCTACAAACTGAATCAGAGATGCAAATCTCACAGAGATTGGGTTATAACTATAAAATGCTCCCCTCCCCACTTCTATTCAGTTTTCCTTGTAGTTGTCCAGGGTTGGGGCCACATTAGACACACGATGGGCTGTTTCCTAATAGGCTGAGTTAGTCTCCTACCAGTATGTCTCCAAGACAATGTAATTAACCCCAAAAGTTCAGTAAATGGCCTCATGACAAAAACAGGTTGTGGTGGTAGTTCTAGCTTCCACTTCTTAAGCCTGTACAGAGCATGTCCTCTAAAATACTCACTCTGGGGCTGGGACTTTAGCTCTGTGGTAGAATGTTTCCATAGCATGTGCCCCACCCACCACCATACACAAGGAAATGGGGATGAGCCCACTCTTGTACAGTCTCGTTCAGGTGACAACAGCTGCAGCGAGGTAATGAATCCAATGGCCAGGTCATATCCAAAAGTACTGGCTCTGAAAGTCTTCCTGCTCCCTCTTCTGCTGTGTCACTACTTTTTTAAAGGCAGAGTAAGGGAAGAGGACAGCAGTGTTAGAATTACCTAGAGAAAGAAACAGTGACCTTCCAGCTACAGAACCCATCTATTCCTTTTTTATTACCAAGACAACAGTCTTAAACAGTCATTATTGTTCTTCTAGGACTTCTGAAACTGCCTTATAACTAGGTCACTGTTGCTTAATCTCCACAGTACAATAGCTCTACACTGCAACCAGAATGATCTCCCCCCCCCCCCCCGTGTGTGTGTGTGTGTGTGTGTGTGTGTGTGTGTGTGTGTGTGTGTGTGTCTTACCATGGTCACTGTCTTAGTTAGGATTAATCGTCAACTTGACACAGCCTAGAGTCATCTCAGAAGAAAGCATCTACTGAGGATAACCATGAGCCCACGAGCAATCCAGCAGCATTCCTCTGCTGTACATCATTGGGTGTGAATTCTCTGGTTGGAGGCAATGCTACATGGAATAGCAAGGTGTCCCGCTTCCAGGTTCCCACTCTGAGTTCCTGCCATGACTTCCCTCAATGATGGACTGTGACCGGGAAATAAATAAAATAAAGTAAACCCTTTCCTCCCCAAGTTGCTTTGATTAGCGTTTTATCACAGCAGGAGAAGAAACTATGACAATTACCATACTCCTTAGAGAATCAAATGGCTTCCTTTTCTTCTGGGGATACAGATTAAACCCCAGAACCAGTCTTCAAAGCTCTCAATAACTGGCCCCTGTGTACACTATCTTCCTCTACACTTGTACTCACCACTGCCAGGCACCCTGACTTTCCCTTCGGTCCCTGTCATCTGGCATGCTTGCCTTTACCATGGGATTGTAACAAAAGCAGTTATTTCTTTTTCCTGAAGTGCTTTTTATCTTCCTTCTCCACTTAGCTAATGCTGACTGTCGTCCTGAGATCTCAGTGTACTACTTCCATAAGAGACTTTCTAGGGATGGTTCAGTGGGCAAAGCGCTTGCCATGCAAGCATTAGGGCCTACATCTGAATCTCCAAAACCATATAAAGCGGGATACAGTAGTGTATCTACTTCGACAGTAGGAGAGAGGACAGAGAAAACCATGGGGCAGGGAAGACCAGGGGCCATCTGACTGGTGTACTCTGCATAGAGGCAAACAACAATGAGACTCTGCCTCAAGCAAGGTAAAAGGCGAGAACCAACACCTGAGATTGCCCTCTGGCCTCCATGTGTTCCATAATGAGACCCTGTCTCAGAAAGGGAAAAAAAAAAGAACCTTTTAATCTCATTCTTACACAAAGCAATCTTATGGCACTGTTTTAATAACAAATTCTAGAATTGAAGTAGAGGGGCTGATAAAGATATGCCACATGGCTGAATGTTGCATCATCTTATCAAATGCATATTCCCAATGCATTTGTATCAAATAATATATAATTTAATTTAGGGAGAAATTCATCATTTTGGTTTTTTTTTAAAGCCCTGAAAGACAGCTAAGAAAACAATTTTATAAACAACTTTAAACAGGCTTGCTCTTCCTACTATGAACTTTCATGCTATGAAGCAAGTGAGGTAGCAAGGCTGGTTTGGCGTTATTTGGTTTGCTTGCTTTTCTGAAGTGACTTTCAACATAAGCCCAGCTGCCTTCAAACTCCAGCTCCTATCTCAGTCTTCTGAGCGCACCACTAAACCTGCAGACAAGCTGGGAACCTCGAGTGACCCTGAGATGGATTTGAAAACGTGAAAAAGAACTAAAAGAGAAGAGCTGGGGGCACAGCTGCAGCCGAAGTCTAATTTGAATTCCAGCACCAGAACAGAATGAAAGAAATACTATCATTTCTTTTATGTCTTGTTTTAGTGTTAAAAAGTCTCACTTATTAATGCAGTAATTTAAATTGTAGTAGGTGATCAAGGTTACATATTACATCATTAAATCATTAGAATGAGCTGTTTTCTAGAAACAAAAATACTTTAAAATGAAAATCTCAAATGTACTTTTTACATTAAATAAGATTACTACACCAAGGCAAAACATACTTCTCATATTAAAATGATTTAATATTCATCCAGAAGGGATGATCTTTGCCAAAGTGCCCATGACTATAACTTTTCCTTCTAAATGTCTAGTACTGGGAATGCCTCTAATTAACAGAAGGGAGAACAGTATCATATCCAAAAATATCCTGTACCCTGCCTTTGGGGACAACATGTGCTCTTGGATCCACGAGCTATCACAACTCAGTGAATGCCTGTATCCTGTTTAGCAACATAGGAAATCATCACAAAGCGTAATGGCTGACTGATGGACATGGAGACGGGGCAAAGACAAACGACATTTATAAACTAGGCTAAAAAAACCTGGGTGTAGGTGTGCATGCGCACAAGTGCGCAGGAGCATATGCACACAACACAGGTAACTGCTGGACATCTTACTGCTTCCACCTTATTTTCTGAGACAAGGTCTCTCTCTGAACCAGAGCTCACTGGTTAGGCAAGACTAGCTGGCCAATGAACTCTCGGGATCCTGTTTCTGATTCCCTGTGGGATTACAGGTGTACACTAGCAGCCTAGCTTTTGACATGGGTGCTGGGGATCAAACTGAGTCCTCATGACTACAGGGCACGTGCTGACTGAGCCACTTTCACAATCCTCAACCTAAAAAACTCTGATTAATACTTTCAAGCTTGACCAGAACATTTTTTATTTTCGTACTTTAAAAGATACACTTGGTCAGGTTAACTAGATTCTTCTAAGCACAGCTAAATATGTCCAATGCTGGAACCCACTGGCGGATATTCTTCCATAAATGGTAGCACTTACTCTAATTTTGTTCCTTAAGGGGAATGCCAAATAAACTACATATTTTTAATCTTAAAATGAAGAAGCCTGAATTTGGTGACATTTTGGGGGAAAAAAGATCACTGTCACAAAGTTTCTGACAGACTTGTCTATTTATTTTTTTTGAGGCAGATTTAGCTTGATCATAAACCGAGCCCAGGCCTCCTGAGTGCTGGAATTCAGGCAAGAACTACCTCACCCAGCAATATCTTTATTTTTTATTTTTTATAGATTATTTCATTTCTTCTATTCAGCTGAAATGTTGTGACCTTGAAAAGGAAAGTGAAACCATTTGACCAGCAGCAACTGAGCTTTATATAGCATTCTGTTATTTACAAAGCTTTTAAGTAATCAAAAAATTTAAAACATATTATTGTCCCCTTATAAAGGGAAACCACAAGAGTACTTGGGTTGAATGACTTAGTCATAAAATAACTAAGAAGCCATATCCGAACCTGTTTCTAGTGTTTAAATGACACTAGCTTTTCAATATGTTATGCTTTTGTTATATAATAACAACAACAAATAATTCCAGCAAACATTTCCTGAGTGCTTAGTATAGATAACTTATAATAAGGGGGTTGAAGACATAGCTTAGTGGCAATATATCTGCTTAGTGTAGGCAAGGCCACTGGTTCAACTCTGAGTATCACTTGGGAAGGAGGAAGTCATAATAAGTTTAGAGGTAGAAGCTAATTAATAGATAATATGCACAAGAGTCCACATCTAGGGAAAAAAGTCATGATTAAAACTCAAGCAATTTGATTTCAGAGTTCATTGGCTAACATGCCAACTTGCCTCTACTCACATACACGTTTACATAAACTTGTATTTATGCATTTGGAAGGAGACTGAGGAATAGGGGGACATTTAAAGAGTATTTATCACTGTGTCTTTGTATGTATTGCCTGAAGGCCAGAATAGGTGGATGAGTATAATAGATGTGAAATTTTAAGATTAAAAAAAAAGCAGATTCAAGAGACTTGGAGTAAGCTATTGAGCTATTACTGTGACAAGTAGAGGGAGGAATGACCATATAGGGCTTTTTTTTCTTAAACATTTGTTTTTATTTATGAATACATGTATGGTCTGTATGAGTGTATGGCATGTGTGTGCTGGTGCCCACAAAAGCCAGAAGACAATGTCGGATCCTCTGGAGCTGGAGTTACAGGTGTTTATAAGCCACCAGATGTGGGTGTTGGGAACTGAACTCTGGTTCTCTGCAAAAGTAGCAAGCACAATTGACGGCTCAGCCATCTCTCCAGTCCCATACAGGATGTTTTTAACAGCAGGCTATCCAGTTACTGTGGTCTATCCATGACATCGTAAGAACCTGGAACATTTGTATCCCGGGGGCACAGTTTTACAGCAGGAATCCAAGAAGAAAAAAGAGCCAAACAAGCAACATGTAGGGTGGAACAGAGGAATGAGAAACTGGAGGAGGGAGAACGGCAAGGAAACACAATTTTTTTAACTGCCTGCTAATAAATATATTTTAGTTTTTAGCAGCTTCAAGGTCAGTATCTCCCCCTAAAAATGTAAAGATGCCATCCTATCACTCCAAACAATACTTGGGAATGGTAGCTATTCCATAAATTTTTACTCCATGAGATAGTTGAGGCTGGATTCAAAGCCAAACTTTGTCAAACACTAATGTCTATAACCTTTCCTACTGAGTTCCTAGTTCAATAACCCAGGAAGTCTTTAGAATTGGATGACAATGGAGCTGTGACTTGAGATAATGGCTAATCTTTTATCAGTTCAGCAACACTGGTGTGAACAACAAATAAGATAATATATACATAACATTCAGCAACACTATCAATTTAGGAACCCTAAATTAGGAAACAGCTTAAGGAAACATACTGCTTCTTTAATCTTCAGAACTGCAAGGTTCTGAATTGGTCTTGAATTGAGGTGGCCCTGGCCTGAGGTGATGTTGCAAAGAGGAAGGCACTTTGCTGCCACAGCATGGAGGGTGGCAAAGGAAGTGGCAACAAAACCAGTGAGGCATGGTTAGCAAGCTTTTTTGAAGCTGAAAGGACAGACTGCTTGCAGGCTGATCTGGCTAGCATTCTGCTAACTGGCATGATCCCTGTCTCTACATGTGAATATGGATCTACAACATCTTCTTTAGGATATGGAAGGGTTTATTTTGCCAAGGGGAGTTAATAAAACTCAGGGCAGATTTGGATTAACCTTCTTTTCCACTGGAAAATGTTAAATGGAAGGGGCTACATTGGAGGAAAGGGATGGTCTTCAGCTAGGGTTGAAGGAAACCCAAAACAGGACAGGTTAATGCCAAAATGAATATGACAACCAGGCAAGAGGCACTTTAAGGTGTCCTCTAGGTTCTTTGATTATTCTCAATTATGTATCTGATGTTATCATTCAGAAAATGTGTGGTAGAAAAGGTGATCTCAGCACAGTAGCAGTTAGAAATGTGGCAGACATGTATGAAAGCATAGGTAGTCTTCTATGGGTAGCATAATGTGATGGACCAACACTCAGCACCCTCCGGGAACTTTGTAACAATGAGAAACACATGAAAGGCTTCCTATACCAACAGTCAGTCTAAAGACTCAAAAATGGAGCACTTCAGAAGCCATCCAGATCAATTAATAAGTCAGTCTGAAGCGCCTTATCCCTTGTACCTACAAGTACTCTGAACAAGTCAAGATGCTGGTTTGCTGTGCTGAAGATCACAGTGTTTAGGCAGGACTGCACTCCTTGCCCTCAGTGAGTTGCAGCCACTGAGTATGTGTTCTCTTGTCCTATGGAGATGACCTCACACCAGTTCTCTCTCCTACCCACTAAACTGGAAAACACCCACTTTTCCCAGAACTCAGGTCATACTTCCTGTCATCACTTTATCACCACATTTGGCTTATTTAACAATCTGAAACTGTAATGTTGCTTCATCCTCCAAATAAAGGGTAAAAACAAAACCAAAGTCTACTTCTAATGTAAAAGAAAGTTGAATATGTCCTATATAGCCATTAAACAAGAATAAGTATGTTTTATTTTTTGCTACATGTTAAGAAATATACAAAAGGGCACACAGCTTTCTAGGATGTATATTGAAGATCTACACTGCATAAGACATTCTATTTTCTCACAGTGGAATCAAAAGACCATATAAAATTGAAAAGCTCATTCTGGGGATTAGGAGATACAAATTGCTGATTATAGATATTCATAAATAGATTTCATTGAAGGTTTACTGCCTCAACATTCTTTTCACACAGTCATCAACCCAAGTAGACTAAGCAGCCTGTCAAAAACTGACACCTAAATCACTGGAACCAACTGTCATCTGATTACAACATATCAAATTCTTCTCCCTGTGGTGGTTTGAATTAAAATGGCCAATTTAGGCTCCTATGTTTGAATACTGGGTTTCCTGTTGGTAGAACTGTTTGAGAAGGCTTAGGTGTGGCCCTGTTGGAGTAAGTGTGACACCGGGTCAAACTTCCAGGCTTCAAAAGCCTCTCACTATCCCTAGTGCACTCTTTGTTTCTTGCTGTTCGAGAAGTGAGCTCTCAGCTGCTGCTCTGCTGCTTGCTCCCACATTGCTCAGCCATGGCAGACTCTCACCCTCTGAAACTATAAGACCAATTAAACACTTTCTTTTATAAGTTGCTTTGGTCATGGTACTTTATCACAGCAAAAGAAACATAACTAATGCACCCCTCAAGTCTGTTCCCCATCAAGAAGAAGGGATGATTTTCATAAAATGTAACCAACTCCTTTTACCCACCCTCCCATGCGAGTAAAATGTTTTATTATTGACCATCATTATCCTTAAAGATAAAGAATGAAATGTTAATAAGGCCTAGGAAGAAGTCTGTATAATTTGACCTCTAAATCCTGCCCGAAATTTGTCTTACAATGTGTCCCCTTCTGTCCTCAACAATCTAGCCTAATTGGCTTTCTTTCATTTTCTTCAGTGTACCATGCTCTCCTTTGCCAGACACAAGTCTGCAGGTAAAGTGTTTTAGTGAGGAGATGGGGGTATGCATGATCACAGCCCTGGTTTCAATCCCCAATACTGTAAACAAACAAACATTTTGGGGAATAATGAAGCAGCAAATGATGAAAGGAGTTCATGGAGTATGTGGTTTAAGTTTTCAAAAGTCGCATTTGATTGACTATAAACTAGGCAAAATTAAAGAACAGAGGTATGCCGAAAGAACAGGGTGGCAAAGTCTTGAGAAAACTGGCGACTTCCATAAGAACAAGGAGGGCCCTAAAACTGGAGAGCAATGGGGGTTAATTACTAGGAGATTTTAACAGAGCTAAATCCAGCCTTCTGACCATGGTAAGGGCTTTGGCTATTAAGCTGGCATGAGACAGAAAGCCACTGGATGACTCTGAGCAGAGGAAGACAAGCTTCCTCTAGCTATGAAAGAGAAAAAGGGCAAAGGCAGGAAGAACAATAAAGGCAACCACAACCACCCAAGACAGCATGGACCAAAACAGCTGCAGTGGAGGTGGTAAGAATCAGTTAGTTTCCAAATATAGTTGGAGATGAGGCCAAGCAAGAGAGGAGCTGGGAGGAGGGGAGATTGCTAAAAACAAAAACAAAAACAAAACACCCAAAACTCAGAAAATGCATGGGACACCAAGTAGGATACACACAAAAATAATCTGCAGATATTCGAACTGCAAACAAATGAAACAAAGAGAAAAAAATGGGCACATAAGCCAGAGGTAGGATAAGAATTACATCAGACTTCTCTTCCAACCACATAAAGAGTAGAAAGTGAAATGTTTAAATCATTCAGACAAAATATGCCAAGCTACAATTCTACGTCTAGGTCAATTATCCTTCAAAATGAGGGAGAATCTCCAAACAAAAATTGAAGGAATTTGTCACCAACAAGATTACCTTGAAAGAACTATGAAATTATTCAGAAATGACAATGGTTTTAATCATAAACAACTTTTACTTTTCTTGGCTTAACAAATAGCATTTGCTAGAAATGAATATCCAACACACCAAAAAGTATAGAACAAGGAGACCAGAAACAAATCTTCCATATTTGCTTTTAATTATAGTACTGTACTGACTGATGGTAGCATCAGTCAGTAGCTGACAGATCTATTAGGCATAGTCAGTAAGGACAGAGTTGACTGACATTTAAAGAATATTCCAACCAACAACAACAGAATATACATTATGTTTCAGTAGACAAAAAACAATTACTAACACAGGGCATACGCTATACATCTCAATAAATGTAAACAAATTTAAATCATACAAAATTTTCTACCAGACTGATGCTACCCAAACTGTTGTGCTCTGTTGCGGCCCTGGACTGCCTTCTGCTCTTCATCATCATTTTCATCTCTTTTTATTTCACTTCATGATCTCCTGGCCTTATCACACTGTAACTGATACCAATCAAGAATAGTTAACATCACCATTTCTAAGAGATGGTGCTTTATGTAAGAAAGAAAAGATGGCACAATCTAGTCTGGTTCCTTTTATAGCTTGACTATGTCTCAATGCTAAAAGTTTAACTTCCAAAGCTTGATTTAATAGTTCATAAACTGTATCAGAATGGACTGGGGAAGGAATGTATATTTAAATGTGCTAGTTTAGGTAGCATTTCTAAAATGATCAATACTTAAACTTGTTTTCTTTTTCCGTAATATAAAAATGTCATCATCGAATTGTGTCACTAAGACATGAGTCATACACATAGCAATTTTCTTCTCTCATCACATAAACAGTACTAATATAATTGTTTTATAAGGCAATGAACCAATAGTTAGTGGCTTATGTCTTGTATCAACACTATACTTTTCAAATAAGTGAACTGTAGAAAATCAGTTTACTGAGTATATAGTAAGTCTTTATATTTGTTATTTTATATAACTTCATTTTACTTATTATATTCTCAGTACTAGAGGGTATGGTTTTTATTATGTTACAAAACTGTGTACCTAGTATGTATACAATAAAAAATACCAGCTGGAGCAAAAATATTTTCTAACTGATACAATCAAATTTGAAATCACTTGCAAAGATATGATGAGAACCTCCAAATATTTGGAGACAATCTATGTCTAATAATCCAAAGTTTAAAGAAGAAATCAAAGATAAGTTAGTACTTTGTTGTTGTATGAGGTAGAGTCTTTTTATGTAGTTCTGGCTGGACTGGAACTCACTCTGTAGACTAGATTGGCATCAAACATGCAACAATCCTTCTCCCTCAGTGTCTCCTTAGTGCTGACATTGGAGGCATGCATCACCACATCTGGTACAGAACTTCACATTCTTAACAGAGTGGAAATGAATATACAAACAAAATGCACAGAATAGGGATCCCAGAAATAAATCTTCACAAATACAGTCAAATGGCACATTCAGTCAGGAAAGGACAATCTTTTCAGTAAATAGTGCTAGGAAACTGGATGTCCATGTGCAAAAGAATGAAGCTGGACACTGATCCTATTCTGTATATTAAAGCTGACTAAACACGATCACACTCTAAACCAGAGACTTTAACTAAAGTTGCCCAGAAGAAAGCACAGCAGGAAACCATATGACACTGGGGCTAGCAATAACTTTGGAGGCATGACACTTGAAACACAACCCTAAAAGGGAAAAAAAAAACAGATTAATTGGACACCGAAATTCAAAACTTTTATGCATCAAAGACACACCAACAGGGCCTCTAGGATGGCTCAGGGGGTAAAGATTCTTTCCACCAATTCTGACAGAGTTCAATCCTCAGAGTCCCTTTCCATTTTTGTTTCCAATTTCACATCACCTGAATCCTGCTATTCTCCTCTCACGGTCCCTTCACACTTCCCTGGTTTCTATGGTTATTTCATATTCTGTGCTCACATCTGAGGATTTGGAGCACAGATGGCACAGAACACATAGTATTTGTCTTTCCAGGTCAGAGCTACCTCATGCAATATAATTTTTTTCAAGGTCCATCCACTTACCTGCAAATTTGATGATTCCATTTTTCTTTATAGCTAAATAGTATTCCACTGTATATGTGTACCACACTTTCATTATACATTCATCTGCTGAAGGACATTTAGGTTGTTTCCATTTTCCACCTATTGTGAATAGGGTAGCAGTGAACACGCCTGAGCAAGTAGCTGTGTAGTAGGATGTCAAGTTCTTTGGGCATCTGCCAAAGGATGGTACAGCTGGGCCATATGGTAGATTTATTTTTAGTTTTCTGAGGATTCTCCATACTGATTTCCAGAGTGGCTGTACCAATTTGCATTCCCACCAATGGTGAATGAGGGTTCCCCTTTCCCCACAACCCCACCAGCATTTGCTGGTAGTTGTTTTGTTGACCTTAGTAGTCATTCTGACTGGGGTGAGACTAAATCTCAGTTGTTTTGATTTGCACCTCCTTAAGTGCTAAAGATAATGAAGTACTTCTTTTTGTGGTACTTCTTAGTCATCTTTATTTCTTCTATTGAGGAACTCTGTTTAAATTCCTAGCCACTTTTTCATTGGGTCATTTATTTCCTTAGACTCTTTGTTTTGTGAGTTCTTTGTATATTCTGGATAAGACACACTGCATACTTTAGACACAGGACCTGGATTATTTGAGCTGGATCTAACCTGAAAGCCTCCTTCCTATAGTCTAGCTTCCAGACCGGGAAATACTATGCTATTTGCCAAGGAAGGGAAGCAATTAATAATCCTACCTAGCTGTGGCACCTATGAACCATAACAATAGCTAACATGGCAAGATATCCATTAAAGGTTGTGGGGCGTTTACCCACCAACCCCACAGCTCCCCAGAGTTTTCCTGAGTGTGAGCAGCAGGAAATATTAGATAGAAGGATTTATATTGCGGAGATAAACAGAAAATAAAGGATAGCCTCGAGAGGGCCTGGAACCTATTCTAAGGGGCCCCGACTATCTCTGCCCCAGGGTATTTATAGAGACGCCAAGGGGTGGAGCAAAAGACTTCCCTCCAGCACAGCCAAGTGCAGACCATCTCAGACACCTGCACTCAGGCCCGTGGTCCTAATCATCCTCTATGAGGACCTACGAGAAACCTGAAAACAGGCTCCCACAAAAGGTGCAATAAATGGCACTCACATCATGGTGGTAACCAACTGCTAACTGGACTCAAGATCAATTCAACAGGAGGAAAGTCATGCCTCGTACTAGTAACCTAGCCAACTTCCCAGAGCTAGTGAAGTCAAGGATCTTAGAAGAAAATCTACTACCACCACTTTGCTACACTAGCATAATTCCTAATCACGTTCTAAATCTTATCCTATACACACAGATAAGTGTTGCTATCACTCCTCATCAGAAAAGCTTCTCTTTACAGAAAATGGAGACCACTGCAGAAAACTACAATTGGACACAATATGGCGATCAATGGATGATGGGAAGCTCAGCCCCAATGTATACATCTACAACAAAGCTCCTGCATCTATGGTTCAGGAAACATCACAGAAGAGGGGGCAGAAAGATTCTAAGAGCCAGAGTGGTAGGAAGTCATCATGAAACAGTCTCCTTTAGAAATGGTTGCATAAACAAGGCCAGAACAATGGCAACAGGAACAGAGGCAGCACTGAAAGGTAAAAATCTTGGAGTCCCCACCTCTAAACACAAAGAACTACAGGCAATGACTGCTGAGAGGGAGAATGAACCTCTCACAGGGATGGGACTCCTTGGCAGTTTGAATGAGAATGGCACTCAGGTAGTGGAACTGTGTGAGAAGGATTGGGAGATGTGGCCCTGTTGGAGGAGGTGTGTCACTGCAGGTGTGCTTTGAGATTTCAAATGCTCAGGCCAGGCCTAGTGTTTCTCTTGGCCTGTAGATCAGAGTATAAAACTGACGATTACTGCTCTAGCACCATGCCTATCTGCTTCCTACCATAATGATCACCAACTCACCCTCTGAAACCATAAGCCAGCCCCCATTTAAATTCTTTCTTTTCTAAGAGTTGCCTTGGTCATGGTGTCTGTTCACAATAGAATAGTAACTAAGACAGCCTCCTAATTGGTTATACAAAGGAAGTGGTCAGTCCTGAAACCACATAAAAACAAACACCAAAAAAGACTCAGCAGGTTGTATTTATATATTTGTACTTACATACACATGCATATATGTATGTATAACAATACTAATCAAAGAAAAAGAGGCTATCAATTTGAGAGTGGGGGGCATGAAAGGAGTTGGAGGAAGAAGACTTGGGAAGGACTGGAGGAACTGGAAGGGAGAAAGTGATGTAATTACATTTTAATTAAAAATGTGTAAAAGTATATATGCATTTCGCTACAGGAATTATATGATATAATGCATGGTAGTTTGGAAAATTACTTCTACAAGTACAAAGTCACTTTGTTTTTCAAACTGGGCAGCTCAGCAGGGCACAGTGGCACATACCTGTAATACTAATTAGACTGCCCCCAAATAACAGAGAGAGGGGAGACAGAAAATTAATTGGTTGGTAACTTGTCAAAGAGTATTCTAAGACCCAAAGCTGGGGGAGGGGGAGGGCTCAATCAGTAAAGCTCTTAACTTCAAAGTGTAAGGACCTGTGTTTGGCTCCCTACAACTCTGTAAGTAAAAAGTAGGACACCATGGTGAATACCTATAATCCTAGTGACAGCAGGTTGGGAAGTAAAGATATGCAGATCCTTAAAAGCTGGAGGGCCAATCAGTATATCATACTTGGAGAAGTTACAGGCCAATAAAGACCCTGTCTCAAACAAAAAGGAGGAAGGTACCTGAGGATGTCTCTGCCCTTCACATCTGTGCGCAGGTATACAAATGTATGTGTGTACACACACACACACACACACACACACACACACACACACACACACACACTTGTACATTCACATGCATGGTATCTTTTATGATGCAAAATTTTATTTAGAATCAATTGATTAACTATTAAACACATATAATTTGAAAACTTCTGAATCAAATATTTCTAAATTTTAAAGCCACATGTAATGTGAGAATTACAGCAATACAATATAGTTTCCACAGTCATAATAATTATTTTTCTATTTTCTATTATCATTCCTATAAAGTTTCTAACTGACTAACAGAAAATTGCTCATATTTGGGGGATGTCATGTGATATTTCAATGTATTGTATTGCTATATGTAACAGAAATTACTACCTGTTTCTTACTTGATATACAGTCACAACAAAAAGGGGAGTGTGGCAGGTTTTGGGGCAGTGAAATTACTCCATATAGTACTATAATGTGGATACACTGTTCAAACCCATAGAAAGAGGGTGAATCTTTGTACAGACTCAGTGACAGGTGATGTGCCAGACAAGTGACTGACTCTCCTGGGAAACTGCTGAGAATGCAGAAGAGGTGCAGCCAGTATGTGGGATCCTGTACTGTAGGCTGTACTGTATGCTCAGTTTTGCTGTGAGTCTAAAAACTGTTCTACAAAGATTAAATCTGTTAACAACAACAACAACAACAAAAATATTTCTGGCAAATGTGAAAGAGCCAACAATTTCAGCTTCTCTGGAAATGAGAAGCAGGTTACACAGCAGGAAGTGACTATGAACAGAAGCTCTGTGATACTTAAGAGTGAAAACTAAGAGATGGCAGAATTAGCTTGCTACTCTGGAAAAGCTGCTGAATGTCAAAGCATTCACAGTGATGCTATCTGTTCTGCCTTTCACAGAACATCTGAAGATCAAATGAGACACACTATTACTCATATACAATGCAGGAAGAATTGTAAACCAAGACCAAACTTTTATAATTAAAGTATGTATAAACAAGAGTCCTCTGGGTCTTCATAGTCATAACAATTACTTTTCCTAACAGTCCTAATGACATCAAAGAGTAGTATAGTGATTCTTTTTAAAAGCCCTTCTAATGGAGGAATCAAAATCAGCAAGCTGGTTTCATATTGTGACTGGCACAGAGATTAATCAAGTGCATTAAAGCATCCAGACCAGTGGCCCAGCTCATGAGACTCTAAGACAATACTAACTTTTGGAATGTTTAGTTTATTCCAGGAAAAAGGAATGAACCCATATTGGTTCCTAATACTCTTTAAATATTAAATTGTCTACTAAAACTTATGAGAATCAATCATTTCATATACAATATCAGAATCAGTGGTAAAGTTCTGATCATCAATAGTAAAATAAAGGGACTTTATATAGACCATGATATTTTATCTGCATGACCCTATTATCATTCCTATAAAGTTTCTAACTGACTCACAGAAAATTGTTCATATATGGGGATGCCATTTGATATTTCAATGTGTACTATCTCTACAAATGTTTATTATCTCTGTAATGAGCACATTTAAATCTCCTTATTTAGCTTTTTAAAAACACATGGTCATTATCTACAATCTAGGATAGCAGAGCTTCCTGTTTAACTGTAACTTTGTACCATTAACCTCCCATACTCTGCCCTTCTCTAGGCTTCACTCCTCCAGTCTCCGGGAAACCACCACTGCATTCTCAGCCTCTAATAAACCAACTCGATTCTATTCATGAGTGGGTAAGAAAATGCAGTTCGTGTTTTTACAAGAATGACTTATTTCTCTTAACAGAATTGCCAGTTCAGAGACTGAGTTCAAAACTCAGTTAGTAAAATGCTTGATCTGCAAGCACAAGGACCTGAGTTTAAGCTCCAGAACCCATGAGAACAAAAGGTGCCACAACAACAAAAACCAACCACCAATGTTATGTGTGGTGGCTCACACATACAGATCCAGCTGTAGTGGAAGCAAAGACAGAGTCCTGAGGCTAACCTACAGTGAGTTTCAGGCATCGAGCAACCCTGCCTGGAGGAAAAAGGTGGACCGCAGCCCAAGAAAACCACTAGAGGTGGTCCTCTACTCTTCACATACATGCACACAGGAAAGAAACATCAGTTCTACCCATGCCACAAGTAATAAGACTGCATCCTTTTAATGGCATTCTTCATAATTTATAACTAAAAAAAGAAAAAAAAAAGAAAGAAAAAAAGAAAAAGTAAAGCTAGGGAGCAGTGTAAAGTGCTTATAATCCCAGAGGAGCGTCATGTAATTCCAGCTATTGAAAGACACTGAGGCAGAATTGCCATCATTTGAGGCCAGCTGGGTTACAGCTTGAGCTCCAGAGTAAAACCTTGACTCAAAAAGCCAAGGGACAGATAGATGGATGGATGGATGGATGGATGGATGGATGGATGGGTGGGTGGATGGGTGGATGGAAGGAAGGAGAGAGGGAGAGAGGAAGGAAAGCAGGAGTGGCAGGCAGGAAGGAAAAGTATCTTACCAAAGGTCACCCACAGTAATCTATGGAACTAGGATCAGAAGTCAGCAACAAGACTGGTATTCACAGGCTTAAACTCCATGCTATCTTTCATATAGACTAGTTAAATGGTGTTTTTTTTTTTTTTTTTATCAGATCATCATTTTCTACAGTAAGAGTAAAACAAAAACACAAAGCAAGAACAAGGCAAAGTGGCCAAATATGTGCTTCCATTTTCATTCCTTATCCAATGACCAGAACTAATAAAAGTATTTAATAATCAGAACACTACAAAACAGAACAGGCTGATCCAGGAGGTAATACTTCCTACACATCTTCCCTCTCATTTATAACCTCTACCTGATACCTTAAAGTAGAAAATTAGGCCTTGTTTCAGTAGGTTTCTTTGTTCACAATGGCTGAATTCTTTAGAGTTCAACCCATAGTATTGAGGTCTGTTTTCTTTGTGGTTGAAAATGTGCTACCATACTTGCTAACCAGGAATATATTAAATATTTAAAATATTGTCTGTTGGTAGAAACAGCATCAGGAATATTTGTTATTATTCAGCTCCATTTATTTTCATCAACATAACCAACTACCCCTACCTCTGCTTTCTTTATCTCCCTGATTATTTATGTTTACATCAAGTCTAGTTAGTACATGAGACACTGTTTACAAGCATCAATGTTGTAACAGCCTCTGAAAAAATGTGATTCTGAGCAAATTTTTAAAAGACTTTTAACCATGAAAATAATGGGAGCAGAACATTTTGGTTAGAAATTTTTATGACTAGAAATAGAACATGAATCCTGAAAAGCACCTGCTTGATGAAAATATAAAGTTAATCACAGTATCTAACTCTAGTATTTTTTTTTAATTTTTGGTTTTATTTATTTTTAGTTCACACACATTTGTGTGTTAGCCTGAATCTGTAAGACTGTGCACTCTATGCAGTGCCTACAGAGGCCAGAAGACGGCGCCGATAGCCTAGGACTGGGGATAAATGATTGTGAGCTATCATGTGGCTGTGGGAAATGAATCTGGGTCCTCTCGAAGAGCAGCCAATGCTCTTAACCACTGAACCATCTCCCCAGCTCCTAATTCTAAAAAGTTCCATCTTGATGAACTGTACCTTTCTCTCTGAAAAATTATTAGATAGCAGTGTGGGAACTTAGCATGGTTGTAGAATGCTTGCCTAGTATGTGTGAGGCCCTACATCCAATTCCCAGAATGGTGGGGTTGGGGAAAATTAGATATGGAAATAGAACATAAAACTTTGTATTTGACACCGGTGTGTTGAAAGGCAGTGGACAAGGGTCACAGACATGCAAACAATGGGACAGTGAAATGGCTCAGCAGGTGAAAACATTGGTCACCAATGCTCCCAACCTGAATTCCATCCTGGGACCCACATAGTAGCAGAGAACTGATTCCAGTTGAGTTGTCCTGACTTTCACAGAGCATGTGCGTACACATACACAATAAATAAACATAGTAAATATTTTTTAAAAACATGTAAACAATGAAGAACACTAAAACTACCAAACGAACAGCTCATAAAAGTAATTACAATTATAAATGGTCATAACAATGAGAAAAATCAAATATAATTTTTAGTTGCATTAAGAAGTACCATGTGTTTTAAAAGTATAAAACAATGTGGTATATGAGAATAAACCCTAAATTACCAAGATTATTTTCATATTAAATGATAACGTTTAAGCACATAAATACAAGCTCTACTAAATGGAAACTATCACAGATGAGTAGTGATACTGTTATAATACACATCTTAAGAATGATTACAAAGGAATTTATATGCCAACTTAGTTCTGAACACTAAATACAACTATTTTCACTGAAGAGCAAATTCTTAACACAGTATGAACTAGAAAGACTGATAATGCTATGTACAATATACACATACTCACATTGCTAAGGAACAATTTCTCAGTATCTAAACCTATCTTAATCCTTCGTCTTAATTAAAAGTATCAAAATAATAGCATATACAAATTGTGAAACTTTAAAAATGTCTTATACAAACACATGATGAAATGATCAGCACTTATTGTGTGCCTGAGTCTAACACTCGATTCTTCACAAACAAGTTGCTACAATCTTGTCAATGTAAACTTATTGATATAAATAAATTAGCATTAAGAGGTATCAGTCGATAAGGAATTAAGTGTTAAAATTACCTGCAAGAATATGAACAGCTTACTTAGAAGCCTAGATTTGGACTGAAAATATTAACTAGGAAAAAGTGTTTACAGTTAAATAAATAAATTAATTAAAATAAAAAACTACCTAAATACAAGTAGACACTTTAAGAGTCATTAAAAGCTTAACAGGTTAGGGTTCAAATGAAGAAATCAAAATTACATATTTAAGTTAGAAGCCATAATACTAACATTTAACAGATTCTAACAGTACTGTATGTTGGTAAGAAGCAATAACTGCAGTTATTAGTCCACAGTCAACATCAATCTCTACAGCATTGTGAGCAGTTAGGGATTATACTGGTTTCTTTTTTTCTTTTTTTTTTTGTTTTCGGTTTTTTGAGACAGGGTTTCTCTGTGTAGCTTTGCGCCTTTCCTGAAACTCACTTGGTAGTCCAGGCTGGCCTCGACCTCACAGAGATCTGCCTGGCTCTGCCTCCCGAGTGCTGGGATTAAAGGTGTGTACCACCACCGCCCAGCCTATACTGGTTTCTTTAGGAAAAGTGGCAATAGTAGGTTCTCCTCTAGGTTCCATGGCCTTATCAGCCATGAGTACTTGGCTAGGTTTATAAGTACCAGGCAAGAATTCTCTCCTGTTGAGTGCACCTAAAGTTCAATTAGACAATTGTAGGTTACCTCCAAGATGTAAGTGCCACTACTGCACCCTTGTAGATATCTTACCATGCAAACTGTTGCATAGGCGCCACAGCTGGGTAAGGCTACTGACTGCTTTTCTCCCTTGGCAGCTTGCTTAGTACCTTTTGGTACTATGGGTCTACTATTAGTCTACAGGGAGGAAGCTTCCAAGTAAGTTCCAGCTCAACTCCTCTAAGTCCTGTGTCCAAAGTGTATAATGTTTTCAGCATAGAGATTTACCTTCAAATTCTGAGAGGCAACCAAAGACAATAGCAACAGCCTATATTGTTTTGGGAGTGAATTGCTTGGATTCCCCTGAATAGCCTGAAAGGTCGTTTCTCAAACCTGGTACTAGTTTTTAATAGATAATCTATGGCTCTTGTGAGAGAACATTATCACCCCACTTGGCAAAACTTCATTTAAACTGTGTGTGTGAGTGTTATGTGTGTATGTGCACCTACACTTGTGTGTATGTGTGTGTATATATATAATAAATAAATTAATTAAAATATGCCTTTAGGAGATACAAGAACCTCTTACAACTTGATGAAAAAAAGCTGAACAAAAATCTTTGTTCTTAAAGCACAGGTATTAATTTCTGGAAACATTAAAGGGCTCAAAAGTTTTAAGTGTTCAATGATGTCTGTGAAGACCTCGGCTCATTATCTGAGCATGTGAATTTTACATGCTCTGGTCCTGATCTGCATCTTTAACAGCTGCCCTCTCTGTGGGGTCAAGAGCTGGTGAATTTAGTCACATTATTTCAGCATGTCTGTCCCTTGTCCCTTCTCTTGACAATAGTATTCTCGTTCTCTACTGGAAAGCAACCCTTATCTCCATAAATACAGATTTGAAGTGAATGTCAATCAAAGTGTCCCTCTCTAGGCTGAACAAAGGAAATATGACCTAAATTCAAACTAAGGCCATTCTGCTGAGTTTCCCAGGAAACTCAATCTTGACAAGAGTGATGTGAGCTTGGAAATGGCTAAAACCCACTAATTTTGATTATAGTACACCTTTAAAAAAAAAAAACAACAAGAAAACCACTTGCATACTGAAGTCAAGGTCCACCACACCTGTTCTAGTTCCTCTTGGGAATTCTACCTGCTTATTTTGACTTAAGTTCTGTTATTCTAATATCCTTCAAGTGAACATATTTTCTACTTACATTATTCATCATTTCCAATATTTGTTCATCCTTTTACTGAATAAATATTTATTGAACTGTGTAACAACTGTGCCAACCTGGCAAGGCTACAGTACTCAGTTATTCAAACAGGAATCTCAGGATTTCTGTGCAGTAATTGTGCAAATGTGGTTAACATCTACAGGCAACTCACTTTAAGTAAAGGAGGTTATCCTCAATAACGTGGGTGGGTGAAAGAAAAGAATAGAAAAAGAAATGAAGAAAATGAAAAAAAAAGGGTAAAAACCTAATTTAATGGAAATTCTTTGGATACGAGGTGACCCTAACAAAGACTCCTAGTAATCGGCGATACAGAGCCATCTTCTGTAGCCAGGCAAGGTTTCCAGTGGAGGGACTGGAATATCAGCCCAGCCACAAAACCTTTTACCTACAATTATCCTGCCTGCAAGATATACTGGGGTTAAAGGTGGCTCAGAACTTGTGGAACTTGTGAGAGTGGCCAACCAATGACTGGCCAAACTTGAGACCCATGCCACGAGAGGGAGCCCATTTCTGACAGGGCCTGAAGGGCCAGGAACCTGAAGCTGGGTAGCCCAGAGACCTAGGACAGACCCAAACACAACTGGCAAAAAAAAAAAAAAAAAAAAAGTCAGTGAAATAGTTCCTAATATTTTGCTATACTCTTAGACCAGAGGCCAGCATAAGCATCATCAGAGAGGCTCCATCCATCAAATAATGGGAGCAGATACAGAGACCTGCAGCCAAACATTAGGGGGAGCTTGGGGAACGTTGTGAAATGGGGAGGGGGGAGATTGTAGCAGTCAAAGGGGTCGAGGACAATGCAAGAACATAGTTCACAGAAATCAACTATGCAGGACTCCCAGAGGCTCACAGAGACTGAAGTGATAATCAGGGAGTCTGTATGGATATGAGCTATTTGTATGGTTGTGCAGCTTGTTGTTCTTGTGGGACTCCTAACAGTGGGAGTGGGGGTGCTTCTGACTCTTTTGCCTGCACTTGGGACCCTTTCCTCCTACTGAGTCACCTAGTCCAGCCTTGAAATAAGGGTATGTACCTGGTCTATTATAACTTGTTATGCCACGTTTGGTTGATATCCCTGGGAGGCCTTCTCTTTTTTGAAGGGAAATGGAAGAGGAGTTGACATGGAGTTGAGGTGAAGTGTGGCAGAGGGACTGGGAAGAGAGGTGGGGGAGGGGAAACTGTGGTTGGGGTGTGATATATGAGAGAAGAATAAATAAAAAAGAAAAAAATTTTAAAAAAGAAAAGATGAACAAAGGGTGATTGCTGTGGAACAGAGTCCCACTATGAAGATGGCTGAGGCCGGAAAACCACGAGTCGGAGACCAGCTGAGTTATAAAGTGAGCCCTTGCCAAAGGAATAAATTAGCTGTAACCATTATTTAATGCCAACTCACTGAGTACAAAATAAGTGTTTTGAATAGTATATGTGTATTATGTTTTTAATCCTTGTAACATTCCTATAAGGTAGAGATCATTATCCTCATTTTCTATGAGGTAATGAAATTAACTAACTTGTCCAAAGTGAACAGACATAAATTATAGAACTGTGATTATAATCCAGGCAGTTTGGCTTTAGCATCTGCATGGTTAACTTCAATATCAGACTGTCTTATCAGTCATCTTGTCTATCTAATTTGCACTACACAAACGGTGTTGACTTTCCTTAGAATTAATGTAGAGTCATATGTCAGTTAAGGGCGGTGATGTGAGAAATTAAACCACCAACAAGTGACTTAATTGTGAAAACACCACACTGCACTAACACATGCCTAGATGGCATAGCCTACTACTGCATATTTTAACTAAACAGTGGTGGTGGTGTGTACATGTGTTTGTGTGGCATTATTTATTGTTTCTGGGACTATGATGAACAAAATAACAAATTAAACCAAGCAAAAGATAAAATGATTAATCAAGTTAAGGTTAGCATAAGATATATGGAGCAGCTGCTGGCATAACATGACATCTTCTTTTACAGTAAACTTAATTTAAGGAGGAAGAACACAGATACAGACTGGAATTTCACAACTTGTCTTCAAATGGAAGTATAATCAGAATGCCAAAACACAACATTTCTAGTCCTCACATCTAACCTCTGAGAGTATAGCGTAAGATGCAGACACTATACCAGTCAATCACTTATGGTCATTATCAAGTTTTATATATTACACCTAATGTAGCATTATGTAGTAGCTGTGCCAAGTTTTCTAAGATTGACAAGGGAGTTTACATAGCATTGCCACAAACATGTATGCAAACAGCTGGGTTACAATGTTATGGTTTCACTGCTTGGTAATAGGAATCTCTCCACTCTATTTATATAATAATCTAAGGAGACCACTGTCAAATATATGGACTGTCATTGATTATAAAGTCATTATGTAGTACCTGACTACTGGAATAAACAAGCAAGTTTGCAATAGTATATTTTTTAGAGAATTACAAGAATTATAAAGACTTCTGTCTGTCTGTTTATATCTACATAGAACTTGCTAAAGAAAACCATGGTACCATGGACTTAATGACTGCCTTACCTCAGGTTATACTTTTTGGTGTTTCACTATATGTTTGGTTTTGATTTTAAATACAGGATCTCACTATGTAGCCCAGAATTCAAGATGTTTTTCCTGCCTCAGCCTCCTAAGTACCAGGATTACAAGCATGTATTATGCACCATTATACCAGACTCTCAAAGCATATTAGAATTTAGAAGCTCATGAATATGCAAACTAAAATAAAGTTTGTTAGCTGCATGTGATAACACATGCTTACATCCTCATCATTTTTTTTTTTTTAAAGATTTATTTATTTATTATGTATACAGCATGTATGACCAGAAGAGGGAGCCAGATCTCATTAGGTGGTTGTGAGCCACCATGTGGTTGCTGGGAATTGAACTCAGGACCTCTGGAAGAGCAGTCAGTGCTCTTAACCTCTGAGCTATCTCTCCAGCCCCATCCTCATCATTTTTGGGGCTGCCAAAGGAGGATCTTGAGTTTGAGGTCAGTTTGAGCTATGAAGAGAGATCCCTCTTTTAAAAGTCCAAGGTCTTGCTTAGGATGCACAAGACCCTGAGTGTGCTGTCCTGCATTCAAAAAATAAAGTTATATTAAAAATATTTACATGCATATTTTAGGGACTGGAGAGATGGTTCAGTGGTTAAGAGCATTGATTGTTCTTCCTAAGAACATAGGTTCAATTCTCAGCACCCACGTGGTGGCTCACAACCATCTATATCCAGTCACAGGAGATCCAATGCCCTTTGCTGGCCTTCAAGGGCACAGTACACATGTGGTACATGGACATATATGCAGGCAAAACTTTCATAATAAGTAATAATTAAAAAATGACCAAAAATGTGCATTTTTACAGGAAGTTTCTGTAAGAACATATAACGAATTGATAACAATTATTTTTACGTTACTTGTGATCTTTACTTTTTGCTTATATGTACTTACTCCTTTTGCAATATATTACTCCATAAAAACTAATCTTTCCAAATTGATTTAAAATTTTTCATATTGCTTTAATACTTTGAACTGGGTAAATAAAAAGAGTAAACATGGGCTAGTATGTATTATTAATACTTGATACTTTCTTGAAAGGCAACCCACTTTTAGTTAAGAGTACAAAACATAAAAATTTCCCAATTTCTATACGCAGTGAGGATGTGTACTCTGAAAAGCTCGTTAAATATCACATGGCTGTTACTAATTAAAGTTCTATGGCTGTTACTAATTAAAGTCCTATTGGTATCTACTTATTACAATACTTAATAAAGCGAGAATAAATGGAAGAGGGATAAGAAAATGGAAATATTTTAAGTTTTATAAAATACAAATGTCCATCATACATTCTAATTTTTGTAGTTATTTATAAAATAATTTCGAATATTTTTTGGCTCAAAATTAAGTTAAAAATTTTGTATCTTCTCTGCATGCACTATCTATTAAATTAGTTTGAAGCTGTAATATTGCTTCAGTCTTCAGGAAACAGAGTAGGCAATCAGTATGGGTAAGAGCTATAGTGAAGTTACCCAAGGTTTGGTGGGAGGTCTAAAGCCATAATGAATGAATTCTCAAGGATAAGCTGTCATTTGTGGTTGTGATTCTAATATAAAGGAGCAGCTTTGTTCATGAAAGTTACATCTTGTACCAAAGCATGAAATATTCAACTCGGTTAAATGGTAAACCTCAGCACATAAACCCACAATTAGGATGTTAATTTTTAATAACCACTCCATTAAAACAAAACAAACAAACAAAAACTACTACTAGCTGAGCAGAGTAGCTAGCCCCCTGAGACTTGGCAGGGCATGGCAGAAGACAAGAGTTGGAGGAAACACAGTCAGACTCTAGTCTCAAAAAGCAAAACAGGACCAGACAAAACAAAATTACTATCAGGGAAATGGTTGTTTGTCACTTTGATAGACAGCCCTAATAACACATCAAGATGAGCTTTTTCAAAAGAAGGATTTGTTTTTATTCTTTTTAATTACATCTATGTGTGTGGTTATGTGCACCTGAACATAGGTACCCACTAAGGCTAGAGGAGTCAGATACCCTGGAGCTGTTGTTACAGGCAGTTGTGAGCTGCCCAATATGGGTGCTGGGAACCAAACCCTGGTCCTCTGGAAGAGAAGTACTCACTCTTAACTAACAACCCATCTCTTCAGCCCCAGGGTTAAGTTTTTTATAGCTATAATGGACTCAATTCACCTAGTAACAACTCAATTCCAAGAAAATCTAGTAGTCTTGGTAGCAATCCTGTCTGAACTGGGATACTAAATATTATGCATTATATGTTCCGTTGGAAACTCGGCCTCAGCTCCCCTCCTCCCTTTCCAAACCCTGCCCTCAGAAAGCCACCCAGCGGTAGCTCCTCCCCTGGAGCTGCTCAAGATCACATCTCCAGGGTATTTAAGCTCCAGTCCATAGATTGCCATGGGATTTCTCCTCCTCCCTCCCTCCCCTACCTCACTTCTGGGGGGCTCGAGAGTCACTGGAGAGCGCTTTGCTCATTAAACCTGGACTTTTAACTTGCCTTGATCTGTCTTACTGCATCAGCGGAGAAACCTACTACCAGGGATTCAAAAATACTTAACATTGTATACTTATTACAACCATCCTTTATCCTAGGAGTGAACACACTAGAACACTAAGAGCAACATTTGAAAGATCTCATTCTTTACAAATACAGCAAACTCAAATTCTCATTCCTCTTGCCCCACCCCACTTTGGTATGTGAATTTTTTATTTGAATGTCCTTTTTATTATATTATTATTTAAAATAATTTTTCACTTAAAATATACTTTACCATATTCTTTTCCTCCCAAGTCACTCCAACCTCCCCCCAACTTAAAATTTTTTCTCAAAAAACAAAACACCCAATACAACAACAAAACCAAGAAAATAAGGTAACAAACTCAGTGATAGCTTTAGAACTCTGAATTATGGCCAGGCACAAAAAAGCTATCAAATACATGTATTATTCTAGTCTGGTTAATATATATACTTGCCTTTAAAAACAATCTTTAAAATTACAGCCAAAATTAAGCTGTATATGAAAATTACACAGGTACACCTGAACATATACAAAATATTTTCTATTTTCTTATTTAAAAAACTACAAAACTATTGCAATTAAAATCTGATACCAACACAAAAAGAATAAAATAATAGAAAAATGGGCATATAAAGCACTTTCAGTTCTTAAATGATCCAGCAACTCTTTCACAACCAGGAATTTATGAGACAAAAGCGAGTAAACAAAAAGGTAGGAAACAAAAGATCCTTCAACAAAAGAAGGGACATACTGCTTTAAAGAGTGAGGCAGAATTAGGCACACAGTAGTGTGAAAATATGACCAGTATACTTTCAACAAGCAAGCACCTACCTACAGCGAAGCTATCGTCTACTTTTCTGTTTCAAGGACATAGCTATATAAAACTATGTTAGAACACACATAAGAAACGGCTGAGCTGGGTAGTGGCACATGCTTTTAATCCCAGCACTAGGGAGGCAGAGGCAAGCAAACTTCTGTGAGTTCAAGGCTAGTGTGATCTACAGAGTGAGTTCCAGGACAGCCAGAGCTACACAGAGAAAATCTGTCTCAAAAAAATCAAAAGAGAGAGAAAAAGAAACTAACTGCTGGACAAATACTTTAATGGTGACTGTCTTTACAGAAAGGGACTCTGACTTTCTAAGTCATATTACCAAAAATATTAAAATATACACAATAAATAATTCATATTTTTTGAAACTATCCTTAGGGAGTAACTAAGGATGAATTGGGGGGGGTATTCATTCAGAATATTCATTGAGCAACTTTTTTAAGAAAAAAAAAGCTATAGGGAATCATTTAAAAAACAATTATGCATCTGTTACTTGTCCACTAAAACAAAGTTAGTATTTATTTGTTATGAAAAGGGGAACATGAAACATTATATATCTGATTTGGCTTCTGTTAAAGAAAAAACTACATCATATATCTTTGAGAAAGCTGTACACCAAAATATTAACAGGCTAGAAGGTGAAATTAAAGGGTTTTTTTTCCCTTTTTTTTTTTAGCTCACTAAATTCATTCTCCATGGCAGAAAATTTAGCTCTTTAAGGCGAAAAATAAACCCTACTTTCTATATAAAGCATAGACACACACAAAAGAAGCAAATGTTCACTATGTCTCCGCTTCACTGGTACATTCTTTTGTCTTTTTTCCTTAATGATATAGGGATTGAACCGAGGACTTAATGCATGATCCATAAGCACTCTACACTGAGACACAGCTCCAGCAACACTTTATTTCTCAAAATGAATTTGGTAAAACTGGAGTTTGAACTACATATCTGTGTACAGTTAACGAACTTAAGAGGTAAAATGAATATACAATGATAAGTTGACATCATTAAGTTTTATTATTGAATGTAAAATGTCCACTTTTATTTCTACAGCTTCAAAAATAAAATACAACCTGCTTGGAAAAGCACAGTACTATTCAGATATGGTGGCTTGTGTCCATAATCACAACTAATCAGGAGGCTGAGGCAGAAAATCCTAAGTTATAGACAGGCCAAAGCAACACAATGAAACTCAATCTCCACCCCATCCCCACTCAATCTTAAAACTACAACCATGGAGAGAAAGAGACTGGAAAAGTGTCCCATCTCAACATCTGAGGTGCAACAGAAGAGTAAAGCACAGCTGGCTTTCCTGGCTCTACCCCAGATCTCATTCAGTGTATGAGGACTTAAATGCACAAATCCAGCACTGCCTATACTGTGTTACGGATTTTCCCTGTTAAATATTTTAGTTCTAAAATGTTAAGATATGAATGCCAAGGATCTATTTTATACATTAATTAGAAACTGCCTAAATGTAACTGCTAACTAATGGGGAATGCCCGGGGATAGCTAAGGTGGTAAAGTGCTCGCCTTGCAAGCATGAGGAACAAAGCTCAGGTCCCCAGTACTCAGGCAAAAGCTGGATGAATGCAGCAGTTAGCATCTGTCATCCCAGCACAGCATTGTGGAAGTAGGAGAGAAGAGCAGATCCCTGAAACTTACTGGCTTGACAGGCTGGCTAAACCTGTGAACTCTAGGTTCAGTGAAGAGACATTGTTGAGAGCAAATGAAAGAGGCACCTGTTGTTGACCTCTGACCTCCAGGCATGTGTACACAGACAATTCCAGTCTCTAGAGATCTTCCACTCCAGGGTCTGAGAGGCATGAATGTCAACCTTTTGGTAATACAGCAGCAGTAATACAGTTCAAGTGCTTTTTGTTTGCCAGGCATTCTTATTTAACTTTCAAACATGCCTAAAGTACAGCTACCATTCTTTTTGCATTTTGCAGTTGAGAAAACTGAAAAGTATGGTTAAAAAAAACACCTACCAAGTACTACATGCAAATTTTTGACAAATATTCTGTTGGTCAGACACACTATCAAGTGACTCAGAGTGATACTTAGCATACCACTTATATGAATAAAGTTAAGTTCTGTAATTAACCGTACCTATAAAGTGGTGAAAATCAATGTAACTGGGGCAACTACAATGATAAAAGTTTCCAAGGCATGCTATCATAAGCACTTCAGACCTTTTCCAGTTCTCTAATCACTCACATTCAGAAAGTAGCAAGTCAATTTTGCTGTTTAGTTTTATCACAAATTCTAATCATATAAAAATTCTCATAATTCTACTTCAAATATTATATTAAATTATGTACAGTGTTTAATTCATATTATCTGAGAATTTTCATCTTTAAAGATTTATTAATTTCATATTCTACAGCAAATTCATAATAGAGCCTTTATTTTCCGAATATACAATATATGAACAATGTATATATAAAGCTCCTAAAATAAAAGGCTAAAAGAATGTAATGAGCCAGGAATGGTGGGGTGCATGCCTGGAATGTCAACAATCTGGAGGATAAGGTAGAAGGACTTCCAGTCTAGGGCCACTGTGGGCTACATAATGAGACCTTGTATCAAAATAAATGCTGTCCATAATTCCATGATTTAGAGGTAACAATTTAGGGCCTCTTATTATTTCTTTGTATGCTGTACCCTACACTAGTACATATTTTGCAAAATATGGCAGTGAAAACCCTAACAGCACTGGTCATCTGCTTTCTTCCTTTAAACATTTTTTTTTTTTTTTTTTTTTTTTTGAGACAGGGTTTCTCTGTGTAGCTTTGCGCCTTTCCTGGGACTCACTTGGTAGCCCAGGCTGGCCTCGAACTCACAGAGATCCACCTGGCTCTGCCTCCTGAGTGCTGGGATTAAAGGCGTGCGCCACCACCGCCCGGCGCTTTCTTCCTTTAACAACAGAGACTTTTTATGGTTAGCTGTCTACAAAACACAGTGGCTTATGTGACTAAAAACCTAATTTAATATACTGTGAAAATTAACCATAGGATGTAAGGGAAGGGATGATGGTTCTTCGTATAAAGATAGCTCTTTTACAGGTATTTGATTTTTTTTAAAAAAAATATTTACATGACAATCTTCTGCATGTTAGCATGCAGGGGATACTAAGCAATAGTCATGAAAGTATTACGGCTTCTAAAGGGTCTAAAGGGTGATAATTCACTATAAGACACAAACTCAGCCCAGCATACATGAACCTATAAAAAGCCAGCTAAGAACAACAAAGCAATGATTCTTTGTAGCCATTATCTAAGGCCTACTATTTCTTATACACACATGTAAGCAGATGGCACAGAGTGGTGACACAGCTCAAGCTTGTTCTCTTGATGACAGCAGTCCAAGTTTAAAGCACAATGGGAACAATAGGACAGCTACATCTTCTAAAACTGTACTTATCCACTGCTCCAAATGCAGGCTGGAGTTGGCTACTGAATTACAATGCTGTCACACTCCAAGTGAAAATTGTAACATTCCACTAAAGGCTAGTCAGAGGTTACTAAGCACTGACTTAAAATTCAAGGCATGTTTTACCACTTAAGTTGTCCGGACTGTTGGAATTCGGTATTTCTAAGGCACAGGACTTTAAAAAGAGGATATTCTGAGATAAGGATTTAGCGCTGTGGCACAGAGTTTGCCTGGTAATAGAAAGTGCAAGAGTGTTTGTTCCTCAGCACTGACCAATAATACTGAGCTTCTAAAGTCCCAGACATCCTATCATGGAAATGCAAAAGAAACACTACACATCTAACTTACAGATAAAAGCAGACCTAATTACTTTAAGATTCATCTCCCCACATTTACTAACTAGTGATTTTCCATAAATTAATGATCTTTTGTTTTGTTTTGTTTTTTTCGAGACAGGGTTTCTCTGTGTAGTTTTTGGTGCCTGTCCTGGATCTCGCTTTGTATGTAGACAAGGCTAGCCTCGAACTCACAGAGATCCACCTGGCTCTGCCTCCTGAGTGCTGGGATTAAAGGTGTGCACCACCGCCAACAGCCAATTAATGACATTCTTACATTAATTAAATTTATGAAAGTTGTATCAATAAAAATTCAGATACATATCTACATAGAAAATAATACTTTAATTTACATGTGAAATACTTTTCTTAAGAATGAAAACTTCATACCAGAAAGCTATATACCATTATTAAATCATAGGAATAAAACAAAAAAATTAGATTCCAACAGCCTAAAAGTAACTAAGTTGGGTTTTTTTTGTTTTTTTTTTTAAGAATTACAAAAAAAAAAAAATCAAAAGGTGATTTTCCTTTTTGAGACAACTGTGTACTGTGTACCTCCAACTTACAGAGACATCTGCCCCTGTTTCCTAAGTGCTGGGAATAAAGGCATGCACCACTACACATGACTAAGAAGGTGAGTATATGATTGCAAATACTAGGATCTGAAAAGCAGATTAGAAATAAACTCACAAATTACTTCATTAACATTCATTAAACATTAGTTTAGCAGAAAAACATTCTGACAGTATCAATTATATAAAGTTATCTTTTAAAAGCCTGTCAAATTACGTTAGTCTCAACAATTAAAAAAAAACCATTTTAAAGTATTTTCCTTCTTCACAAAAGCAAACTTTTTCATTCTATCTAGTTTACTTTACTCTCAACTCACACCGACAAGACAGACTGTACACCTCATGAAGCTATGAACATGAGCACTGCCACAAACAGTGGTAGATGCATCATCTCCTCTCTGAAGGCCTCAGGGAGCTACAGCAGCCCAACCAGAGTATGCTTCCTCCTTCGACATTAATTTACCTCCTCATGGCTGACATTTCATCATTTTTATTTCTGCTTTGTGAAAATAAATTTTTTACCTACATCTAGCAAAGCAACCCTCTCACATGTCAAGTATTCTCCTACAGTAAATCCTCTATCAATGTCCCTTCACTTTTCCAACTTTCCTCTAACAAGTTATTTTAATTTCTAGATGGGTATCCATTCCTATAAAATTGAAAATAATGGTAAACTTTGTAACGTGAATCGTAAACAGGTGTTATTAATAAAAACAAACCTGGAGCTGGGTATTAGGGTGAATGCTGGAAGATCAGAGAAGCAGAACAAGCCACAGCTTCCTTATCTCGCTAATTCCTCAGCTGATCCTGTTTCCTCAGACTGGAAGCTTCTCAGTCCTCATTCAGAATGAATCTTAGCTGAACGGTGCTGCTCAAAAGCCTAAAAGCTTAACCAGCTCTAGTTCCTGGTTTTTACGCCTTTTATACCTTTCTGCTTCCTGCTATCACTTCCTGGGATTAAAGGCTCTTGTTACCACGCCTGGCTGTTTCCAGTGTGGCCTTGAACTCACAGAGATCCAAATGGATCTCTGCCTCTGGAATGCTAGGATCAAAGGCATGTGTGCCACCATTTTCTGGCCTCTATATCTAGTGGCTGTTCTGTTCTCTGACCCCAGATTTATTAGAGTGCACAATATTTTGGGGAATACAATATCACCACAAATCTTAAATTTACTGAAGTAAATTTGAAGGATTAGAAATGCTAGAATGTTTAGAGACCTCATACTATTCTGCCTGGGTACAAACATGATTTAAGAAAAAAAAATTCTATCATTATGCACATATTTAAATAACTCTACTGCCATCATATGCCTTAGAATAATCCATTTATGATTCTGATCAACAAACTATATGATGTAATACACTGAGAGAAGAAACAAGCATATGATCCCACCCCACACACAAACCACTGTGTTTTTCGAATCTTAAATGGTCTTATAATAAAAAAAAAAAAAACCTGAGCCAGATATTGGGGTAAAAGCTGAAAGATCAGAGAAGCACAGCAAGCTACAGACAGCCAACCTCACCTTGCCAACTCTTCAGACAATCATGTTTCCATGAATCCTCAGACTGAAAGCCTCTGAGTCCTCACCCGAAAGGCCCCAGCCAAAAAGAGCCTTTAGTTCCTGTCTCCTCATGGCTTATATACCTTTCTCCACCATGCCATATTACTTCCTATGACTAAAAGCATGTGTGCTTCCCAAGCAAAGGCATGAGATCTCAAGTGCTGGGATTAAGGGTGTGTGCCACCACTGCCTAGCTCTGTTTTCTCTCCTAGAATGAGTCAATCTCATGTAGTCCAGGGTGGCCTTGAACTCACAGAGACCCAGATGATCTCTGCCTCCCAAGTATTAGGATTTAAGGTGTATGTCACCACTGCCTGACCTCTATGTCTAACCTAGTGGCTGGCTCTGTCCTCTGATCCTCAGGTAAGCTTTATTAGGGTACACAATATATCACCACACCACTGCAACCATCAGATGTGAGCTGAAAACTAAAGTTGGCTGCACAATGGTTTGACTATTGTTATTCCATTACCTCATTTCAAAATAGCAAGTTTTTAAGTGATTATGATAATAATGTAGGCTTACAAAGAGAGGTGCCTGGGAGACAGTGTCAGTGGATAACAGTGAGGACCTAAGTTTAGGTCCTCAGATCACAAACAAAACCAGATGTAGTAGCATATCTGTAATGTCAAAATTCCTACAGCAATATAAGAGGTAGAGACAGTAGAAAACTCAGAATCTTGAGGACCAGCAAGCCTGGTGTATGTGTAAACGTGAACATAAACATAAACACACACACACACACACACACACACACACACACACACACACACACTTTATTTTATGTGCGTATGCATCTGTTGCATGTGAACCACATGTGTGCTGATGCCTGCAGAGGCCAAAAGAGGGTGTCAGAACTCCTAGAACTGGAATTACAGAAGCTATAGTCCAAAGTGGAGCAAGGCTATACTTTCTGATGGCCACCAAAACTGGTAATGTGAAAGAGTTTCCCAGGTGGTACTGGTTTTGAAAGCATCAAGGGGTCATGAAAAGCAGCTAAGACTTGGCACTGTGAGAGGCCATAAGGTGAAGGTGAAGCTTCAGTTGTAGTAGAAGCCTCAGAATGAAGAGATCTCCATAGAGAGAAGTTGAGGCTTGGTACCATACAGCAGGCTTAGAGTCCTGAAGAGATCCCAGGAGAGGCTATTGATGAAGTGCAGCCCAGTTGCAGGGAAGATCCCAGCATTTGGGAGATCCCAGTATCATGGGACCACCACCAAAGACAGCAGCAGCCTTGGAGTGGACCTGGCCTTAATCCTAAGAAACAAGCTGTATGTGCTGCAGAGGAAAGAGCCAGAGAAGTGGTCCAAGCCCTTGGGGACCCAAAGAATCATGAGTGTGTCCCAGATGTCAGGTACTGAATTTTTACACTGCTGAAGTTTGGTTCTGCTTTGATTTGATTGTGACAGTGCCTTGGTTCTTCCTCTATGGAGTAGAAGTATGCAACCTTTTGATTTTGTAAGAGCCAAGAGTTACCAAGACTTTAGAATTTTAGAGGCACAGAAATCTGACAGAGACTTAGGAATCTAGAGAAAGTGGATACTTTAAGGAGGCTTTGGATATTTTAGAGATGCTCTAGATATTTTAGAGAGGCTTGGAACTTTAAAAGATTGGATATTTTAAAGACAACTTTTAATGTGAATTCTTAAAGATTGTGGGACTTTCAAAAATTGGAATGTTTTATATTGATAGTGATATTAAGATGAGCTCTTGGAAAACAAGAAAGGAAAGTTGATGGTGTAATAGTGGTATCTATCTGTGCTGGTTTAACAAGGGGTAAACTGTCCTTGCTGAGGGTGGCTTGTTTGTTGTCTACTTGATCCAAGCAGGTAGTCCTTAGTTGTATAGGAAAACAAGACTACGCAAACCAGGAGGAACAGGCCTGTGCTCCTCTTTGGCCTCTGTTTCAGTTCCTGCCTCCAGGTTCCTGCCCTGACACCCCTCAGTGATGGAGTGTGACCTGAGAGTTGTAAGTTGAAATAAACCCTTTCCTTCCCTCCTTGACTTTATCACAACACTATCAAGCTAACTAAGACAACCAGTATCCACTTCAGAGTCTTATCCAATCTAAGTGGAATGTTAGGAGATCTACCATCAAAGAAATATTAGTTCCCTTCTCTAAATCCCCAAGGAGATTACAAAATTTATCAGTGGTTTCTAGCCTTTCTATGAAAAAAATCTTTTATTCTACATGGATTCCATGTCTTTGAAGAGCTTTTTGTACCAAGCACATTGATATTTTACTAGTCAGATTAAGTAAAGGCTAATCAGAATTCTCAAATTTTTAGACTTCAGTTTAATGTAACTCAATACTAAATTCTCCCCACCATAAACAACATTGTTTTCCCAGACTGAGGAATCAAACTCACTATACTCTCACATGCTAGGCAAGCACTCTGCCACTTAACTATGAGTTAATGAGTGGTAGAAACCAGACCCAAAGACTTGTGTCTACATATTACTGGCTAAAGGAAAGATATGCGGAGTTGGAGAGATGGCTCAGGGGTTAAAAGCACTAAATGCTGTTCCAGAGGACCCAGGTTCAATTCCCAACACCCATATGACAGCTCACACCTGTTTGTAACTCCAGTTTCAGGGGACCTGTCACTCATGGCAAAAACACCAAGGCACATAAAAATAAAATATTTTAAAAAATAAAGGAAAGATATGCAATAGCTTGCCTACATACATACATATATATCTCTTAAAACACACACACACACACACACACATCTGAGGAGGAGCCATTGCTTTTATTTTTGGAGATAAAATGTCTCCTATGTAGCTACATAGCTCTGGCTAATCAAGAACTCACTATGTAAACTACACATGTGTAAACACACACACACACACACACACACACACACATCTGAGGAGGAGCCATTGCTTTTATTTTTGGAGATAAAATGTCTCCTATGTAGCTACATAGCTCTGGCTAATCAAGAACTCACTATGTAAACTACACATGTGTAAAACACACACACACACACACACACACACACACACACACACATCTGAGGAGGAGCCATTGCTTTTATTTTTGGAGATAAAATGTCTCCTATGTAGCTACATAGCTCTGGCTAATCAAGAACTCACTATGTAAACTACACATGTGTAAACACACACACACACACACACACACACACACACACACATCTGAGGAGGAGCCATTGCTTTTATTTTTGGAGATAAAATGTCTCCTATGTAGCTACATAGCTCTGGCTAGTCAAGAACTCACTATGTAAACTACACATGTGTGAACACACACACACACACACACACACACACACACACACACACACACACATCTGAGGAGGAGCCATTGCTTTTATTTTTGGAGATAAAATGTCTCCTCTGTAGCTACATAGCTCTGGCTAGTCAAGAACTCACTATGTAAACTAGGATAATCTCGAACTCAAGAGATCCTCCTGAATATGCCTCCCAAGTAATGAGATTACAGGTGTGCACACCATACCAAAACCATACAATTTTATTAGGCGTTTGCAATAAAAGTAATTTATTCTGATCTCTGTAGACCCATGGGGAAAACAGTGATGATGTATTCAAAAAAGTGATGTATTCTACAGGGCTGGAGAGATGGTTCAGTTGAGCAGGTGAGAGGACCTAAGTTAAATCTCAAAAACTCACATAAAGCTGGACTGGGCAAGGTGTCTCTGTAATCCCAGTACACCTATGGAAGGAGACAGGAGAATCCTTAAAAAAAAAAATCACAGGCCAGCTACCTTGACATACACAATGGCAAACAAGAGAACTATATCTCAAAATAAGGTGGTTATCTCAAAACAAGGTGGAATGTGAGGACCAACACCAAAGGTCTCCACGTCCACATATGAACCATGGCTTTGTGTGCCAGTGTTCACACATGTGTAAACACACACACACACACACACACACACACACACACACACACACACACACACACACGGGAAGTGATTAAAAGAAAAGAAACTACTGTTTAACCTACAAATTTGTTTTTAGCTAGTATTCTTAGTAACATTGCCTTCAAATCCAAGTGCTAGATATATTTATCTATACAGGAAGGTGATGAGTAGTGTCTTCCCTTTATATTTATCACAAAATCCGAACCATTTCCCACAGTCCTGTGTGATTTGTTCCCTATTCACTTGCTTTGGAATTTTGGCATACAAAGGTTAGGTCTTATTTACATATTCCATGGCACTGCATGTAAAAATTGTTCAAATAAGCTAAACGCTGACAGTGACACCAACTACTGAGACTGGATGTGGGGCAGCAGATTCACATGAGTCCAGGAATTTGAGACCAGCTTAGGCAACATAGTGAGACCCTACCCCTTAAAACTAACCAAAACAAAGTTTTAATTGAGTAATTTTAATAGTATACAGTGAATTGGTAGCTACTTGATTTAATAATTTATTTTTCCTGTCAAATACAAGCAGGTTCCTAAGAATGGAAGACACAGGAATCAGGCCACAGAGGGGACAGTGCCAGGATGGCTCAAGCTAGAAAGATCTTGCTCTCTTAACTATAGCTGGAGGGTGGGAAGGAGAGTGATCAGTCAGTCCTACGAGAATTATCATAGTTTTGACTTCTGCTGAAACAGGCAAAATTAACCCCAACCCTATTCAAAACAGACTCAACTGGAATCTTGAATTTTGTGACAATACATTGGTATTCTAAATACCTGAGGTCTTAAAAAGTAAATGAAATTCTATCTAGGTTAGTAGATCTGAAATTCTGCAGTTTCACATATGAGAAGTATTTGGATAAAGCAACAAAAACAATCTCTAACACTACTGCTATACTTGCTCATGAATTTAAAGTATTTTTAAAGATACTTGTGAAGGAAAAGAATTGAATAAAAATTAACAATGGACTAAATTATCAAATTCAGAGCAACCTATATACTTACTTTCAGCCAAGTGAAAAATACTAGAGACAGGCACTAGAATGACTAAAACTGGCATGTGAAGGTTCATTTTTTTTAAAAAAAGGAAATTAAAGGAAGAAGAAAGAATGAGAATACTTGAAGTAATATTTTTTCTAAAGGCCACTCACTCAACTTCCCTTTGCTATAATTGCTCTTTATTTGACTGCCTTCAATTTCTAAGTTGTTAAGATCACCACTGCTTATTTAATTGATGTTGTCAAGTCTGGTATCATTTACAAGGAATTAAAAAAAAAAAAAAAAAACATGGGGGAGTGTTGAGAGATGGCTCAGCAGTTAAGAAAACAGGTTGCTCTTCCTGGGGATGTGAGTTCAATTTCCAGCACCCACATGGCAGCTTACAGCTATCTATAACTCCAGTTCCAAAAGATCTAGTGCACTCTTCTGACTTCACGTGTTGCACAGACATACATACAGGCAAAACAACCATACATATAAAATAAAATGGTAATAAAAAATTTTTTTAACCTGTGGAAAAGAATTTCACCCTACACTAAACAGTTTTACAATCTCCAGAATACAAAGTATAAACCTGAGAATTCCCTATTAATTAATTAAACTAAAAATTTACAACCCTAAACAAATAAAAATTCTGTAGCAAACTGTACATGTTTTAGAAAAACAAAAATGTTACTATTTGCCTGTGGCATAAAAGCAATTTTTTAACCTTTTTAAAGAAGGTAGTTAATAACCAAGACTAAGCTGTTTCCTCTTAAAGGTACCTGACTGGGTCTAGCCTAGATCCTAAATTCAATACTAGTTCTTTTGAATTCCTTCTTCAAACCTGACATACAGAATTTCACAAAAGTGACTCTAGCAACTCCCCCAATCTTCCCTCTTGTTTTCCACTAAACACTTAGATCTTGCCTTATCTGTTATTAAATTAAACCAACTTCCCTGCTTCCCATCTTTTCTATCTCAGTTCACTCTGAACTCTAGAAATTAGAGTCTCACTATGAAGCCCTGGCTGGCCTCAAACTAGCTACACAGATCAAACTGGTTTGGATCTCATAGAGATCTGCCTGCTCTGCCTCCCATGTGCTGGGCTTAAAGGCATGAGCCACTACACCCAGTGAAGATTTATTTTTTTTATGTGTATGCATGTTTTGCCCACATATATATAATTGTACCACATGCATGCAGTGCCCAAAGAGGCCAGAATAAAGTGCTGGGTCTCTTGGAACTAGAGTTACAGGCAATGTGAGTTGTCATGTGGGTGCTGGGGACCAAACCTGGATCTTCTACAAAAGTAGCCAGTGCTCTTACAAACTAAACATCTCTCCAGGCCCCATATATTTTCCTCTCAATAAATGCTTTTGTCAAGTAATAGTCTTCATATTAAAACTTCTTATATCCAGAATCAGGTCTTCCCTTTTCAACCCAGCACTTAATGATGGGGAAAAACAAAAACAAACAAACAAAACCTAGCCCCAAATAAGCCATGTTTCTTCCACATTTACCAACTATCATACTAAAGTCTATCTCTCTGTCAGATTAATATCCTGTCCTTCATCTTCTGAACTTTCTAACTTATCACATGGCATGCCTAACACTCTCTCTTCTCAAGTCATTGTGCACTACAGTTCATTTGCATCTATATTAGTTCATGTAAACAGGATCATAAAAGTGAGGTACCCCTCTCTTCTGAAACTGGCAAAAAAAAAAAATGAACAGAAATAGCTGGTTTTTTATTAAATGTCTATCATAAGCCAAGCAGTCTTACACATTTCTAACCTTTTCAACAAACTTATGATGTAGGTAGTACTATTATTATCCTTTAAAAATAAGAAACCAATGTTTAGAAATACCAAGTCATCAAGTTAGTAAGTTGCCTCAAACCATGCACTTAGTAAGTAGTGAAGCAAGGTTGTGAACAGGCTTACCTAACTCCAGAGCCATCTGTAAACACTGTTTAAGTCAGAACAATGTGAGCACCTCCCCCAAACATACACCTTTTGAAACAAAATAAACTTTCTCATATGGGTCATTTTAGAGGATAAAAATCTGAAAAAAATTAATTAATCAGTAAAATCCACAATGCTCAAATTGCAGCTTCAATGTCTCCTTTGTCGTGAATCACTTTCACCTAAAATATTTTTAAAGAAACTCATTGCAACTAACTTTTTCAAAAGAACTATAAATTTCTATGCATACACAATAATGGTGTTCCACATTCTTAATAACATGAAGTCTGTAAGATAACCACGAAGACTCTAACAGGGATCTAGACCACTGGTAAGAACTGCAAAAAACTAACTGTTCAATGCCACTGAAGGTGTAGCAAGACACTCATACAGGGCAACTACCCTCTGAGCCTGAGACCTCATTTCTGAGAATCTAGCCTAAGGCAAAGGGAGAAAGAAACAGACAAAACCAAATGCAATTAAAGATAAATGTACAAAAATGTCTCCCTATTATTTAAAATAATAGTATGATAAAGATCAAACTTAATGGCTCTAAGCCAAGGGACCAACATTCCATATAAACTGGAAAAGTAAAACTTAAATAGTATAAGGCACAATTTTAACTTTTATAAAAATTAAAGTCTGTATATGAAAGAAAGAACTGGAAAAATACACACTGAAACATTACTGTAGTCTTCTCTGTGTAACAGGATCATCAATAATGTTAGATTTCTTCTTTATGTTTATGCTCTTTTTCAATATTTTCCACAATGTAATATTGATCACACACACACACACACACACACACACACACACACACACACACACACACACACACACACACGGGGAGGGAACGTCATATCCACTGAAAACAATCCTGCAGGTAAAAAGGGCAGATTAGTTGGATTAAGAACTACATTTCTCAGGACAAAGAAACATTAGCCTTGTTTTGTTGCCAGGTTCTATTATGCTCATGTTTACTTTTAGATTGTATAAAGGATGTTATCCAAACTCAGTAGTATTTATGAAGCTGCACAAGGCCTACCATTTAATGGACAGCCAAAATCCCAAAAGAAGGCACCACAGTTAAGCAGATTTTCTATGCATAACTATTGAAAGTGGATGTCAAATTAATTCTAATTCACAACCTGCAAAATAGAAAAACCAGAATAACTATTCTCATTTTGCAAATTAAATGTAGTATTGTTTCTTATAAGCATGTCAGTTAGGTCTAAGGAGGGAGAAACTTGAAAGTAAAACTGGCAAGTTCCCAGTGTTCACTAAGAATATAAACTGATGTACTTTGTCTATCCACACATCTATCCTAAGTAGACATTTTTGTGGCACAGGATGACTTTAATCAATATAGGGAAAAAAGTAATAAAAATCTGTTCTACAAAAAAAGAAAACCCCAAGCCTTGACATTAAATATAGAATTAATACTGCTAGCTTAAAAGGAAACAACTCCAGTACAATGTGGTGTGGTGTGGTGTGGTGTGGTGTGGTGTGGTGTGGTGTGGTGTGGTGTGGTGTGGTGTGGTGTGGTGTGGTGTGTGTGTGTGTGTGTGTGTGTGTGTGTGTGTGTGTGTGTGTTGAGGACTGAGCTACATCAGTCTGTATTTTTATATTATTATATTTTTGACAATTAAGGAATAGTATTTATGAAGCTGCACAGGCCTACCATTTAATAGGCAGCCAAGTACTAACAAGCTATTAGAAAACAAATACACAGAAATAGCTAACTAGTAAGAAAAATTTTACCTAAAAAATAAAATTATATTTTTAACTGAAAATACATAGATTACTAGACTATAAACTCCTGGTTTAAAAAAAAAGCTACACATTTACATGTATCCAACAAAGAGTTTAATTTTGATTCTTTCAAACATCTTAGCTAATGAGATGGAGAAGCAGATAAAGATGCTTGAGGAGTTTGATCCCTGAGAACCACATGGTGGAAGGAGAGAACCAACTCCTACAATTGTCCTCTGGCCTCCACACACGCATCATGGCATGTGCATAACATACACAGAGATCATAAATATAGCTAATAAAAACGTTTTAGGGGCTGGAGAGATAGCTCAGAGGTTAAGAACACTGACTGTACTTCCAGAGAACCCGGGTTCAGCTCCCAGTACCTATGTGGTGGCTAATAACCATCCATAATTCCACTTCCAGGGGAATCTGACACCCTCTTCTAGCTTACTCCACCTGACACTCCACAGACATACATGCAGGCAAAACACTCATACACATAAAATAAGATAAATTTTTAAAACATTGGGTCAGTGGCTGAATGGGTCTGTTAATGAAACTAGAAGGATAGTTTCAAACACATCCAGCAGATTTGGCCTAGATTATAAACTACATGAAACTGTAAAATTAGTAAAAATATCAACTACTACAAGAATTAATGTAGTACCTGCTGTCTTAATGTTGTATAATATCACCAACCTGTCTTGAACAGAATGAATTTTATTTATAAATGAATTTAAAAATATTACTGAAAATATAGTGAATGAATGTGCTCTTTAGACTACACATCTGGCAGACTACAGTAAGGGATCCCCTACTACTCACTTGCAGCAGCACCAATGCCATCATGGTTTTTGTCCAACAGTAGCACCTAGTTCTCTGTACCTCTATAGTTTTGCCTTTGAAAGCTAAAGCACAATCTTATCCTGAGCAAAATTATTTTTTTCACATGCACAGTAAGTTGGTATAAAATAGTAATGCAAAAAACCATGAATAAGGGACTGGAGAATGGCTCAGTGGTTAACAACACTGCTCTTCCAGAGAACCCAGGTTCAATTTCTAACACCTACATCATGGCTCACAACCAGCTACAACTCCAATCCTGGGGAACAGATATCCTCTTCTGGCCTCCTTGGGAATCAGGCACACACATAAGTTCACAAACATACACTGAGACAACATACACACATACATAAAAAGACTGTAAAGACTTTGGTAAGTAGCATGTTTGATACATACTTGTGAGTTCAAAGTGAAGCCTTTTCAAGTGCTAATTAATTCAAAAGCATCTTTTACTAGTTATTTGTACTTTAATATTCTTAGGAAATATTTCTAAATTTTATTATGCCCTGAAACCAAAAATATGATTTATATGCTTTAAGTTTCATTAACTTTGCCATCCCACACTTTGAATCACTCCCTATCAATGTGAACTAAATAAGCTAACGATACAGGACTGGCAAAATTAGAGTGACTTATAAAGAAATTCTTTCAGATTTATCTATGATAAATTTATATGCCCTAAATAAGTTAAGGACTCTTTTAAAAAGCCATTATTTGTATAATAATTAAAGTTTATTTCATAAAACAAGCTAATCTCCCAGATGTACATCACGGACTTCTGAAAATAATACTAAAAGGACTATTTTTATTCTTTTTACAAAAGTACACCATTTCTTGTTTCAGTTTTACCTTAAATAATCACACAACTTCCCTTTTTATATTGGTGCATGTGTGAGAGCACGTTGTATCCCTCACTCTGAAAGGCCTATTTTCAAGCAGAAATGAGAGCATGGCACAGTTCTTTGCTGAACTGCTTTGCTGATCAGAACATTGGAATAACGAATAATGTTAACCTTATAGGTTCAATACTCATCAGGATCATTTAACTTTAACACAAATTAACCAGTCATCTCAAAACTATATGCTCGGGGAGGGAGGCCATGATCACTCACTGCAAACCCCATAAACATTACTACAAAAAACTCAAAATGTAAATTATCTTAAGTGTATGAAATATTAAGTACATAAAATTACTTGTGATAACAAGTACAAATTTTATGTACACAGACACACACAAAGGATGCTTCAGCTTCCTCTCATTAACATATGAAAGCTTAAATATTTCTATTTAATGCTAGTATTTTCTACAAGATAAAAAACTACATTAAGTAATGCAGTAATTCTATGACATTGAAATGAGCATAAAATACCTGAACTATGCTATAACTTTTCCTAAGTGATTAGCTTAATTTGAAAAAGAACCTTGGGAGGAAGTAAGTTTATGTTCACAATTTTAAATGTACCACAATAATAAAATATAAATGCTTTGTACAAGTTATTGCTATTGACCATCTAAAAGAAGAGCTGTTTGGAGCCAGAAGCCTTGAAAACTGAGCTTTGGTGCACACTCCCAGCTCTCTAGCACATGCCACACTAGGTGCTTTCTGGGAACTCAGCTGTTCTCCCTTTACAGATGTCACAGCTTTGGCTCAAACAAGTCAAACCATCTAGATTCCAGAACCATAAATGCTAAACAAAGTCTTGCGGTATAATTTTCTGTGAAAACAGAGTGGTATCATCCTCCTCTTAAAACTAAAGAAAATGTCAAAGATTCAAAGCTGACTTTACATAATAAAACAACAGTCTATTTTCTGAATAACAATGCACTACAACAATTTAAAAATTCAACTGTTCTTAACAAAGGACTACTAGCATAATTTATTATCAAACATATAAGATTCTAAAATATCATGCAAAACATGAACAAATTACAGAGGACAGTAAAAAAAACACTCCTTATAAGAAAAACTGCCAGAATGAACAACTAGATGCTTACTTTATATGAAACTATCAACCTTCCACAGTAACAGAAAATAACAAGAATCAGCGTAATTTCTCTATTGGATTATAAAACACAGCTGAATGTAAAAGTTCCCTGAGAGCAAAGGCCCTCTAATTTACCTATTTTCCCAACAATTAGCACTCTGTATAAAAGATCTCATTTGGTGACCAAAACAATTGTTTGTGTTAAGAACACCCAATGAAAACAAGGCTGTTGAAACCAACTCTTTGAAGGCAATTTAGACATATACTCGGTAAGTCTATTCATATATTGTGGTCCTTTTAGAAATAAATCACTATGAAATATTCCAAAAGGAACAAAATGTTGTCTAAGCTACTGTGAAATTTCACTGTTATCTTTTTTTTTTTTTTTTTTTTTTTTTTTTTTTTTTTTTTTTTGGTTTTTCGAGACAGGGTTTCTCTGTGTAGCTTTGCGCCTTTCCTGGAACTCACTTGGTAGCCCAGGCTGGCCTCGAACTCACCGGGCGGTGGTGGCGCACGCCTTTAATCCCAGCACTCGGGAGGCAGAGCCAGGCGGATCACTGTTATCTTAATGGGGAGGGGAAGATACCTACATGCCCAACAGAAAGAAGATAAACTATTTTAAAATCGTTGAAAAGTTAAAAATGAAGACATAAGGGCAGGATGTAACTTGGTTATTGAGCACTTACCTAGCAAGTGTAAGGACCTAGGTTCAATCCCCAGCACATTATTCTTGTCTTCCCCAACCCAAATTGACTTCCACAGAATAGTGAGAATGATTATTTATAAACTTAGGTCAGATCAGTTATCTCTTCTACTCCATGGGTTACCATTTCATTCAAAGTAAAATCCAAAGGTCTTACTATGGGATTCAAGGTTTTAGAAGGGCCCTAGTTACTTCTCTAATCTCAAGCTCTTTCTCTCCCTGTTTACTATTCTTAGACCACACTGGCCTCCTAGCTGTTCTCAAAAAGGCCTTGTACACTCTAGGGTCTTTGCACTAGAAGACCTCTCTCTCTTCCTGTGATCTCTTTGAACACAAGGTAGCACACACCTCTCACTTCCTTCAGATCTCTGCTCCAGTCTTAGGTCTTCACTGGCAGTTCTTCTCTAGCCCCTCACCAGTCCTCACTCTTCCACACAGCTCTGTCACCTGACACTAAACATTTACTTGGTCATGGTCTATCCCTCATGATTGAAGGGATGACAGCAAGAACTTTGTTTTATCCACAGAGTATACATGCTTACTGAATCAATATCGTGTGTTTTCATAATTAGCTACATGAAAATCATGCATATGAACAAGCTTGAAAGAGAGGAAAAGAAATTATTTGATTTTCAAATTCTCATCATATTACTAAAAAGTAGATTGTCCAAGAAAAAACCTGGTTAGTCATCACTATGATTTTAAGGGCCCAAAAGATACTAGGGAGTATTGGTTTTAAAATGACTGCTGGTTAGGGCTGGGGATACAGCTCCATGGTAAAGTGCCTGCTTGAGACTGAGTTAGATCTGCAGCTCTACAAACAAAACGACTGCTAATAGATCAATTACCTACTATGCATGAATCTGGTTCTGATCCCCAGCACCACATAACCAAGCATGGAAGCACACACCTATCAAGGTCTTCCTCAGCTACATTACTGAACTATATATAAAACCTGTTGGGTTGGGGGGCAGGTAATAGTTACTGGGAACTTTCCCCCCAAAAAATTGTAAGAGCAATCACTCTTTAACCTTGTTCCCAAATCCTCAGAATTTAAGGTGAAGACACAAACACACCCAAAGGCCACAAAAAAAGTGTACTTTTAAAAAGTTCTAATAAGAAACTGAATAATATCTGGGATTTCAGTTCACTTTTAAATAAGTGTCTATGGGTGACTTTAGAGGAGCCCAGAAACTGAATGCAAAATTTTGTGCATAAATGTCTACTTTGGTTTTCCTGGGCAAAGAAAGAGTCCACATATTTCACCATATTCTCAAAAGTATCAGTAGCCTAAAAAAGGTTAAGAATTGCTATATGAGAGAAGTGAAATTTTAAAAAGTATCTCTCAAAAAGATAGATATGTAAATCAAGACACTGAACTGAACCGTTCAATTCATTCAACAAATGTTGGGACACGTGTAATCCTTGATAATGAACACAATCACAACAGAATTTCAAATGGCAAGGAAGCTAAACAAGATTCACAGAAAACACCAAACTAAGAAACAACAGTCAACAACATATATTTAATTTTGAAACAAAGTGTTACAGAAAAGCATAAAAACAAAAAAGAGTCTGGGGCCTAAGCTACTACTTATTATATCAAAATGTTGCAGAAATCAACTACATCAAAAGAAAAGAAAAACTACTCATAGGCATACCCACCCCCACACATTCTGACAGGAAACTCAAAGAAAGTTTCCAAATCCTGTTTCCAGCATCATCTCTTGTAACTGCCTGCCTTTTGAAGGCAAACTACCCTGGTTAATTTTGAGGATCGACACTTTGACTCTAATAAAAACAGAACGGATCTTCTGCCACCCAAGAAGCAGAAAACAGTGGCTGGTACCTGTAACGCTTGGCCCATTAACCTCCTGCCCTTTTATTTCATTTCTTACAGAGTACTTCCTTCAAAGCAGCGACAAAATGATTTTTCCCTTCCCAACGGCTATACACTGTTCCTCAACGCTAGCTCTTTTTCCAAGGGATCAAAAGTCCCCTAAACTCTGGTTTTCCATCCCGTGAGGAAATCTCGGGATTTTACTTATTTATTTTTTTAGGCACAACCGTCCTGCCTTGTGGTTCTCCTTTCAACAACAAATTACACAATTCAGCAGAAGACACTGTCCTTAACTTTCCGAGTGAGGAGACAAGCCACAATCCCACCACCCCGACACCCCTCACACACCCTCGATGGAAAGACGACAAGAATCACACCATGGCCTCTATCCTGACAAAATTCAAGGGAAGCTGCAGAAACCAGAGAGGAGAGCAACTCTGCAAAGGCGAACACATGGCAAGCCGCAGAAGACAGAGGGCAGGGAGGGCGGGAACCCGGCTGGCGGCGGAGTGGGACACGGAGGTGTCAGCGCTCGGCGGCCGGGGCAAAGGCCGCACGGAAGGCACCGCACTTCCCCGACTCCGGGGACGACACCTCGGAGCGGGCGCGGACACGCGTCCCCTCTGGCGGCCCGCCCCTCGCGGCCGGCCGGTCCCTCAGGCCCGGCCAGACCGCCTCGGTCCGCGGGCGTGGCTGGCTCCGGCCTCCAGCCGCGGCCCCTCCCGCCCGCCAGGCCCCCGGCCGCCGCCCGGGACTCGCCGGGGGCTATGAAGAGGCCACCGAGGTACGGCCAGCCCGCGCCCCCCATTCGCGCCCCGCACTCACCCCGCGGCCCGGCGCCTCCTCCACCTCCTCCTCCTCCCTCCTCTCGGCCGCGGCTCGGGTTCGGGCTCTGCGCGGCGGCGGCAGCAGCAGCGGCCTCGGGAGCGGCGGCGGCGGCGCCTCCGGAACGCGCACGCACGCAGCACGCAGGCCCCGCCCCCCAAGTCCTGGCCCCGCCTATCCGGCCGCGTTTCCCGAATCTATTTAAAGGAGCCGCGCTTCAAGGGGTGGGGACTGCAGAGGAATAGTGTGCAGAAGGGAATTGGGGCCTCGCCTTCGGGGAGGTGGTTAAGGCCAAAATTTAAACGAGAAAGGACGAAAAAAATCAGAAAGAAGAGAATTTTGAGGGGATGCAATCACTTTCAGTTGCTAGTTGAGCACCAAATAGGTGCTTGATGCTGTTCTAGGCATATACAGGGAAAATCACTTTCTAGAGCTTTCTTTCTCCTGAGCAGGAGAAAGAACACGAACAATGAACAAGTAGCAAAAATCACAGGTCACCAGGGAGAGCTTTGCACACCTTTGCTCATGATGTGAAGAAGCAAGTCTAGCAAAGCCAGGGGCTGAATGAGAGGAACGGCCCTTCCAGGCTGAGAGAAAATCAGCCATAAACCCAGAGGTGGAGATGTGTCTGCCATATCACATGAAGGACAAAAGGCAAGTGGAAGGGTGGATGAACAGAGTCTATGGCCAAAGAGCAAAAGAGTGAGAGTCCTAAACATGTACAAGTGGCCAGACCCTGTGGAGCCTGTGCATTATTGTAATGGCAACAGGAAGCCCTGAGGAGAGGGTGGGCCCAGAAATGACTATATCTAGTTCATGTTTTTAGAGGTTAGCATTATTCAGGGTGTGGTGGCTCACTCCTGTAATCCCAGTATTTTGAAGACTGGAGCAGGAGGATTGCCACAAGTTTGAGGTTAGCCTGGACTACACAGTGAGTTTCGGGCCCTTCAGGGGACTAGAGTAAGTCTCACTGTGTGTGTGAAATACACAGTAGAAACATAAATGTCCACAGGGGGAGTTTAGTAAGTGGCTGTTCATGTCGGTTTGGACAAGAGTGGCAGCCAAGTGCAAGGTGTTACTTCATTTTAGATTTCGTTTATTTCAGTTTTATTGAATACATTTTAATTAGGGCTTGAGAAGGCAGTGGAAGGAACAAAAAGATTATGGATGAGTCTTAGATTCAGGGCCTGTGGGCTGCTGTCATTCACTGGGAGAGAAGATGGGGTGGGAGCAAATCAAAGGAAGAAATCAAGAGTTCTATTTTAGGGGTCTGGAGAAAGCTCAGTGGTGCTGAACACTTGTTCCTCTTGCCGAAGACCTGGACTGGGTTCCCAACACCCACATGGCCGCTAACAGCAGGCTATAACTCTAGTTCCAGGGGATCTGATGCCCTCTTCTGGCCTCTGTGGGCACTTCATGCTTGTGGTGCACATACATACATGCTGGCAAAACACCCATATACATAAAACAAAAATAAATCTTAAAAAAAAACCACTTCTATTTTGCCTGTTTTCACCCAAGTGGAGGCATTGAATGAACACTGGGAGTATGAATCTGGATAACAAATTTGAGATCCATCAGGACATAGAGCCTCAGGTCTGCATAAACTCCCTTAGGGAGGGGCCTAGCTGGAAGAGAGGACCAAGAGACACTACAGATGTGGAGGTTAAAGAGAAATGGAGTTGGCAGTCAGGTTAGAGGAACACCAGGGAAGGAAGAAAGTTGGTAGGGAGTTGTTTTAGGAAAGAGGGCATGGTCAGTCCCAACACCTACTGCTGAAATAGCTAAGTAGACAATTGAATCTCAGTCTCCATCCCCAGCCCCGCCTCCACAATCCTCACCCCCACCACCTTGATTTACGCATGCTCCACAAGCTCTGCCGCTGATCCACACACCTAGCCAAGAGTTGAGAATTTAAACCCTGGCTGAGTTTGGCCTGATGAAGGTTGCTGAGGGCTTGATGAAAACCCTCTCAGTGTTATCACATGGGAAAACGTCTGACTAGGGTGTGTTGTGAGAACGAGAGGTGAGGAAGACAGAGCTCTTCAAGAGCTCATGAGCCTAGGCACTGAGAAATGGGCAGTAGCGGGAAGGGTATGGGGATTCAGGAGGCTGCTTTAAAGTGGAGATTCGTCCTCGAGGTGTTGAGATGATCTTTAGAAAAGTGAAGTTACGGTACAGAGACAAGAGACAACTAGGGAAAGACAGGGACTAAGAAGCAACGGGTCCTGGCACAGTGCTGAAGGAGCTGGCTGTGAGTAGGAGCAAGGACAGCGGTCACAGACTACATTGTAGCAAAGGCACAGAACACAGGCGCAGATGCAGGTTAGTGAGGATGACTATTTGTGGTGGGCGCAGGCCGCTGCAAAGCAGAGCGGACCAGTGAGAGCTAAAGTCTAGTCCTTGTTTTGCCCACCAGGCTGGGTACCCAATAGGACCATTTCAGTTTTGGGGAAAGGGCACTTTTCTAGTTGTTCTCCCTTAAGAGTGGTGCCTTGTGTCAGTCCTCCATGCAACACACACACACACACACACACCTACCCACTCCTTGTGTATAATTTTTCCCAGTTTGCACTAAGTGCTATATAGTATGTTGGCTGCCGACGGATGGATGGATGAGGTAAGATCTGGTCTGTGTGCTTTCTTTTATTCTCTCTCTCTCTTAAACGGGTGGTCATGTGTCTAAATTGAGATCACTCAGCCAGGTGACCTCCATTGCTGATGAAAGTCATGAGAGGGAGAGATGAGAGGTAGGTAAGGGAGTGGTTGGTAGACTCTGGAACTAAACCCATGAAAGAAAAGAGGCCAACAGTAAAAAGCAGTGACCCTGTGGAAAGGAATATTTTCAGAGGAAACACACAAGCGAGGGCGTGGGGACTTTCCTAGGATCAAACAGATGTGAGTGAGGCAATCACGAGAGAGGAAGTGTGAAGTGTCTGTGAAGAGGGTTCAGACGGGCGGGCACAGAAAAGCTTCAGAAACAGCACAGGCTTCCGGCTCCTGCCCTTGTCATAGTGTGGGTAAGACACTGATCTGGTGGGCCCGAGGAATGGACCTCACACTCGTAACCACCGGCAGCTCCACAACCCTGGGAGAAAGTGAGCACAGGAAGGAATAATCCAGTCAGATACCACTGCGGCTCCTGTACAGAGCTTTGGGAGACCCACTGGACACTTTGCATTCCTCACACCATGAGCACGTGATCATTTATTGTCCCTAGAGTTGGATAGACGTGAAGTATCTGTTAGGTCCTCCTGTTTTCCCGTTTGCTACTCACTGCCTTTCCCAGTCACCAAGCTATCAAACCTTTAATCCCTCGTCCTTATCCGTTATGCCAGTCACCCTCAAAGCAACCTGCCCTGTCCAATAGAACACTCTGCCAAGATGGAAATTACTTTTCTGCCTTGATGGCAATGTTATTTTTATTTATCATTGGCTGTTTGTTTGTTTGTTTGTTGTGTTGTTGTGTAGCTCTGGCTGTCTTGGTACTCCCTATATAGTCCAGGCTAGGCCCATATTTAGGGTAGTCCTCATGCCAAGTGCTGGGATTACAGGCATGGGTCTTCACTCCTGACCTGCAACTGTTCTTTATCTGCATAATCCATCGTGGCTATTAAACGCTTAAAATGTGGCCATGTGACTGAGGGGCTGCATTTTAAATCTGACTTAAATGTAATTGGATTTATATTTAGATAGCTGCATATGGCTAGAGGCTGCTATATTGCTCAGCCCAAGAATAGACACTTCCTAGCCTGTAGCTCTCCCATCTGCCAGCTCTCTCTAGCTCCATCACCATCACCCTTGGCTGGGCATTGATCACCTCTAGTCTAGATTCTTGCTGTGTGTACTCTCCTCTTGGTCTCCTGCTCGGTTGTTTTCCTTTCCATCTGCCTTGTGTTCTTGCAGAAACATCCTCCAAAGCAATAGTCAAATCGTGACCCACACCTCATTTTAAAAGCTTTCATTAGCTCAACACCAAATGAAGTACAAACCACTCAATCTAACACTTGGCCAATCATGCGTCTCCAGCTCTTTTCCCCACCTCACTAGCACAGGTGAACTATTTGCTGTAATTCCTCCTAACTTTCCAACTGCCTCTCTGCCTGTTACAGGCGCCTCCCAACCGTTCTACCAGCCCCAAGTCTGTCTCATAGTGCAGCTCCTAACTGAAGGACTTTTCTTTCCTTGGAAGTCTCTGTCATTTTCAGTTTGCACCTCACCTATGGTGTATGTAACCACCTTGAGGTATATTTTGCATTTTTCTTTTCTTACTACTACATGTCACTCCTTTCAGTGAAGTTAGTACTCACTGCAGTGTAAGCCTTGTGCCTTGTGGAATGAGGTACTCTCAAACATCCATGGAGTGAGTCACATATTTTCCTAAAACATGAAGAATAATTACATCCCTGACTAGCTCTAACAGTAACACCATTACTCTCGGATGGAATGTCTTTAAATCCTAAATGAATTTGGCCATATGAAATTATTTCTTTTCGTGTTATTACTGGCTGAGAAGGTCTTCCAAATGCTTCTCAAACTTAGCATACTTTTACAATGCAGTTACAGTTTGTAATCCTAGAGAGCCTGATTATGCTGAGAGCTGGCAGGACCAGTGTAGCTAGGTCCAGGACCAATTTATGGAAAAGGCCTTTAAGAAGCATTGGGACTGTGCTACAGATCACTAGAAAGAGCCTTTCATCTTTTGAGTGTTTACAAAATGTATTTTTATTACTTGAACTTTCAGAAACACATAACCCAAGAGTAGAATTGCATATGTTCAGCAATATTTCATGCACTTTTTCTGGTATTGTGTTGGATTTTAAACTATTGAAAAGTAGGTATAATATTTTACTAAGTGAATTGTTCTGGGCTTGGGCTCAAACTAATGGCTAGGTGCATATCAGGGAAGTACTATACCACTGATATGCCCCCAGCCCCAGGTTAATTTTTATATGAAAAATGTTGTTCACACTTATAGGCCTCATACACATCCGGTCATCTATTCCAAACTCAGGAGGGCTGTTTGCTAGGGACTTATGCTTACTGCCAAGAATATAAAGATACAGTCCCTGTGCTCAAAATTTATGACCTGACCTACCATTGGTAGGCTATAACTAATTTAATCCTCTAATAGAAATGTTAAATAGATAGTATTAGGTTCATTTTGCAAAGGGAAAAATTTGTTCAGAGGAATTGAATGAATTGCCAAAATGAACAGAGTTAATTTTTTTTTAACAAGGACTGAAGCTTAAGCTATCAAAGTTCTCTAAAGGGAGCAACTTGCTCTATTTTGTTCATTTCTGTCTTCTCAGTAAATATTCAAGGACTGGGGGGGGATGACTCCTCAGTTTACAGCACGTATTACTTTTGCAGAGGAGCTGGGTTTAATTCCCAGCACCCAAATGGCAGTTCCCAACCATCTGTTACTCCAGCTCCAAGGGATCTGACACCTCTTCTGTTCTCCATGGGTACCAGGCACATACAGGGTGTACATACATGCATGCAGGCAAAACACTCATACACATGAGACAAAATAATATAATTTAAAACATCCAAGATCATATATTCATATGTGGAGGAAAAGGGGGAGACTATAAGCTAGTTAATCCACTAGTCATGGGTCTGTTTTAATTGTGTGATAATAATTTTTATCTATATTAGTGCACTTAAAATGTGCTCTATAGATGGTTATTCATCCACAAACTGTTTATTATTAGTGAACTTTGGTTAATTTTTATGCAAAACATGAGTAAGCATTGAGAAGCTTTTTCAGCAATGTGATGCTGCTGTGATATGCAAGCAAGTGATTCTCGTGGGCCTCTGTGGTTGACCCTGGGCACAGATCAGTTCAGGTGTTGTCCAGCTCATGTGGTGAGTCACAAGTGGAACACAGTGTGTACTAGTCACAGCATCTAATTTAATCTTACCCAGGCCATTTGCCACCCACTTGCTCCTCCCCCTGGAAAATGTTTCATGCCTTTGAAGTAAAAGTCAGCAACTTATTGGGTTTTTAAAAACTGCTTCTTCACCACAGAAGCTGTAGCTACTGATTGTATGCTACAGAAGCACCGTTGAGCAGTAATTAAGTATGTGGTTCCTAGAATGAGTTGACCCATGTTTAAATGCAATGCAGAGTCTGTCACTGACCAGCTATATGGCTTTGGACAGATTGCTTAGCCTCGTGAAATCTCAGCATTCTTACATATAATATGTACAAGGAAAGTACAAAATTTAACAGGGCTTTAGTAAAAACTGAGATATGCAAAACACTTTTTTGATAAAATCTAAGAGAAATATGTACTTTTTTTTAAAAAAAAAAAACAGTGTCTCCCTATTATATAGTCCTGGCTGTCCTGGAACTTGCTGTGTAGACCAGGCTGGCCTCAAATACCCAAGTGCTGGGATTAAAGGTGTGTGTCACCACATCTGGCTGAAAAAACTAAAAGAAATATAAAACGTGCTGTTTGTAGAAAATTACAATGACAAAGTGTCATTTTTATGTCATAATACATATTACCATTGATATTTTATTCTGATGTCATAAAAATTCATGCTATATGAAAAAAGATTTTTTAAAATCTTCACCATGAAGATAATTCTATAAATATCCAGGCTTGTGTAAAGACAAACTCTTCTCAGTTATCCACATTACTTTCCCCATAAACTTTATTGTAGAAAACTTGCAAACAACAACAAAGATCACACACTGAAACTAACCAGATCCCAAGTCTGTACATTGAGATGTATAGCTTTGCATCCACATTATTCAAAGATAATGAAGATCAATTACTTCCACAGTCCCATTTGGGTTTTTTCTTTTTAAATACATTGCATGTGATAGCGAAGGGCAATGCATTTGACTTCTAGGCGGCTATTAAGAGCAGGTTCTGAAGCTGAGTGTGATGACATACACCTCTAATCACAGCACTGGAGAGCAGACAGGAGAATACGCAGCTCTAAATCATCCTTAACTACATATGAGTTTGCAGCTAGTCTGGACTGCATAGAAGTCTGCCTTAAAATAATATAAAAGAAATAAACCCATTACATTAGCAGTGAGGAGCTTTGTCACATAGACTTCTATGTGAAATAGCTCTAACTAAATAATAACAGTTTCTGTTTCTTCAGCTGCATTATCTGGGTGATGTAAGCAGGCAGGCAGGCAGGTGCACAATATGCGTTGAATGATAGGTACACACAGACAAGTCAGAGTCCTTTGTTGGGCTGGGACATAGCTCGGGGGTTGTGCAAAACTTGTGTTCAATCTCCAGCACTGAAAAATAAAGTGTTGCTTGTTTGGCGGCTCATATTTTGCCTATCGATATACTTCCTACAGCAGATGTTTATACGCAAGATCCCTTTCCTCTGTGCCTGAGCCTATTCGCATTTGCGTTTCCTCCAGTGAACCTAGTTGCCTGGTAAGAAACAGCCACTGAGCCATGGGGTTCTGAGCTCCCAGACGGAGTCAAGGATTCGTGCAACAAGCAGGTTAGATAGTGATGAGCACCCGCAGGCAGGATACAGCTGGCCACTGCAGAGATAGTCCAGTGCAGGCAGGGGAGCAGAATGTGCCAGGAGTCAGCAAAGCCTCCCTTATCAGGAGACACAAGCTTGCACTATCAGGGAACCGACAGTCACCAGGCCAACCCAGCCCTCCATAAATGGAGGGAAAAGGAATCCAAAAGGGTCTGCCTAGCTTCATGGAAGTACCTAGCATTATTTATTCTGTAGTAAAATTCAAGTGCATGCAAACTACAGAGTAGTCAGTCCCAATCAGAGGAATTTACAGCAGGCAGGAGACTGTGGGTAGGGTTGCTAGATTAACAAAGAAAAATACGATGCCTGGTTAAATTTCCATCTCGGGGAAACGAATACACTTTTTTGTACAAATACATTTCATGCAATATTTAAGATTTCTTTTTAAATCTGAAATTCAATTGTAACTGAGTATTTTGCCTGTAAATCTGAAGGGTGGTTAACTGTAGCGTCTGGACTGTGAGTTCAAACTCTGCCACATATTAGCTGGGTGACCTTGAACAGATTATTTAACCTTTCTGAGCTTCTCTTTCTCTACATATAAATTGTGGATAAAATTTATCTTACAGAATTATTAATGAGACTAAATAATAATTGTATTAAAATGAGAACAGATAATAAATGCCCAAAGATATTAGCTTCTTTTATAAAAAATATAAATGTTTTGGTAATCAAACTACCTTTTAAAACTTGGCTTTATATTCCACATACCTTTGAAAAGATCCGAGTGGAGGGCTTGTTTTCCCTCATGATTACATGATGTTTTCAACTAAACTAGCACGATTTTTAGATTCACCATCAATATCCAAAAGGAACACAATATCTAATAGTATCAATAGGCTTCCTAGTCCTTCCCTTGGTATTTAATGACTGAGCTCAGTTTTAAAGGTGTCCTAAGCTTCAAATCTCCAGTGAGAGATCTGGCTAAATATTTGCAAAATATTCCTGAAGTGTTTACTAGATGGAAGTCTTAAGCCAGAAGGCTGGGGACATGGCTCAGCAGCACAGTGCTTGCTTGCCTAGCATGCGATGCGTGAGACCCTAGGTTTTATCCCTAGAACAGGAAAAAAGGGAGACAGAGAGACAGAGAGACAGAGAGACAGAGAGATAAAGGGAAACAGAGAAACAGAGAGAGAGAGACAGACAGAGAGACAGGCAAAATAAGTAAAAAAGAAAAAAGAAAGAACATAAGGTACTAGGACAGTTCTTGGTGGAGATTTATTGCAGTAGGATTTATTTGTACTTTTCAAATCATTTAAGAAGTGCAAGTTTGAACAGAAAATTTGAGTTTCTGTATATAGAATTCTATTAGCACACACACACACACACACACACACACACACACACACACACACACACAAATAGTACAATAGAAACAGCAGTAGGTTTAGACTCTAAAAACCTGGTTTTCTCACTCAGGGTCAGTCACCTGTATGCTTCTGAGTATTTGCTTCCTGGTATGTAAGAATAATAACATTCACCTCAAAGAATGAAATGAAGTATCATTTCAGACACTACAGTATTGGGTATAGACTTAGCGCTCAATAAATGGTTACAATCAATCTATTGATTCATAGAAAGATGACCATATGCCAGACCGGCTTTAAAGAAAGATACGAGGAGTTTAGGAGATGGCTCCATCAGTGACATGCTTACCGCGCAAGCAGGAGAGTCGGAGTTCAACCCACAGAACCCATAGAAAAAACCTGGCACGGTGGCCCACACCGGGATCCTAAGGGCTGGGGAGGTGGAGCAGTAGTTCCCTGGGGCTAGTCAGCCTAGTCTAATTCATCAAGGAGCTCCAGGGGCCAGTAAGAAACCCCATTTCAAGGACACAAGGTGGAAGGCTCCTAAGGAATGGCACCCAAGATTGACTTCTGGCATCCACACACACTCCAGCACACGTGTACCTGTGCACATTTAGGGATAAGTGTGTGTAAACACACACACACACACACACACACACACACACACACACACAAAGAAAGAGCCTGGGGCTTACTACTTTATATGGCTAAGCTGATACTCCCTACTCTGTACATGTCTGATTCTGGATGAGAACCAGTAACTTCTAAACAATGATACAACCTAAAGAGAATGCAAGGACAGACTCCATCCATATTCTTCATCTTCAGTGCTGTGTGTGTGTGTGTGTGTGTGTGCGCGCGCGCGCGCGCGCGTGCGCACGCGCACGCAAACACATATGTGTTTTGAGGCAGCAGTGCAGGAAGGCAGTAGTGGAATGGAGTTAAGATGTAAGATCAGAAAAAGAATTAAAAATTGTCCTTTTTCCTTTTGATAACTTGTTGAGCTGGACACCAAACTTGCAAATAGGATCCAGAAAGTGGAGAACACTGCCAGTAAACTCATGATGTTAATTTTGAGCCAAGAAAGCATATCCCAAATTTAAACCAGACTCAGAATATTTTTCCAGTTTCTACTGATTATGCTTGTCATAGATTAACTAAAGGGAGAATATACTAGAAAGAGAAATAGGGAAGATATAGAATTCATGAGACTACTTAAGGTCAAAGAATGCAGAGCTCTGTGTTTGTATCTGCTGCTAACAAATGAGGCTCACACAACAGAGTGTTATTTTCTGAGGAGAAGGGGGTGTGTGAGGGGTTTGCCAAGGCAGTCACCAAGAGGCTTGGCCATTTTGAGCTGAGAGGTCATATGGATTGCTTGGAATTTCAGGGCATTGCAGGGAGGATGGTGAACTAGGGGAACAGAGCTGGTGACTGTGGAACGGACTGGAAGACAATTTTGAAAGTTGGTGAGTCAGCATCTGTATAGTGTGTATCAGCTGTGCACCCTTTGATACGTCACGGGAATACTATGCTACACGGAGCATAATGCCAGCACTCTAGGGGGAAGGCAGCCTGTGTGAGTCAGGAGAAAGATGGAAGAAAAGGTAAAAGAAAGGTTCAGTGACGAGAAGATTAAGAAATATTGAGTAATTTAAAAAAAAAAAACGTGTGTATGTGTGCATGTGTGAATATGCACACATGCGCCAGAGTGTGCAGAGGTTAACCTCAGGTGTCCGTCCTCAATGTCTGCATTGTTTGAGACAGGGTCACTTCGTTGTTTGAAGTTGCCTGTGCCAGGCTAGCTGGACTTGGGCTTCTAGGGATTTTACTATCCCACCTCTCAGCTCCTTGTGGGAGCATCGCAATTACAGATGTATGCTGCCACATGTTTTTGAAGAAAGCTCAGCTTGACATAGCTTCTGGGGACTCAGACAGGTCCTTGTGCTTGGACCCGAGGCACTTTACCCTGGTGTCATCTCTCCAGTCTGGGATTAGTATTTGAGTTAAAATAAAAAGGAATAGGGCTGTATTCTCAAACAGAGACTAGAATTTGAATTTGTTATCAGAAAGACATTTTAATAATAATAATAATAATAATAATAATAATAATAATAATAATAATGTTCCAGGTACACATAGGATGCAATTGAAGGCCTGACTTGGGCTTTGAATATAGTCAGAGGCAGAGGTGAAGCATGTCTCAAGTCCTTCCCTTGCCTCCTGCAACCTGGGTGTGTGGTGTGAAGGGGGAAAAGCCAGGGTGTGCATGTCTCTCACAGACATCTGAAACAAATCATGTCCTCCCTTGGGTTGCAGGGTTTCTCAGCTCCCCACTTTTGCCTGCTCCTCCCAGATCTGTAATTGCGAAATAGACAGATTAGCACAATTTCAGCCCTTGTGAGTATCTCACTAATGCTCACTTGCTGACTTTAGTGATTTCCAGAACTCCTTCTTGATCTTACTGTCAGTTCAGGTTCATCACAGAAAGAAAGTCTGTAAGTGAGGTGTGGGAGGTCAGCTCCTCAGTGAGGCATTGATAGGGAAATGAATTCAAAGAAATTCTCTGGGTCCTTTCAAGATTCTAGTTCCCTAATGCCCTTAAGCACAAAAGTGCTAGGTGTTATATGTCCTGATGAGCTGGCTCAGGCAAATACCAGTATTGTAAATGATACCTTCGTTTCTCAGAGTTTCACAGCTTCCTCCAACCTGACTGAGAAGGAAAACTCACATCTCTGAGCTGTTACACTAAAACTATTGGCAGCCAGAAATGTGAAAACAGGGCCTGGTCTTAATTTGTCACACCACACAGATTTTTAACACATCAGGATAATCATAACAACACAATGTTGTCGCCTGATAATCTCTCCTCTGCCCAAATAGAGCATCGTGGACAGAGCATGGCTGGCCCTGCAGACCCTATGTGTGCTGGGAGGCACATTCTTTGCTTGAGAGCTGGAGATGAGGTGGTGCAACTCGGCTGTGCAGTGCCAAGATGCAATGCAAAGCAGTTGGGGAGATGTAATTCTCTGATAGGAAAGAACAGAAGCCGTTCACCAGGCCTGTGAGAAAGTGTTTCCACAGCTGCTTATTGCCAGAGGAAAATAAGCAACCTTCAGCTAACTTCTCAACCCGGGCTATGACAAGAAGTCAGCCTTGTCATAGAGGTGGAGAGAGGTTTTGTACTGGTTGTCTGTTGTTGTGTTTTGTTTCTGGTTTTGTTTTTGAGACAGTTTTCACTATAGCCCAAGCTTGCAACTACCAGTAGTTCTTATGTCTCAGCTTCTCAAGTGCCGAGATTCCAGGCATAAGTCAATCATGCCTGACTGGGGAAGTCCTTTATGGATAGTTTCCCTGTCTTTAGACAGCATTACACTTAAAAGGATCTGAGTCTGGGGCTGGGGATATAGTTCAGTTGCTAGATTGCTTACCTAATGTGCACAAAGCCCTGAGTTTAATTCCCAGCAGTGCATAAATCAGGTGTGGGGGCATATACCTATAATCCCAGCAGAATCAGGAATTCAAGGTTATCCTTGCCTGCATGGTGAATTTGAGGCCAGCTTTGGCTGCATAAAACTTTACCTTTAAAAAAACAAAAGCAAAACCAAAACCAATCTGAGGCCATAGAATTTAAATCTAGTCAAATGAAGACATACATAAATAAAAAGTACTGAAGGACAATTAGCAAAGAGTCTTGATTAAAGACAAAGATACAAGGTCTCCTTTCATGGCAACTTACTTCCCCAGCCGCCCCTGCCCCTTCATCCAAGCTACCAAGTCCTGGAGTGTAGGATCAATCCTGGCTGCTTCCAGGGCAACTGCTCAGTGGCACTAAGCACTCGGCTTGCCCATGGTGATGACAGTGACATCTTCACCGAGGGCAGCATCCATCAGATGCGCCCTCCTGCTGCTCGGCTCCCTTCAGAAGCCTTTCATTCGAGGTTCTAATTTTTAAGATAATGGGAGGTTAATGGAGATTATTTTGATTTCCTCTTACCAACCAAAGCTTTTGTATCTGGATCCTGCTGCCCCAGCTGGGCTGCCTAAACAAACATATTCAGAGCAAGCAGAAGCTGAACCAGGATACATCAACGTTACCTTAGAAGGTACCACTCTATTTCGCTTTGGCCTGTAATGTGTTTGTATCTCCGGCTATTTTGATAACTGCTTTGGATCCTTCTCTCCACTCAACAAACATACATAAGAGAGATGTGGATGTAGGTCAGTGGTAGACTGCATGCCCGACACACACAAAGGCCTGGAGTTTAGTCACCAGCACCAGAAAGCTTACTGTCTGAGACACACATGAGGCTCGTTTTGCATTACTATGTAGCAGTCTATGAGGTAAATTGGCCTTTGGAGATTTTTAACTTGCCCAAATAATTGACAAAACATGAAATTGTGTAACTCCACCATCCTCAGAAGACTGTGTCCTCATAAAATCAGGGCTTGGGCCTCACTTTCTTAGCTACTAGCAATTAGGACCATTCAGACAAATCCTAAATCCTGTTAGCCTCTTCAGCTCTGTGGTCAGTAATTGCTTTCTGGCAGGATACCATGTCGGTCTTCTGTGTGAGTCAGAGGGGAATTATTGTGACTAGCTTGAACTCTGGGCAGTAGATCTATGCTTCACACCTGAGCCAACAGCAGTCCAGCAGTACAGAGTCAGAGAGGCAGAGTGGAGCCACGGAAATGGAGAGGAACTAGTGTTCCTTCAAGGGCCTCCAAAGAGTCAACAGATGCCTTTGAAATACCTTGATGTCACTTTAGATGCAGAGCCTAAGAATGTCTTTTGCCCTCATTTGGTTTTTTGAGAGAATCTCATGAAGCCCGGATTTGGTCTTAAATTTGGGATAGACTCCGAATCTTCCTGCTTCTGCTTCTCAAGTTCTGGGATTACAGGTGTACAGTACCACACCCAGGCTTAGACTGCCTTAACTCATGGTTATGAGGATAAATTCATAAGATGGAGAAGTTGCCTCCAAACACTTGGTGACAAAGTTGTCAATAGTTGACATTATTTAGAAGAATAAGGAAAATGGATATCGAATGTTATGGAATATTAGTTTAAGATGTGTTACGTTCATTTATGCTGTGCGATATTTGCTTAATGATGCAAAGATGTGTTGCATTTTTTTATGTTGTATTTGTTTAACTCTGTAAGGCTGTGTTACTTGCCTGCCTAAAACACTTGATTGGTCTAATAAGGAGCTGAACATCCAATAATTAGGCAGGACAGGGATAGGTGGGCTGCCAGGCAGAGAGAATAAGTAGAAAAGCAAAGAAAAAAAGAAGAGAAGGATCAAGAAAAGGAGGTGAGGAGGAAGCCAGGGGCCAGCCACCCAGCCACCCAGCCAGCCATGGAGTAAGAAGGAAAGAAAAATATATAGAATAAGGAAAAGTTAAAATCCCAGAGGGAAACCATAGTTAAAGAGAAATGGGATAATTTAAGTTAGAAAAGCTGACTAGAAACAAGCCAAGCTAAGGCTGGGTATTCATAAGTAAGAATAAGTCTTCATGTATTTATTTGGGAGCTGGATGGTAGGCCCCCAAAGAGAAAAAAAATCAGCTACAACCAAGGAAGGCCACAGTGGATGAGAAGTGGGTAAAGCATTGGAAGCCTCGTCAAAGATTCCAAGCTCCAAGTGTCAAGAGATGAGAACTCATTTGTGTTGAACGATGTGGATGACGGTGATATTTTGTTTTTGTTGCTAAGGGTGCAATTTGAACTCTGGACATTCTATTAAAGTTAGTTTCTAGTATAGGCAGAGTGTAACAGCAACCTCCTAATAGGAATTTGAACAGAAAGATGGCAGCAAGTTGGGGGGGTGAGGGGCAAGGAGCAGTGACAGGGTGTGAACAAGGCAGAGTCTTAGGCTGACAAGAAACAGTTGCCAGATTTCAAAGCTTGCCATGAGACTGACAGCGCTGAGGATCTGCACAGGGACTTGGCTGTCAGCCCTTCTGATGGTCACAGATAGGACAGCTTTCTTGCAGAATGCTGCACACGTCCTCGGCTGCCTTCCTGGGTACGTGGATGCTGACGGTGCAGGTGGAGTCCTCTCCACAGCAGCCCCAGCCTCCTCCTGCTTACCCACTTCCTCTTTTTCAAACTGCTTCTCATCAGAGAGGCCGGGGCCCATTTCAGTGGCTTTGGAGATGGTACATTGTGAGTGATTCTTGCAAAGTGCTCCTTGTATGCTTTCAAAGTTTATCGCAAGAGAGATAAAGAATAGGGGCCTAGAGTAAATAGATGCTTACATGTGCTTTAAGTGAGTCGGAAATGAAGCCCACATGAACATGACCTGGAAGACAACTTCCAGGGTTCAAGTTGAGCAGGATTCTACAGACATACAATCATGCTGTTTTGCTTCTTTTATTTAAAACAGACAAACAAAAAATAGATGATGCCTCCTTATTTGGCATTGTACCCTGCAAGTTTTAAATCACCGTCCTGAACATTTCAACTGTTTGTATTTCCAAACAGATGTTCATGCCCCAAACTTGGAGGACAAGTGAAATTATTTTTATAAAGAAGAAGATGATATAATCACTCTACCTAACATCTCTACCTGGACAAAAACTGAAGTTTAATTTTCAAGATATAGATAACCCTCTGTTGACACTCTACTGCATTCTAGAATGCCCTACTGGTCTCCTCAGCCCTGACTTCATTTGGGACCTTTCTTCTCAGAATAACAGTAAACAGCAATTACATTTTACAACATTGTGAAGTTGATCAGTTCACTCAAATGTGGTGACAGCTGGATAGCAGTCACAATTTCCCTTCCTTTTCACTCCTCCCACGTGCCGGGAAGCCAAGGCCAGGAAGGACAGGTGAGACCAGGCTTCGGGGGTCTGGACCAGCTCCAGGAAGCAAGCCTCCAGCCCAGCTGTCATCTGTGGGAAGTGGCTCTTGGTTGAGCAGTGGTACTTTCCAGTGTCAGCACTGTGTCAGCAGCCCAGACTCCGCTCTGAGGGGCCCCACGTCCTCAGCCATCTTTCATCTCGGGAAAATTCTCTGGTCTAAAGAGCTTAGTCTCAGTGGGGAGGGAGGATGGGGCCTCAGTGAAGCAGATGGTTGGGTACTTGAACAGCGATCTCGTACGGAAAGGAGACTCTGAGAAGTGACAAATGGGAGGTAATTGGGTTGGAACTCATTTTTGTTCTTATAACTCTGACAGAAACCTGACATGGCTTGCACTGTGATCTCTTAATAAAAGGTCATTACCATGCCGTGACCCAACTCACTTGTCTTGCACCATACGTGTGGGACACACCCTTTCCATTTAGGAAAACTATATATTGGAGTAGATCTTCTTGAAGTGTTGTTTCCATCTTCCAGAGAAGAGAGAGAGAGAGAGAGAGAGAGAGAGAGAGAGAGAGAGAGAGAGAGAGAGAGAGAGACAGAGACAGAGAGACAGAGAGACAGAGAGACAGAGACAGAGACAGAGACAGAGAGACAGAGAGAGAGAAAGAGAGAGAGACTAGTCCAGGTAGACATGGTAGCCAAATAATTCCAAGGCCGCTGGACTTGGCTCTTCTGAAGTGGGAAAAGAATGAGTTATATATGAGTTATATTGACCAGGAAGAAAAGGTGAGAGCAATGGGCTCTGTGTTTCTTCTCCCCCTCCTCACCATGATCTCTTGCCTCAGAACAGGAGGAAAGCGAACCAGCAGTGAATGCCCCTCACTCAGTGCATTCTAACTTGGTGTCTCAGCTGTGTATTAGGGAAGGGGAAGAGACAACTGACGTTTACCTAGGGCTAACTCAACTTGTTTAAACAGTTATATTTTATCTAAATAATTTCGTTGAATACTTGGGTACAAACCCCTACTGGGTTAGCATTGTTATTCCCATTTTCAAAAAGAACTCTATTAGACTCTTGCAGGTAGTTAGGAAGCTAGGAAGTCAAACTTTAAAACCCAAGGCTTCCTGACTCCACTTTCTTTCCAGCTGTCTTGCTGACAGGCCCGCTCTAAATGAACATGCACTGGGTCCTGAAGTGTGTCCACAGGGAGAAGACTGTGAATGAGTGCAGTCTCCTTGCTCACTATGCACCCGGCCATCCCTGATGTCAGGGAGGAAATGAAGGGCCATTTTAAAATTCTGGTTGGCAGAAGGAGCTGATGATTTAATGAATGTGTTTTATTGCAAAGTGTGAAGGGCTAGTCCTGGCATCCAAAGGTGGATAAATCTGTGAAGGGAATATGCTATGACTTGTTTGTTGAAAATTTAATTATCCTTAATGACTTGTCAGTAAATTTAAGAATGCCTTAAATCATACCATTCTTACTCTTGCCATAAAAAGAATAAAACAGCTGAATTTATAAAAGGTTTATTATCTGCTGGGTATTATTCTTTATAAGGGTCATTTAATTCTGCAAGATCCTATCTGGAAGATATAGTTATTTTACATTTGAAGGCCCAGGTAAAAAAGCACAGAGAGATTGAGAAACTTGCCCAAGGTTGCACAGGAAGGAAGTGGCAAAAGGGTGACCTGAACTTTCAAACCTGGACTCCACCAACTGCTCTTTCTGTTACTTGCCGTTAGGGAAGATCAGACAAAGGTAGGAAGGTCTGTTTCTATATTTGGAAAAATTCTTCTTTTCTCATTGTCCATTCCTAGAAACCTTTCACAATACTAAGCTATGCTAACTTCAAGACACGTCTACTGATGATCACTCTTGAGTCCTTCATTATGTATCCTTGCGTCTCTCTTTCCTTCTCATCATATCTCCAGCATCCTCCTCTGCCCTTGTGAGTGATGGGTGGCTGTGGACTAAGACCTCTTTTCCCAATAGTAGAATAGTCAATGCCTGAACACCCACGGGCACAGGCACTAACACAGAAAATCCCACTATCACCAGGGAGAGACGAGACAAGTCATTCATTCACACTGAACACTGTGAGGGTGACGAGTGGTTTTTTTTTTTTTTTTGGTCAGGGTTTCTCTGTGTAGCCCTGGCTGCTCTGGAACTGTCTGTAGGCCTGGCTGGCCTACGAACTCACAGAGATCTGCTTGCCTCCCGAGTGCTGGGATTAAAGTCCTGCTCCACCACCGCCTGGCTCAAATGAGTTCTCAGGTTGTCTAAAACTAAGTGTGTGGAGCTCACTGGAGAGGGACTGAGCCTTTCCAGAGAGGCCTGAAGCTATCACCTTCATGGAGCTGGAGAGAGACAAACCACGGGTTTGCTCTTAGCAGCTGAAACTTGCATCTGCTCGGCTTTCGTCTACAGACAAGACTTGCAAGATTACTCATTCCGCCCAAATGTGTAGAGAAAACAGTTTCCTTTTCTTCTAAATCACTATGATGTCCCTTCTAAGCCCTCACCCAATGACTAGCAAGAAGGAAAAGGCTAATTTTAGCTACACAGGGTTTCAAACTTAGTCTGATTCAGCTATTTGAACAATATCTTTTGACTTCTGTGTCTTGGAGATAACGTGAAGTCCTTCCGATTCTCCCATTCTGCTTGCTCCGTTCTAGATGGTACCCACTGTTCTGAGGCCAAGTTCACCAGGCCACCTCCCCCACAACTCTGCCCTCATAAACATGGCAGTGTGGGGCCAGGACACAGTGGTCTCCTAGCAAAGGAATTCAAGGCAGAGACAGTGTGGCAAGAGCTCTCTTGATCGTCATGTCAATTTACTTCATCCCATGGGCGGAAACCTGAAGGGGGAGGCACCAGAGGGCACAGGGACTCCCTGCCTGGCATGTGGCTGTCCCCTTCCTCTTTTCCTAGCAGCAGCTGGAGAGGAGGTCTACTGGCTTCTGTCCCTGGCAGGGGATATTCTTTTGATACCAGAGAAACCTCAGTTTTTGAACTTGAAAAGAGTACTGAGGATCCATTTATTTATTTATTTATTTATTTATTTATTTATTTATTTATTTATTTATTTATAGCAGTAGTTGACTTACTAGGTTGCTAAGCTTCCAGGTGGGGCTTTTGGGGGAAGTGGGCTAGAAGAAGGACTCAGAGAGCAATGAAAATACTGTTTGCTGAATATTGTCCCCATAATGCCAAGGTAGTCTTGGGATGGTTGAATGGATTGCTTATGTGTAGTTAAATATGCTCCTCAAAGGGAAATGTAAGGCACAAAGACAAAGACTCTGCTATTTTTTTGTGTGTGTGTGTTTTACCAACTTTTGTACTAACCAGTTTTTCTATCCTTAAAATGGTAAAACTGCTGTATGTACCTCACTGCACAGTTACAAAGTATAAGACCATTACCATATATCCAGAACGTAAGACTTTTACCGGTCTTGGAAGAAGCACTCAAAAACATTAGCTATTTGGAGTCTAAAAATGAATACCATATATCTCAAACTTTAGAAACACGCTGTGTATGGTGAAGGAGAGTGCGGGTTTACAAACTATCTGAAGTTGCATAAACCCAAGCAGTTTGTATGTCCACGGTGAGCCTTTCTGAGAAAGACAGAGAAGGACATCACTGGGCAGGTGTGTATAATGGTAACTCTTCCTTGTCAACGTGACTAGATTGAGAATCACCTAGGAGATGTAAGTCTAGGACTTCCTGTGGGGGTGTTTCAAGAGAGGCTTAAGTGAATGTGGGCCGTGCCATCGCGTGGCCTGGAGTCCTGAGCTGACTAATGGAAGAAAGGAGAAAGCAAGCTAAGCATCTGCTTGCGTCTCTCTCTGTTCCTTGTCTGTGGATGCACTGTGACTAGCTCCCATCAGCAGGCCTCCGGCACCACGACAGACTGTTCCCCTCAAACTGTCAACCAAAATTCCTTCCTTCCTTAAGTTGCTTCCAACAGGGATTTTGTCACAACAGAAGTAACTTCTATGCTGTAAGAATCAAATTACGTACTGCACATAAGCATTGAGCCAAGAGTGACACCCAACTGAGGCTTGGTGCTCTTCTTCTTTCTCCTTATTCAGCAACATGCTGTCTCATAACGAATGACTATATCAGACAGCGATCTTGAGACTTATGACTGCCACAATATCCTATGGCAGAAGTTCAGTAAAGATTTTTGTGTAACAGATTCAAATCAATCTCCAAAGCGAGGGCTCAAGGCTGTAAAGTTTTCTCCGTTCAATGCTACTGGTTAGAGGACAGATGTTTCCTGCTCCCCACCAACAACTTCAGCCATCTTAGGCACATCTCCCCTCCAACCTTGTTTCTTCATTACAGTTGCCCCGGGCTCTGTTGGAGGCATTTGGTGCCTGCTTTAGTCACACTGCTCAACCCACACTTGGAGAGAAAAGTGTTTGCATAAATACTAGCAGATGAATTTTTTAAATCTCACGTTTTCTGTCCTGGCACTCTGCGAGGGAAATGAACAAATATAAACAGACAAGCATTGCATCAGAAAGACAGCAGATGGGCTTCTGTGGGACCTGGACTTCCCACATTTGGGAGGGGTAGGATTATGACAAAATCCAATTGTAATATTCTTGCTTTTGACTTCTCAGCCACGACGTTAATTGCTTAAAGACTTGGCTTAATCCACACTTTCAGCCCAGGTTTCCCCTTGGGGAAACCAGCAGGATGCTGGAAGCTCTCTCTCTCTAGGAGAGACTGCCTGCTTAAGTCTAACATAAACTCAGTTTGACTCGGGAAGCATGGAAAAAAGAGAAGAGTTTGTTTTCCCTCCGTGCGAGGGCGAGTGAGAAGGAAGCCTTCGTTTCCTGTTTCAGATGGCTTCATGCTTATGACCTAGAGTCTACAATGGATATTAAACATGGGAACTGATTACACATACTCCTTCACTTTCCTTGATTTGGGCCATTTTGGTTTAAGCCACATACCCCAGGGGATGCATTTATCCATGAAGGACTTATCATGAGCTATTCTTAACACCAACCTGTGCTTTTGGCCCAGAAAATATTTTCAGTCGTCCATACAACAAATTTCCTGGAGCATCTAGCTGTAGACTAACTAGTAATGTCCATCCCCTCCTCCAGCTCAAATGTTGATACCCAGTCCCCATTGTTGATGGTGTTTCCAAACAGGGCCTTTGGGAGGTAATTAAACATGAGGTAGAGCCCTGATGAATGGGTTTAATGCCTTTATAAAAGAGAACTCAAGGCCAGCAAGACGGCTTCAAGCTGCCAGATCTGATGACCTGAGGTACTTCCTGGGACCCACATGGTTGAAGGAAAAAAACCAACTCCCACAAGTTGTCTTTGGACCTGCACATGCACTCTGTGGCATATGCATGCATGAATGCCCACATGCACATGCATGCAAAATAAATTAGATATAATAAGAGTGATATACCCAGAGAACTTCTCTGTTCTTCCTACCATAAGAGAACAATGAGAAGGCTGCTGTCTGTAAAACAGGAAGCAGGCTGGCAAGAGACAGAGTCTCTTGGTATCTTGATCTTGGATTTCCTGACTTCCAGAATTGTGAGAAAGAAATTTCTGTTGGAGATACCTACTCTATATTATAGCAATCCAAATAGACTAAGACAATCTCTTAAGGATCATAGACCATCCTTAGAGTTGAAATATAATGATGGAGAAGACAAGTGTGGTCCCTACAGTTACAAAACTGAAGTCCAGTGGGAAAACAGACACTCATGTTATGATCTAATGATTCATTTAAAAACTACAGCAGAAGCAATAGTTTCCATTACCATCAACCACAATATGTTCCAAGGACTGGTTTTAGAGTAAATGAATGATAGAAGTTGCCCTGTGGCCTCTTGTTATATTTATTTGTTTATTATTAATTTAATGTGCTGCTAGGAAGGAACCCCGGGCCTCATGCATGCTACCTAGACAAGCAAATGCTCTAGCAAAACTCAAGCCCCACCTTGTGGCCTCCTTATTGTCAGAGTCTCCATAGGACAAAGGTTGTCCATCATTCATAGTTGACTTGGTTGACCTCTATCTTCATGATATGTCTTTAAAGTCTCCCCAAAAACCTACAAATTATGCTGCTTGTTATGGCAATGCCTGGGTCTTGGAGAACACATCACCTTGGGTAGACAAGTATTAATGAATTTTTTGAAATTACAATGCTTCTTATCCATAATGTTTAACAAAGGAAGTAGCACTGTGTCATAGAAAGACCATAAGTTTTGAGGTCAGCCCTGGATTTAAATCCTAACTCAAATGTTTATTAGTCATGTGCTTTCGGGTAAAGTATTTTACTTTTCTGCTCTTTAGTGGCCTCATATGGAAAACAGGGAAAAGAATGCTAATCTCTAGGTTTCAGAGATTCTTATGTGAAATAACCCTGAGAAATGTTTTGCATAGGACACTGTGATGGTTAATACTGATTGTCAACTTGATTAAATCTAGAGTCACCTAGAAGTCAAACTTTTGGGCACATCTGTGAGGAAGTCTCTAGATCAGGTCAACGGAGATAGGAAGCCACATCCCCTAGCTGTTGGTGCCATTGTTCTATGCACAGGCATCCCAGTCTGAATAAAAAGGAGGATGTGAGCTTAGCACCAGCTCAGAGAAAGCTTAGTCTGTCTCTGCTTTCTGACTATAGATTCAAAGCAACTCACTGTTTCATGCTTCTGTCACCTTGCCATCCCCGCTTTGTGGGACTGTCCCCTTAAATATCCTTCCTTCCTTAAGTTGTTTTGTTACAGCAAGGAGAACAGTAACAAGCACACTCAGGAGCTGGGCTCTGTATGACACAAAGCTCATCTTCGGAATGATTTATGACCACCATATAACTGGGAATTAAGTGGTAATGAAAAGCTACACCCATAGCTGACTCTGCCCCATCCTTATGGTGCCAAATTCTATTTTTATCTGCCTTTACTGGAACTCAAAAATGTAACTCTCCTGTAAGTACCTCAACAGGAACCCCCACACACATAAAAAAATGATACTCCAATAAGAAATCAGAGTAAGCAACAGTCTGGTCCTCAGCCTTGTCGGGTGTGGCCCTTTTCTTCTGCTTTATTGCGCTTTTCATAGAGTAAAATTGGTATTTTTTTTTTGTCTGTAAGGTTCTTGAAAAGGATGAGCTAGAGATCAGATTTGTAGGCACAAATACAAGGGAGACACAAACTGGGTGACTAGTGCTATTTTCTCAGGCAATTACTATGTTCTCAGGAGGCACTAGATCCCCACATGAGTCTATTTTGAAGGTTCCTCTGCAACTTTTGGGTCACTGAAACAGTTGCTAGTAGGGTTTGCCAATTAGCTCAATTGTGAAGCCGATGTGTGTGAAATTTTTTTTTTGACTCTCCAAAGTTTGACCATCAATGAAATAACATAACTTTTAAATCTGGAAATAAATTTAGTGTCTAAAATATAAATGGTGATTAAGTTAAATGTTGATTATTAGGTAACCATTAATATTGTAGTTCGTGGACCGGCAAAATGGCTCAGCAAGTAAAGATGCTTGCCTGGCAACCTGAGTTCAATTCCCTGAACCCGTGTAAAGTAGGAGGAGAGAACTGACTCCACGTAGTTGTCCTATAACTTGCACACATATGCCATAATGTGCTCCTACACATCATGCACACACACAATAATAATGAATAAAAATAATAAAGCCATCATGATTGAATAAGTTTCCATATAACAGAGAAAAACAGTGTATAATTTTATGTATTCAGAAGGAGTTTACCTGTCTTAAAAGACTAAGTCTGTGCCCATGAAAAGACTGGAGGGAAATACTCATAAAATGTTAGTGTGTGGACAGGTGTGGTGGCACATGTCTTGAATCCCATCAGACACAGGCGAATTTTTTTAGTTCAAGGCCAGTTGGTCTACCTAGCAAGTTCCAGGACAGCCAGGGCTATATAGCAAAATCTGGTCGGAAAAAAAAAAAAATTGTATTTTCATTGCAAGCATGTATTGTTCAGTCTTGAAAAGCATTTTTAAATGAAGACCTCCAAGGTGAAAAATAGACTTTCCTGAGATGATTTTCATGAACCCTTCATGGTATGCAAAAGGAAGCAGTTTTCAGGAACTGAATAGGAACTGGAAAGCATGCGTTTGTCAAGTCTTGGGTCTGGTGTTTCTTTGCAGGGAGTAGAGTTGTTTTCCTTCTAGCTGCCAAGTCATGCTGTCATATGTCTTCCCACTCTCTGGTGAGATCAAGGTTTCTCCTTCCAAGTCATGGCATCTGGTTTTCTCCTTATGCGGGCTAGGGGTCGGAGAGCTACGGAGATAAGCATTAGACCGCCAGCCCCCACTGCAGGCCAAGCCAAGCGGAACCGCACTGGTGGCTTAAAAGCCTGAATCAACTAACTTTGTCTCTGTTTTAAAGTTAGCCCCTGAAGTTCCTGGTTTTGAGCTAAAGGAGAAGCAGACAGCTGGTGGTCAACTCTATTTTCTCCATGATCTTTCTCAGAGGAATTTAAGATTTTTTTTTTCTCCAAAATTCTTCTTGTAGTCATATCACATTAACAGTCCTGGATGCTCCTTTTCTGCTCTCATACTTAGCTCCTTTCTTGCCTGATTCCTCTCTACACTTTTCTGCTGTTCTCTTTAAGTTCTATCTTAATCTCCCATCTAGATCTTTCCCATCTAGTTCTTCCCCATCTTCCATTCCGCAGCATTTATTTGTTTGTTCCTTCTTCCCTCCCTTCGTCCCTCCGTCCCTCCCTCCGTCCCTCCCTCTCTCCCTCCTTTCCTTCCTTGCCTCCTGTTGTAGCAGTTTAGGTCTTACAGTACGGTGGCAGACTAGGCTGATCTCCAGGAAATCAGCCCATTAGACAAGTGCTAAGGGCTTAGCCCCCTCCACTCCTTTTATATTTAGAAACACAAATAGGAATCACCTCCTAAGTCACCAGGACAGATGCCCAGTAGGTTCCCAGGAAAGCTGGTCCTGATAAGACAGCACCCAGAAATGTCTCAGCAACTTGTTCAGCATGATACTGAAATGATCATCTCAACTGCTCTATTACACTTCAAGTTAAAGCTTTAGACAAATGACGCATTCTAAAAAGCTCAACAAGGGTTCATGAGAGGGTTCAGCAGGTCAAGGCACTTTCTGTCTAGCTTGTAGAATCTGACTTCAATCCCCAAAACCCACATGGTAGAAGGAGAGGACCGAATTCCAGAAGTTTCCCTCTGACCTTCACACACACAACGAGGAACAATCATTTTTAAAAGCTCAGCAAACAAAATGGTACCAAAGAAGCTAAAATTCGGTCCTAATTCTTGATACTGAGATATTGTAAATCTAGAAATGAGCTGGCCTGGAGAAATATCAATTTGGATTCCTGCTTAGCAGCCTTGTAGCAACTTAGAAAATTCCAAGCTCTAGGACTCAGCACTTGGAAACAGAAGAGGGGTCTCATCAGTGAAGTGTCTTGTCCAGCTGAGGTTTACTAGACAGCCCAGTGTTAGCAGTTCCCAAGGGGCCTGGGCTTAGCTTGAGTCAGCCAGGGTGTGACAGGCCACAGTGCTGATCTCACCTTTGCAAGTCAACCAAGTTCCCTGCCCTCTCCACCCCTTCAGCCTTCTGTCAACTACCTCTGCCCTCCCCCGCTGCAGCTACCTCTGCATCCCTCCACTCCTGCAGCCACCTCCTCCCTGCTGTTTACCCCCAACACAGCCAGCTGTGGAAGCTCGGTGACTCATTTGTTACTTAGGTATTTTGGGTTCATTACTCTTCAGCCACTTTACTGAGAAGAGCCACTCCCAATGGTGCCAAAATAGAGAAGAGAGGAAGTAGGGCCAGCAGATTGGAGGGGGTGGGGCAGACATCCAAGGACTGCGGTGGAAAAGTTCAGGGGAGGTGCTGTTGTCAGTGCCAGAACTCTCAAACAAGGCCACTCCAAAAGCAACAATGGAAAGGAAACAGGGCTTTGATTAAAACTTCATTGAGAGGCCTGGACACACAGCCCCAAGTCCTCAACAACAGAGATGATGTGTTTGGGAATCCAGAGGAAGCGTCATTGCTCCTTGGGAATATTTTTGAGTAACCACACCCAAGCCCTGCTGACTTGGCCAAGAACAGCGTGGAAGGCACAATTACGGGACAGTTTAGCACAGCTTACAACATGCAATATGATCGTTCACCTTATTCTTGGACCCCTGCTTCCAAAATATACATGTGCCTTTAGCTCAACCACCTAGGTTTGGTCTATGGACCATATCTGGTATGGAGTGGCTGCTGTTCAGATCAGTTTGACATTGCTCATGTTATGAACAGTAGAGGCATGTGCGGGACTGGGATTACAACTCAATTGTACAGTGCTTGCCTAGTATGCCTTAGGTTCAATTCCCAGCAACTACAAAGCAAACAAAACCTAGAAACCATGTGTCAAATACTCCGGAAGGATTGTGACTAGACATTTGAAAGCCTTCAGAATATTATTACAAATCATTCTCCCTAAGGAATGTGTCATTACTGGTGCTTCTGCTGGTGTTGCAAATCTCTCTTGTTCTAGCTCCAGTTTCTTTAGAAAGTGTATTGAATTACTGTTTGTGACATTTGTCATTCGACTATAGTTAAAGGCTTGTGAAATGAACACAAACCCACTGTGGGATATTCATTCCTTTCTAATTATGCATTCTTTTATCAGACAAATATTCCCCCAAATGCCTAGAGCCAGCTGTCCAGGTCCAGAGCTGGGGCATGGGCTCGAGGTCACTTCTGATAAGTGATTCCAGAACTCAACTGAACTTTTGAATTCTGAGAGAAAGGAGCTATTGAGGGTGATTCATGATGCATTTTAAGGTCACTGACATTGGACTTTTGCTTTCTTCTTATGAGGCTGGTATGTTCACATTTTAGAGAATATATATGTATACACACACACACACACACACACACACACACACACACACATAGCTGCTAAGAGCAGCCACTTTACTGGAAACTGAGAAACACAAAAATGGTATGTGACCGAAGCCATGCATTTGATGGACTAGAAAGATCCAGGTTTTAAATGGCTTATGCCACTGCCACAGCCTAGGCAACAAGACATTAGCATCATATAGATTACATCCTTTGACTAATAAAAATAATAACACTATACATTTAGAAATGTAAAAATAAATCACTTTCAAATAGCTTTAGGAGTATATCATGGACTAGAGATAAAGCACAGAGGTAGAGGGCCTGCTTAGCATCATAAAGATCTAGGTTCAAAACTCAGGGAAAAAAAGAAAAAGAACTTCAACACAAAACCAAAATACTGGTTTTGTTTGTTTATTTGTTTTGTTTTTGAGACAGAGCCTCACTCTGTACCCCTGACTGGCCTGGAACTCTCTCTGTAGACCAGGCCTGTCGAGAGCCCCCGACTCTACCAATGAAGCACAATTCTAAGTAACTTTAGGTATAATCATACTTGACAAATGAAAGAACAAATCATAACTAAAATTAGGAAATGCATACAGTGGTAAATAACAAAAATATGTTTCAAGGTTTTACTAAGAGAAATGCTTGTTGAGAAAATGAGAAACATCAGAAATTAAAGAGCTAAGTGTTGCGCTCAAGATAAAGGGATTCACAGAGGAAGACAGAGGAATACAAATAATAAATAACAGAAATCAATAAAATTAAATAAGTTATAATAGAAAGGATCAAGAAAACAAAAGTTGGTACACTGTAAAGACTAATAAAATTGAGAAGAGTTCAAAGGGAAAATTCTTATATATGTAATAGAAATTGTAAAATAAGAATGCCATAAACATCATACAAGTAAATTTACACACTTACATGAAATACCCAGTTCCGTAGAAAAATGAAACTTACCAAAATGGACTCAAGAAGAAATAGAAAATCTAATTCGAGAACTACTGCTATTTTTAAGCAGTTGAGCTGGTAACTTAACATCTTACTACAAAACAAAATAAAATAAAAATAAAGCACACTGGGGCCCGAGAGGTTTGTAAGTAAATGCAGCCAACTGCTTAAGAAAAAGTTCACCATAGTCTTGTAAATCTCCTCCAACACATAGAAAAATAAGGCACTGAGAAAAAGAAGCAAGAAAAAGAGGAACTGCTACAACTTATTTTATGATGCTGGTAGAATGTTGGTACCAGAGGAAAGAGAAGAAAAGAAGAATTATAGACTCAGTTGTAAACCCATTCTTCATTTAATAAATATGCTAAAATCCTAAACAAAACTATGGAAAATTAAATTCAGCAGTGAATTAGAACTAACATTTATTGTTCAGACTTCTCTCAGAACACAATCAGGTCATTAGAAAGCATATTAATTCACTGCTTTACACTCGAAGGAGGAAAAGTATCAATAATATCAATGTATAAAGAGGAAACATTTTCTGATATTTAATTCACAGTAAATGGTATCAGCAAACTTACAGAAGGAACTTCCTTAACTTGATAGGTGGTATCCACCACACGTTTGTGTACAATAGAACACATGTGTATACCTAACAACGAAATATTTGTGAGACCATCCCTGATGTCTACTAGCTTAGTCCTGGAGATCCAAGCAAGAACTGTATGATAAAAAGAAATTAAGTGTGTAAGGATTTGAAAGGAATGAACAGATGATTGTATTCACAATCAATATGGTTATCTACCTAGGAAATTCAAGACAAACTACAAATTATTATAGTAAGAGTTTAATCAAAACCCATACATACAAGGTTAAAATGTAAATACTAGTTGTGCTCCCAAATAGGAGAAACCAATAATTGGAAACTGTAATATGTGTGTGTGTGTGTGTGTGTGTGTGTGTGTGTGTGTGTGCATGTATGTTTCACTAGCCATAGTGAAGTACTGGCATTTAATCCAAGTACTTGGGAGGCAGAGGCAGACAGACCTCTGTTGATTCCCAGGGCAGCCTGATTTACATAGTGAGTCCCAGGTCAGCTAAGATTACATACTTAAACCCCATCTCAAACCCCTCACTCCCACAGAAAAACATGTTTCTAGGATTTGGAGAGATGGCTCAATGGTTAAGAGCACTTGCTACTCTTTCAGAGGACCCAAGTTTGATTCCTAGCATCCCTATCAGGTAGGTGGCTCACAACTGCCAGTAATGCTATCTCCAGGGGTTCTGATGTTTCTGGCTTCCTTGGGCTCCTGCACACACTTACACATACCCACCACCACACACATAATTAAAAATAATTTTTAATACTTAGAAATGTTTCTAGCCAAGTATGGCATCATATACTTGTGCCCTGGCACCAGAGGAACTGAGGCACAAGAATCACAAGTTCAAGGCCAGCCTGGATAGCTATCGAGACTCATCTCAAAAAGCTCTCCGAACAACAAACCAAAAAGGCATACTAATATTGGTGAATTAAAATTAGAAATGACTCATCAAGTTATTAATAAATGGCAATAAGCCAAAATAGTACAGTCACATATCATTTTATATGCCATATTATTAAAACTGAGGAAAAATGCCTGGATATTGGTGAGAATGTGGGAGCTTATAGCTCTAAAGTCATTATTTGCATCCCACTCCACTTCCTTTAGAATGTATTTGCCTAAGACCAGGAACCTCCTTTTATTCACAAGCCCTAATCTCCACACTGTAGAATAGTGCCTGGCACTGAGACAGTGTGGGCAGGAACTAGTAAAGTTGAAAATGCAGATAGAACACTGCATTAGTAAGAATGTGAGTCCCCAAGAAAGCCATAGGAAGCTTCTGTCACATCTGCACCAGAGATCATGCACCCGTATGTATATTGTATCAAAATAGCAGCAGATGAAACTGGATAGATTATGAAATATTCATGTAATTGAGTAGTGTATAGCAACTGAAATGAGTGACGTAGAACTAAGGGTATCAATGTGAATAAAGGATATTTTTCATTGTGCTTCAAATATTTTCACTTGAGAATTATATACTGTCTTTAAGAACTAAAATAGAGGCTGAGTGTAGTGGCACACACCTTTAATCCCAGCACTCGGAGGCAGAGGCAGGTGAACTTCTGAGTTTGAGGTCAGCCTGGGCTACAGAGAGAGTTCTAGGATAGCCAGGGATACACAGAGAAACCCCATCTCAAAAAAACAAACAAAAGAACTCAAATAGTTAGAAAAACAACTTCAATATAAAATTAAAACTAATAATTTACGGTGATTTATTTTTGTAGTGCTGGGACTGAACCCAAGGCATGCTTGTGCATGCTAGGTAAACTACCACTCTGCTACTGAGTTGCATTCCCAGCCCAGTTTTGGTTTTTGCTCCAGAAAAGTTAAAAAATAAAACTAAATATGATAAGATGTACAAAATGACATGTGGGTCTACAAAGATTAAAAACTAACCTGTCCAGAAGGAATCAGAGAAGTGTGAATTTTTGAAGTTGTGCTTAGTAGTTAAACAGTTGAGAATGGAGCAGAGATGTTCCATGGAGTGAATGGAGGCCCAGGCAGAGGAAACAGTTCATTGTAGAAAGGAGAGCAGCTCTGGGAGTGTTCAGAAGCTCAGCTGCGCTAAAATATGACGCAGCACAGAATAATGGTAAAAGGGACGTTGGGATAACACCTCGGAGAAATTAAAAAAGATAGTTAAGGTGAGAAAATAAATGTAAGCTAGCTAAAGTCCACCATGGTGCCTGGATTCATATTCAATGTATTCTAGATCTATTCAAATTTATTTTATTAAGCATTCAGATTAAAGTATTTTCCTAATAAATTAGGTTTTTTACTTAAAAGTTATAATGTCTTAATGACATTATAAAACAAGCCAAAACCCAACGTCTCAAAACCAAATATTTAGAAGGCTGAGGCAAGAGGATGATTGTGAACTTGAGGCCAGCACAGAATGAGAAACTCTGTCTCAAAACCAAAACAAACAAACAGATAGATAAATAAATAAATAAATAAAAAGACAAATCATCACTAATAATTGTATTAATACTTAAAGCAATGCCACAACTCAAAAATGTAAGTAAATATAGATATCTAATTATAATAAGATGCTTTTACAGTCTTTTCACTATCATCGCAACTTAGTTTATCTGCAATATTTACCTTATCTTGAATATAAAGCAAGTTTTTACTTTGCTTGACCTTATTTTTAGTCCAAAAAGCTTAATAATTTATTTTGGCTGGGAAGAGAGTACTTGCCTAGTTTGTGTGAGGTCCTAAGTTCAATTCTCAGTATGGGGGTGAGGAGGAGAAAACTAAGTGATATATTTTATTCTGCTAAAATTCGTAACATTATAAGCAAAATAATTCACTATCTTTGCTTTCATGGATATGTGGTGTAGAATACAGACCTATGAACTAACCAGTGATTATAAGAGAGGCCTAGATGTGTGTACAGTTGTTCTTATTAGAACAAAACAAGGCACTAGTCCTTGCAAAAGAAGGCCTGCTAGGGCTGGTGGTGTGCACTAATAGATTTTGCAGTGGACACACAAGGCCATGGGTTGGATCCCCAGCTTAAGGAGAGTGTGGGAGAATGCTCCCTAGAGGAAGAGATGCTAAGGAAGGACATTCAGTGGTTAGTGAACTGCATCAGAGAGGAGAGAAGCTTGGAGAATGTCTCAGGGGGCTCAGGGTGTAAAGCAGCATGTGCAAGTCAAGTGTGAGAAGTGTACTGAGCACTTGATGGAACAAGACTTTCAAGCTGCAGACTGGGGAACATTATAGAGGATCTTGTGAGTATCAATCCTGCAAGTTACTGGGAAACAGCAAAATACCTCAAGCATGGAAACAGCACACTCTAGTTTCATATATAGTTTAGAAAGATTATTCTACAAGTCATCTGGCCACTGGTGTAGTGTGGCAGGTAGGTCAGAGAAGAAGCAATCAGTAGAGCACTGTGATCCAAATGACAGTGGACAAAGTCCTCAGCCTAAGTAGAAGCAATGCGAATGGACCCAGAGATCTTAGGTCACAGACCCTGATATCTATGTGTCTGATCAGATATGTGGGGGAGAGAGGGATGAATCCAAGGGAATGGGTGCATTTCTAACTTGACCTTTGTGTGGATGGATGGTGATGCTGAGCATCTTGCGTGAAGAGTAGCAGGGTGATGGGCAAAGATGATGTGTTAACTTGAGACTTGTTATCGTCAATGTAGGAAGAGGTTTTGGTTGGACTCGCAGACTTGAAGCTGTAGGTGATATTGGAATTAGTTTTTTTTGATGGAAGACCGCCAAAGAAAGCCCATAAATAGGCAGGCAGTGCCAAAAGCTAAAAGCAGAGAATCTTGTCTGACCAAAGAATGAAGCAAGGCTGGGAAGTTGGTTCAGTTGGTAAAGCACCTGCCCCTCAAGCATGAGGACCTGAGTTTAGCTCCTCAGAATACATGTGAAAAGCTGGTGTTGGGGTGTGGATCCTGTAACCCCAGCACTGGTGATAGGATTGTCTGGCAGGGGCTGTCAGAAGCTCATTTGTGAGCAAGCATAGCCTAATAAATGAGCTGCATGTTAAGTGAAAGATCTTTTCTCAAAAAATAAAAGGGGAGAGTGACTGAGGAAAGGCTCCAGAAGTTTGTCTCTGGCTTCCATAGGCACCTGCACGTGAGCAAGTGCACACAGCCACACACGACAAGCATATATATCACATATACACACATAATAATACACACACACACACACACACACACACACACACACACACACACACGAAAAAGCAGAGAAATACATGAAAAACGAAGAGCCAAAGGAAAGAAATATCAAAGAGGAAGTTTGTAAAAGTACTCGATACAATGGAGAGGTCAAGTCAGGGAAGGATATGTCCGGCAGAGGTGATTATTTACCTTGGAGGACAACTTTCTCAGCAAAATGGGCACATTTGCCAAATTGCTACAGACTTTCAAGTGAGTGGGAACTAAACATGAAGATAACAATAAGAGACAGAAAAGTTGAAAGAGAAGCAGCTAAAGCTGAGAAAGTGGAGGCCTGCAGTTTTTATTTTTACTTAGATTTTTTTTTTTTTTTTTTTTTTTTTTGGTTTTTCGAGACAGGGTTTCTCTGTGTAGCTTTGCGCCTTTCCTGAATCTCGCGCTGTAGACCAGGCTGGCCTCGAACTCACAGAGATCCGCCTGCCTCTGCCTCCCGAGTGCTGGGATTAAAGGCGTGTGCCACCACCGCCCGGCAGATTTTTTTTTTTGAGGCAGGGTCTCTCTACATAGTCCTAACTATCCTGGAACTCACTCTGTAGACCAGGCTGGGCTGGAACTCAGTGATCCACCTGCCTCTGATTCCTGAGTGCTGGGATTAAAGGCGTGCACTATTATGCCTGGCTTGTTTTTAATGAGAGTAGAAATGGGAATATTTATCTACTGTCAGAAAACATCAAGCAAAGGGGAAAGTTGGTGGCAAAGAGTCGAGGGGTCAGTTCATAGAACGAGACCTTCTTGAGGCAGAGGCACAGTCCAGGAGAGAAAGAGGAAAAGAGAACTGGATAGCTTGCTTAGGTGCTGGCAAGGCAGGTCAGGGGGTCAATTGAGTGGCTGTAATTTTCTCATGAAATAGGAAGTAAGGTGATTTCCTGAACTTGAAAGCGACAGTGTGGAGAGCTTGAGGCAAAGCCGAGATGGCTAAGCTAGCACCTGGGAAGAGAGGTGGGAAGAGCTGGTTAGCAGCAGTTCAAGGGTCACCCAAAGACAGAGCTTGTGGATCTGCCTGGCTGGTGACTGCACAATACAGATGCCTGCAGCCAGGAAGCAAGGGGGGAACACTGGAGAATGGTTGAAAAGGTCAAGGAAGAAGAGGTCTGAGAATGGGCTAAATCAAGGTCTGAGAATGGTGGAAGCGTGTAATCTAAGGTTAGACTGAATCACAGGCCTTGGAGTTTCACAGTCTGTTAAAGACGTCGGGGGAGAGATAAGTAGAACTGTGAACCAGATGGGAGTGAGGAGACTCCAGCCTGATCTGGTGACTTGAGACTGGGTGGTAATTTCCCACTGAAAAAGAGACTCTTTCTCCTATCTCACATCGACAATCCCAACACTCAGGAGGTTGATGGAGGACCACTATGAATTCCAAGCTACAGATTGAGACCCTGGAGAGCCAGGGGTGGTGGCACACATCTTTGATCCCAGCACTCAGGTGGCAGAGGCAAGAAGAGCTCCCTGAGTTCTAGGCCAACCTGATTTACATAGCGAGTTCCAGACCGGCCAGTTACAAAGACAGATTCTGCTTAGAGGGGGTTGGAGGACAGCAGGAGAAACAGTTCAATGATTTAGAGTGATGGTTGCTCTTCCAGAAGACAGGAGTTTGGTTCTCAGCACCCATGTTCAGTGGTTTACAACTGCCTGCAAACCTAGTTCCAGGGGTTCTACAGTCCTTTTCTGGCCTTGTGAGCACTACCCACACATGCGAGTGCGCGCATACGCGCGCGCGCATGCGCGCGCGCGCACACACACACACACACACACACAACTTTAAAATAAAAATAAAATCATAAAAATCATAGTACAGGGGTGCCTTTCAGAATTCCCAGTCAACTACTCACTTGTTTGTTTATCCATCCTTTCATCCAGCCCTTCGACAACCTAAAAATGTTTGCTGAAAACTTATTTGCCAGAATACCATCATGCACAGTGAATAAAACTGCTCTGTTCATCAGCTGAAAAATACACTTGCCACTCGCCCCACATTGCTGTCCCATGTGTGCAGCATCTCTGAAGTCAAACTGCTTATACAGATGTCAATCAGACTGCAGTCATGACGTCATTGTCATGGTCTGCCCAGGCTTAAACTTTAGTCATAGCTGTTCATGCTGTCATGACTTCAGCTAAGTACACTGTTGGTAATAACACGTTGGGCTAAGTTGCTGTTTAAATTACAAAAAATTGCACCATGAGCTGGCATTGAGAGGCAAAGTCACAGTGTTTGCTGAAGGCAAATAAATAATGGTTCGTGGATTTGACATTAATAAAGGAAATAGTCATTGAAGACACGATTAAAATTCTACACGTTATTTTTATTATTAGTTTAAGCAAGACTAAATATCTTAAGGGAAATGAAAAAGAAAAACACCCACAACTAAAATTGTGCTGTGCTTTGTTTCCAAGATACACATACACAACAATCTTCTAAGACACACAAGGCAATTCAGTAGAAAGTGAGTGGGAAGAATCGTCTCCTGTTTCAAAGCATGGAAGTGGTGGGTGTGACAGACTTCCGGGTCCTGGGGTTATAGGTAAAGCATCAGATCACAGTTTAGTTGGTGGGGATTTTTCTTTGTCAGTGGTGCATAAAATCATAATGTGCTTTAGAATTTAAAATATCTTTAAAATAAACACAACACAAAATTCATCTCCTTCAACTATCTCAACATTTTCTTTTGGAGAAACACAGATTATCAGAACTCAAAGAACCAGCCTCTCCCATTAGAAAATGAGGAAACTGAGTCTCATGTAGTGGGTGGCTGGCATTATGACACCCACCACTTGCTAAAGGCAGGAGGAGATTTATTTACTATAGAGAAAATTGTTTTGCCTGTGGCAAAAATAGATAAAAATTGCATAATGTCTTGGTGGCCTATACCTCCATTAAAAACCCTATGATTGCCTTGCCTCCATCAGGAGGATGATAAACAGCTTCAGTAAGTATCTGTAACTACTAATCCCTAACAACATGCTTCTGATTTAAGCCCGTCATCTCTATCTATTTAATCTCCCTAATCACCAGGCTTTCTGGCTTTATAGTTTAAATATTTCATAGAGTATACTCTCTCAGTGTCCCTTTTTATTTCCCCCATGACATTTTCAAATCATGTGATGTAGTTTTAAAATAGCTATAGATAGCAATTTTTATTTGATGTGTTTTTTTTTTCAGTATCTAAAAAATTGAAGTCTCCTCACTGTCCGTCCTCCCCTAGAGCTCAGATAGTTAAGGAAAGCAGGTGTCCAGACTTGAAAGGGGAAGATTAAACCAAGACCGGAAATCACATCCATCCCCCACAACTGATGAGGCCAGCATGGAGCAACTAGGGACTGACTTATCTCCATACCCATCCCTTCTGGTCCACACTAGCACAGAAGCCATCTCTATTCACCACCCACTGCTTCCAATATTAGGAAGATAACATAGTGAAGATGGGAAGAAGCTACCAGTTGCCTAGTTGCCTAGTTTTTCAGTGGGAAGTTGCAGAGTCTTGTGGGGAGAAGTGTCAAGCGTCCCTGGAACTGGAGGTATAGATAGTCATGGGTGCCATCTGGGTGTTGAGAACTGAATGTGGGTCCTCTGACCCAGCGAGTGCTCCTACTGCTGAGCAGTCTGTCTTTCCAGACCCATATGAGGAGAGTTTTATGATCAACAGTTAAATAGTTCATCCTTTCAGGTCCAGAATTTGAACTGAGTGAGACTAAACTTGGTATTAACCCACTCAGTTATAAGAGATACTACTTTTCTTATTCTTATGGTAGGACGGAGTTCTGGTGACCCACCACACCAGGAAGTTGATCATAAATGCTTCCCTATTCATATATGAATTGCCTCTGAGGCATTAAAAAAACACGAAAAGCACCATGGACCTTATTTTTTCATTTTTAAAATGTATCAATTGAACATTAACTTAATTATTATTGTTGTTACTGTTATTTTGAGATAAGGTCTTATGTAGCCCAGACTGGCTTTGTACTTACACAGTGGAGGATAACCTTGAGCTTCTCATCCCATCTCCACCTCCTGAGTGCTGGGATTATAGGCATGAGCCACCACACCTGTTTTAGGTGGTTCTGGGGATGGACAAAGGGCTTTGTGCATTCTAGGCAAGCACTCTACAAACTAAGGTATACCATCAGCCTGGTATCTTTGCAGCAAAATCCTTTTATCAATGGAGCTCATTGATAAAGCGCTTGCCAAGTGTGTGAGAGGCACTAATTCAATTCAAAGTAATGAAAAAAAACCTTTCTAATAATTTTTTTAAGGCTGGCAATCAAATCCAGGGCCTTGGGCACACTTGGCAAGCAAAGTACTAACTACTGTTAGCATCCCCAGCTTCTACACACGATTTCATCGGTGTATTTTGTTTCGCTTACTCATTATTATTATTATGTAATTGTTTCTTTAAACTTATCATTATTATTGTGCATCCATGTGTATGATTGATATGTGTGGGTGCACAGGCCACAGCTTGTGTGAAGAGGTCAGAGGACAACACTGTACTGTTGCCTATCTCCTTCCACATTCACATAGAGTCCAAGGATCAAACTCAGGTCACCGGGCTTTTGTAGCAAGTATCTTTACACATTGAGCCGTCTATCTTGCTGACTATCCTTGTTTCTTTTGTACTAACACTCTCCTAAGTATAACCTATTAGAACCTGCAAAAGATTTCACTGTTAATGTAGCTTTTTTTATACCTGTGATTATAAATTTATATTTATTTTTGCTACTTGCCTCAGCCTCCCCAACACTGGGATTATAGATATGTGCCACCAAGCCTGGTTTATAAAGGAGGCTTTTTAAATAAGCATAACCATTTACCTATTACTACCAGAAGTGGACTCCCTGTCCCAGAAAATAATTGGGCATAGCTCCAGCAGCCAGGGAAGTAGCCTGATGTTTTGTACTTTTCCAGGGCAGGGAGACTTTGTGGGTGAGAGAAAGCAGGACTGTTGAGAGATTTAGTACTGATCTGTGCCTGGTAAATGCTGCTCGGCTACCATGAAATGCCGGACTTCCTTAAAAAAAAAAATACTACATGAAAACCATTGTTTCCGGTCTTTCCAATTCAATGACATGCTCCACAGAGGTAGACTGACCTCTGGACTTTCATGTGCCTGTTCTCCTCATGGAGTTATCACAGGATGCTGTGGGTGTATCACAGAACAGCTGGGAGGCCAGGTCTTAACCTCTGTGGGTGTAATCCCCCAAGTTTGGCACCCAGGAACTTCAAAAGACAAACTGATCCTGAAGCTCTTAGGTCACAATTTTTTTAACACAGCTGTTAGAATGTACACCCTGTAAACAGGAAATGTCTTAGGAAATACAACTGAATACTTGTCAGTTTTATTTTTAAAGAACTATTAAAAAGACTGCACAGAGGGTGACATTTATCTGGCATTACCGTTAACAAGCTGGAGTTTTTCCCTCGTGGCCCTGGCTTTATGTTTTGGGCTGTTGTGTGCCCACTGCTGCTCAACAGGAGCTTAAATATCTCCAAATTAATCTATAACTCATTTTATCTTGTAATATGAATGTCTCAGACAAGGGAGTTGGTAAGTCACACAGCTCGTTTCTGCTGTCACTGAGCAGGAAAAGATTTACTAAGGCTCAAACATTGTTTAGACACCTTGTTGTGGGGATGCTCACCGGAGAAGACTACTTAGACATGAGTTTGAACTAATAGAAATTCTTTATTAGTCAGCAGGCAACTATTTTGAGGGTCTGGGATCCCAGTGTAGCTCTGAGCCTTTCTCAGGGTGAGCTGATAAGCACAAATCCATGTTCTGGGTTGACATTATTTAGTTAGCAAGAACAGTTAGCCAGAAGCAGAACTACAGAAGCTAAAAGGCAAGGTTAGTGTCCCTCCCAAGCTGGTTCCAGTGTTCCCTTGGCTACTTACTTATTTGACCGAGACCGTATAGAGACTTTTCCAGAACTGTGGACTTTGATGGATTAGGTCTTTGTTTTTTGTTTTGGCAGGTGGTAACTGTCTACGTGCTGAGTTTTATGGTCTGAATGGTACTTCCATCATAGAGTCAGTTGTGCTGAGGTCTGAGGGCCTACTAAGGTCTGGGGCCCTGTTACAACCTCTGGGCTTGGAACACCAGCAAACAGGAAAATCATGTAAAACAGGACAGAGGAGGCTCCCACCAGTGGACCAGATTAGGTTAACTTCTAGAGAAGATTTAAGTGCATGTGGTCAGAAAACTCATCCTTAGATGGCCTGGTGGCACATGCCTTGAATCCCAGCATTTGGGAGGCAGAGGCAGGTGGATCTCTGAGTTCAAGGACAGTCTGGTTTACAAAGTGAATCCAGGATAGCCAGGGCTGTTACACAGAAAAACCCTGTCTCAAATAAACCCAAAAACAAACAAACAAACAAAAACCCCAAACTTCTCTTCACCCAAGGGCCATCATGCCCACTGTCTTTGTTTTGTGTGTGTGTGTTCTTTGTTGGTCAGCCGCACAGCCTCCTCAGATAGTCATCTCTAGGTCTTCGCTAGAGTTTGACATGCATCTGGTTTGGCCCAGTTCCTCCCTTTCCTGCTCTTGGTTGGGCACATTCCTGACCATCCTTTACTGGGCTGTCACTTGGTTAATGTCTGAAAGCCTTGTACAGAGGAAAGAACTTGGACGTTGGGGTGAGACACAACTGTGTTCAAACTTCGTTCCATTTCACTCTAGATGAGTCACCTTGTGATAACCTAGCCTCCGAGTCCGCTTGCTCCTCCGCTAAAGGAGCTAATGTCTCGGGCACTAGAATGTGACCAGTATTAAATCATACAACTGTAAAAAATGCTTCTGTGAATTAAACACTCAGTCAATGTCTACATTCTCCATGAGCATCTTCTAACCTCTCCTTGAGTTCTCTAGCAGAATAATTTTAGCCAAAATTTTAGAGCACAAGCTTGTGTCTTATCTACAGTTAGATGTCTGTGGTTACCTGTATAGTATTCACATTCTTCACCCTCTGCTTCAGGCACAGTTTCCAGATGAAAAGATATAAGATGGAAGTCTGGGTAGAAGCTTTGTATTGGGAGTGATCTGTCAGATTTCTGCCCCCAAAGGGGTGAATTTGGCTGCTGGGAAGTTGGGGCTGGGTAGTTAATAGGAGACAAAGTTGGTTGGGTCTTGAAGATAATGTTCTTATCCTAGAAGTGACCTGACTAGGATTGATGAGATGGCTATCAGGTAAGGCACCTGCTGCCTGGCCTGATGTGCTGAATTCAATGCCTACCTAGGTCCCACAAGGTAGAAAAGGAAACTGACTCTCAAAAGTTGTCTTCTGACCTTCGATTGTGTGCGGGCGCACACTGAATAAATAAACGAACAAATAAAATTTTTTTTAAAGTTACCTGATTAATTTTAAAACTTCGCCTGTCCAATACAGTAGCCACCGTTGGTCTGAGAGTAGTGGTGTTTACAACTAACTGGTCACAACCAATACAGTAGCCCCTTGTCACAGAGACTCACTCATAAGTACTTGGTTGGGGGCCAGTGCAACTCTAAAATGGAGCTTTTGGTTTTACTTGATTTTAATTAAGTACAACGGTGAAGCGGAACATTTTATTATACTTAGTTCTAGTTAATTAAAATAAAAAAATTAAGAAAACATGACATTTTGAAGACGTTAACATTTTATTTATTTAACTCAATGGAAGACCTGTAAGTGTGTGGGGAACAACTGGGGTACATGAATGAACATACACTTTTGTGTGTGCGAATGTGTGTGTGCTCACAAAGGGGTGTAAAAAGACCCTTGGTTGACATTAGGATGTCTTCATCACTGCTTCTCTGCCTTACCTTTTGTAGGTAGGGACTCTCACTGAACTGGAAACTTAGGTTTTAGCTAGATTGGTTGACCAGTGAACCCATGGCCTCCAACTGTTTATATGGACATGCTCCCACACTTGGGTTTCACATAGGTCCTGAGGATCCAAACCCAGTTCTTCACGATTGTGCCACAAGCACTTTACACACTGAGACATCTTTCCAGCTCAAATCTACATTTTCAACTGTGAATCACTTAAGACTTAAACGATCAGATAAAAATGGAGATGCATGTGCCCAGTAATGGAAATGCTAGAAATAAACAACACGCACCAGAGCACAAAACTGCTCATGAGTAAAAAGCTGCATGATATTTAATTAGCTTTTTGAGACAGGTTCTCATTAGCCCAGGCTGGCCATAAACTCAACCCTATACAATATGAGATGTATAGATCCTCTTACCTTTACTCCCAAATACTGGGACTGCAGGTGTGTGCCACCCTTCACTTCACTGGTATGTTTTGATGTTCAGAAATTAGCATTTTTGTTATATTAGATTATGTATATTATAAAAATTAATGTCAGCTGTTCATCTTTCTTCCTTTGTTTTTAAGCTTTCCTACTGAATGGGATGCAAAACATTTCACTAGTTTTTTCACACTGATTACAATCTGAAATTAACATTTTGGTTCTATTGGATTTGATGAATTATAAAAATTAATTTTTTTGAGACAGGGTTTCTTTGTGTAGCCCTGACTGTCCTGGAACTCAATACATAGACCAGAATGACCTCAAACTCAAAGAGATCTGCCTGCCTCTGCCTCCCAAGTGATAGGATTAAAGGTGTGGGCAACTGCCTCCCAGCAATTAACTGTATCTAAAAGTCTTCTTTTTTTTTAAAACAATGACTGCTAAAATTATGAAGATAATTAATCATGTGGTAGCCTATAGAAAAAAAGGTTCTGGTAGGAGACAGCTGTGGTCTCACTAAAGCGGACATTCTGGCCATTTTATATAGTATAAATCTTGTTGGTGAATTTCCGGTAGATGGGCACTCTTGCCCGAGAAACCAAGTTACAGAGTCCAGCCTCAAATCCTGGTCTCTGCCGAACTCGATCTCACATTTTCAGAGATGCCCTCTTGAAACCTCACAGAGGCCCTGGAGGAGGCGAAAGTGGAATCTGAACTAGGTACAAGTATGGGTATGCCAAGTAACTGCTGCTCTGTCCCCGTGATGTGTGAGGCAAATCCTCACAGCAGACTTCCTGACCATTGGACTGTTTAAGTCAGGAGCCCCTCAGAGAAGCTTCCAGCAATGTTCAACTGCTGAAAGACACCACCAAAGCTGCCAAAGTATCTTCTATGTCCTCACACTCCACTTACTATGTCTTGACCTATGATTTCTTCTTGTAGAATAAGGTGTCTAGACCTTAACACTTAACATTTGGGCCACATTAACTCTTAGGTGTGAGTGGGTGTTTGGGGTTGTCCTATGCATTGTGAGACATTCAGCAGAATCACTGCTCACTACTCACTAGATGCTTGGTAGCAGCTCCCCTGCCTAGTTGTGACAACCAGTGTTTCCTGACATTGCCCCTCTTGAGAACTGTTTTAAGATCTTTCTCCTTGTTTGTCCCCTCTCCAACCTCTCTATATTCACCATTCTATATTCAGGCTCCCTTCCTTCATAAAAACAGGCTATTTTCTCCAGTGTTTAAAAATAAGACAAATCAATTAACCACAAAAACCCTTTCTTCTGGTCAAGCTTTCTTAAGAACGGCAGGCTGAATTGACTGTCACTTTCTATCCACTCTGCAGGCAGGGTCTCTGACCCTCTTTGTAAAAGGCTTGAGTCTATCTCTCTGCCGTGATTGCCTGATTGACTTTTACCATCTGATACTTAGTGATGTCCAGGATGTCTGGCTTCGTTGTTCTTTTACCCTCTGTCGCAGATGAAGTCTCTAATAAGGTCGCTGTTGTGTCCTGCTTCTTAAATTATGACATGCCCTATCCCCCAAGGGGCCATCTCTCTCTTCCTGGGGCATGGTCATTTATTCTTAGTGTTTTTGTTCTAAAGGAAACATCAACTCCAAAGTTTCTAGTTCAAGCCCAGATTTCTTTCCTGAGTATTAAACCTACACATTCACGTGTGTATCTCACACACTCTCCAAGAGAACTTATCGTCTCATAGCTTTTTGGGGGGCAAAGGTCCACCTTTCCATGCCCTGTCTCAGCTACACAGTGGGTGTCAAGCTCTGGTATTACAGATACATGGTACTTCAGTAAAGATGTTCCTCTTACGTTCCCTGGAAATGCAACCCCACAGCTGTAGGTACACATGAACTAGATAACTTAGTGTTGTAGTAAATATGAAAACATCTATAATGAACCTTGCACACAGTGGGTACTCATAAGTTACATGAAGTAGACTTGCTCTTTGTCCCTGACTCCGGTCACAGAGTTCCTACAACCCCTGGAATTTGCTAAGTGACCGGGGTCACGGACCTGTATAAAGCACTTATATGACTATAGACACATTGATACTCCCAATGAGCCCCTTTAAAGTACCTGATTGTGAGTGGATGAGATCGTTTAGTGTGGTTCCCTAGACAGCTCGGGAGGGGACTGGCCACTAGAAAGACAGAGTGAGTGGATGATTAGAGGTTTGGAATTTTTGGCTCTACTCACCCTCCAGGAAGTGATAGGGTGGAGGCTGGAGAACAAGCACTGTGAAAATTGTGCAAGTTTTCTCATCAGCTGACAGTTAGCAGTGCTTTGAGGTACTCACAGAAGCTGTGCATGCACCCCCTCCCACCGTACCCCCACCTTGCCCTGGCTCTTCATCATCATATTGTTTGATACCTTTTTATAATAAACCAGCAAGTGAGTGTTCCTCTGAGGAACTTTAAAAGAGCCTTGGGGGAACTCTGGCTTGTAAGTTGATGATCAGAAATATGGAAGGCCTGGACTTATGACCCACAGCTGAGCTCTCGACCTATGGCAGAGTGTCAGAACTGAGTTACTGGTATCCAGTGGGGATCTGGTTGGGAACTCTGGGGAAGACCGCAGTCCCACTGGGTGTTTTGTGTTGAATAAGTGGCAACAGAGAAGGAAATAAAGTTTGCCTTTTCACTTTACTCCCTGGTAATCTCTCTGAAAGACATACTCCAGAACATTAAGAATTGTGTTTTGGTAGTGAGATTATAAGTGATGTTGAATGTATTCTCTGCATTTTTTCCATTGAATAGAAACTGTTTACGCAACTAGAGATAAACACTTTATTAAAACACTCTTTTACACACACACCTGACCACACCGTTCCCCTTCTGCTGGCTGTTTGTTGATGTTCCCTGTCAAGTGCAAACCTCTAAACGTGGCTTGTAAGATCCTTCATGAGTGGCTTTTGTCTAGTTATGAAATATTTTTACTTTTTGATTGTTTCTTACTTGTATGAAATGTATTCTGATTGTATGTTCTGTGTCCTTCCCAGTCCTGCTGATTTAGTCTTCCTAACTGGTCTATTTCCTAACTGGTGTGTTTCCTTTCATGGTGTGTGTGTATGTGTATGTGTATGTGTGTGTGTGTGTGTGTGTGTGTGTGTGTGTGTGTGTGTGTGTGTGTGTGTGTGCAGGTGGTCACAGATGTTACATGTCCATGATTGTCACAGTTATGTCATATCTAGAAGACAACATTTTGTTGTACTCTTCCCCATCTCCTGGCTCTTACAGTCTTTCTATCCTCTCTTCCACAATGTTCCCCGGGTCTCTAAGTGGGTGATGCAGATGTCCCAAACAGTGTTGAGTACTCATCAGTCCCTTCTTCTCAACACTTCGATGATTCATGAGTCTCTGCTTTGCCTGTCACCCAGGGCTAAAAGAGGCTTCCCTGACCAAGGCCTGTACCACCCAATGGGTATAAGCATAATTATTTAGAAGGCAGTTTAAGTACATGTCCATTTAGCAAAACATCAATAGTGGATTCCCTAAACCATAGGCTTTTGAGCAGGTTTATGGTAAGAGGCATGTATTCCTTCCCTTGGAGTAAGCCTCAGATGAGATCAGGACGTGGTTGTTGGGTAGCCCAAGAACAATCATGCCACTATTATACCAGTGGCTGTATCTTGCCTGGCAGGTCAGTACTGTAGCACTCAGGTCCACAGCTGGGTTAGATCACTGATGACTTTTCTCCCCCAACAGCTTAAGTAGCACCTTCCAGCCTATGAATGCTAGTCAGCAAGGAGGATGCTTCCAGTCCAGTTCCAGCTTCATTTTTCTATGTCCTGTATCCAAAGTGAGTGTTGTCTTCAGCAACAGGGACTTACTATCTAGTTCTGGTGGGAAACCAAGAGCAGTGGCAGTAGCCTGCATTGTTTTGGGAGTCCCTAGGGGCTCTCTGGCTAACAAAAAGTATTCCACACCTGGCACTGGGATTTTGGATTGAAAACTTTCTCAGAGTGAGAGGTTAAAACATTTCGCTGCCCAGTGCTCGCGCAACAGGTGGTACATGAAGGTACACTCCAGATTTCTGGCTAATTCTCAGTTCAAACGTGTCCTCTCTAAACTCTGTTCTTACTGATGTCGCCTAATCAAAAAGAGACATGCTCTATGTTGACTCCATTGCACACTTGCGTATTTGTCAGAGCACCCAGGACACTGGTATTTATTTGGATCATCTTGTCTCCCTCTAAGGGACTATAAAATCTTTAAGGGCAAGGACTATGTTTTAATGTGGCTTATAGGAGACAGATCATCGAAATTTGAAGACTGGGGAGTGTAGGTCATGCGTTTGCTTAACATGCACCAGGTCCTAGGCTCAGCTCCTAGCACTACAAAATCAGTAAAATAAAATGAAACTGAGAAGCCCTGTGGTTGATTTCAGGAGGGGAGGAGGGGATGGAACTAGGCCCTCAGTGCCTTCTGCTCTTATGGGAACTTCCACCACTTCATGAATAAGACAGAAGAAACTACAATAATAAAAGCCAGACCCTAGGCTAGTGTGGTGGCACAAGCCTGCAATTGTAGCACCTGGGAGGTGGAAGGAGGAGAATCAGGAGTTCAAGGCCAGCCTGAGCTATATGAGAGTTAAAAAGAAAAAAGAAACAAAAACAAAAAATGCAAACAACCAACCAAAAAACTCCAAGCATGTTATATGCTTGAATCTTTTATTTAATCCATGATTTATTTGGAAATAATTTTGGGGTTATACTTTCTTTTCAAAAATTTTTATTAGTTCTTTGAGAGCATTGTACAATGTGTTTTGATCACATCCACCCTTAATTCTTCCGAGATCTACCTCCCCTTCCTTACTCACTCAACTCTGTGTACTTAAAAAATAAATACATAAATAAATAAATGAACCTCTAAGACCAGCTTGTGCTGCCCAAATATTCTCGGATGTCTGGTCTTCCACTGGAGCACGGTTAACTTAGGTTGATTTACCAGGAACACTTAGACAAAACCTTCTCTCCCTTTCCCAGCAGCTAACCATTGCGAATAGCTCCACAGCTAGGGGTAGGATTGTGTGCTCAGTTCCTCTCTCCAAGCTGGGGTTTGGTCTGGCTTGGGCTTGCACAGGGTTTGTGACTGTGGTCACAACTGCCTTTAGCACACGTGTGCAGCTGCCCTGCTGTGTCCAGAAGACAGTGTTTCCTTGCAGGCTTCTGCCACCTCTGGCTCTCACACTCTTCCTCTCCCTCTTCTGCAATGATTCCCGAGCCTTGGGAGACAGGATACAATTAATATGTATGTCGGAAATTTTTTTTTTTTAAATATGAGAAACTGAGGCTTCAGAAATGGTAGGCAATTTACCCAGGATGAAGCAGGTAGTGAGCTTTCAAAGTTAATGTATTTGACCCTGTCCTTTGAATGAAACCCTCAATACTCAGGGAAAAATTTCCATCAGGGCTCATTCTAGCCACTCAGCCCACAAGAAACCTCTGGGTTTTGCAGAGTACCCAGTGAGGAGCTGACGGATGTTGCTGTTCAGGGACTGAGGTTTGTGCCTTTTTCCCTGGATCCATCTTCTTGCCTCTAATTCTAGAAAAACACCCAAAATACAAGCTTCCCCCATTTGCTGGATCCACATCCGTCTGGCCTACGGAACTTCCTGACTTTGGAAAATCTCACTGTTTTGTGGTCAGGTTCATAGAAGGGACTATTTTTTTCTGAGTGCAGTGAGAGTCTTAATGGTAATGTGGGGCCTCTGGCAAAGATGTTAATACCAGGTAACTTGAGGTCAAGCGCCCCTTGGTACTCTCTCTTCCAGAAGCCCTGACTGCAGCCCCAAAAGGAGGCCCTGTAGCTTCCTTAAGGACTTTGGGTACTGATTGAGATCAGGTGGCCTCTCAGCTGGCACCAGCAGCCAGTATACTTTCCAAAGATAAGGAAACCAAATATTAGCTACCAGGAGTGTAAACAGTGCCATAAACACACCCACACCTTTTTCTCCTCCCCTCCTCCAGCCCTGGAGAAGCAGCAACCTGTTACTCCTGTCCTTCCTTAGAGAGGAAAACAAGGAACGGAATACAGCCTGACAAGCCTGAGAGACTTGTCTAGCCCAGATGGGTTCTCCTACAGAGAAAGGCTTCTTCATTCCCCACATGAAATTGGGGCACATTCCCTGATTTCTTCATGACTCCCTCAAATAACCTCACCTGTCTCAGCACCTTGACTTGGCCTCAAATTATAAGCATACCACAATGGGACTGTGATCTCTAACCGTTGTTTATATGGCTCTAGGATCCGGTTCAGTGAGTGTTTTCCAACCCCTTTGATGTTGGTTCTACGTCTTGTGTATCAAACAATAGCTCACCTTAGGACATCCTGTATCTTCAGTGTTGCCTGGCGTGGTCCTCTGCCTAGCACTCCAGAGTCCACTGGGAGCTTTGAAGAAATGTCGCCTCTCAGGCGCCACCCCAGATTCACTGAGTCAGTTCACATTTTAACATGGTCCCAGATGACTCATATGCCATTTAAAATTTGAGGTGCCCGAGGCTGGAATGGTGTTTACAAATATACAAGTTCTGTGATGCTAAGTGTGCTAAATAGTAGGTAGAACAGGCTTGTCATCTTCTCTCCATCACGGTCTTTGGGTGGAGGCAATACTACTACTACTACCCTCTTTGCACGCCCTTGTATATATTACACACGTATATATTATATGTAATGTCATGTTCAGGTATTTTCATTAGTAATAACAGTAGTCAGTGTAAGAATGTAATGTTAGCATCGAGCTGCCGCTTGACCACAATACCTGCGGCCGTCTGTCCTTTCTCCTTCACAGATACACACAGGCACCCTACTGAGACATTGTACGGGAATCTCTGGCTAACAGACTTCCTGTGCTGGAGGCTTCTCTCCTGGGGAAGTGGGTTGACATCAAAAGGGGTACCAGTGGGCATACATCCTGCTCACCACCTCCTACCCTGCCTCCTGCCTAGGAATCAGAGAGCCTGGCTAGAGGCATGTGCCGTGGAACCTTCCCTGTCCTCAGAAAGGCATAAGAAGAGACCCAACTTTTGTCATGGGGCCCCTGATTTCCTCTCTTCAGAGCCCCTGCTATGCTATTTCTGGTGCTGGACCCTGAACCCATGTTGTTTATTTGTCTGTTCAAGGCATTAATAATTCTTCTAATAAACTCTATACCCCACCAATCCATTTCAGTATCTCCTCAATTCCCCTGAGACCTTTCAATGAGTGTAATGACTTCTGACTGAGTTCTTACGTGCTAAGGAATTCATGTGTATTAGTATTAAATGTACCTGTGTTTGCTTGGAGTGCCCTAACAAAATCCTGCAGACAGGGAGTTTCAAGTATCATAAATCTCCCGCAGTTTCGATAGTGAGCTGGTCGAAAGTGTTGGCAGGTCTGTTTTCACCTGAGGCTTCTCTCTGTGACTCGCTGATGGCCCAGCCTCACTGTGCTCCTTTGTTGTTGTTTGGTTCTGTTTCTGATTGGTTTTGTTTTTATTTAGTTTGGAAACACTGTCTCAAATAGCCTAGGCTGTACTTGAACTCACTATGTAGCTAAGGATGACCTTATACTTCTTCTTCTTCTTCTTCTTCTTCTTCTTCTTCTTCTTCTTCTTCTTCTTCTTCTTCTTCTTCTTCTTCTTCTTCTTCTCCTCCTCCTCCTCCTCCTCCTCCTCCTCCTCCTCCTCCTCCTCCTCCTCCTCCTTCTCCTCCTCCTCCTCCTCCTCCTCCTCCTTCTTCTTTTTTTTTCTGTTTTTGGTTTTTCGAGACAGGGTTTTTCTGTGTATCTTTGGAGCCTGTCCTGGAACTCACTCACTCTGTAGACCATGTAGACCAGGCTGGCCTTGAACTCACAGAGATCTGCCTGGCTCTGCCTCCAGAGTGCTGGGATTAAAGGCGTGCGCCACTACCTCACCAAGAAATCAAGTAACATTTAAAATTAAGGTCTTGACCCTCGGTGGAGCTTAATCCATTAATTTTACTTCATATATTAACTTGGATAAAGTTTATATACATTTTTATGTCAACTATTTCTTAACAGACTTCTAGAATTTCCACAAGTAGTAGTGGCATTTCTGGTAAAATATTTATTTATTAGTTGATCAATGCCCCCCAAAATTTATTTTCATTTATATTTGTGTGACTATTTATACCATGTTTCACTTATCCCTTGGCTATGAAAGGCACATAGGATGTGTTATGATGAGAACCGACCTTATACTTCTAATTCTCCCTCCTGGACATCCATAGTGCTGGGATGACAGGCATGTGCGACCACTCCTAGTATATGTGATGTTGGGGATCTAACCCAAGGTCTCATGTGTATCAGGCAAGCATTCTACCGGCTGGTATGGGCCCAGCCCCCTCGCTGTGTTCTTACGTTCTCTGTCCTCTTTATGTGCAGGAATCTGATGCCTGAATGTTCAGATCTCCAGTTCTCATGAAGATACTCTAAAATATTGCTGGTTAGGACTTCAATCTATGATTGGAGTAGAGGGACAGAATTCAGCTCAAAATCATTACAAAGTGGCAAATTATTACCACCTTAAAAGTGAAACAGGTGCTGGGTATTTGTGGCACATGCCTTTAATCCCAGCACTCAGGAGGCAGAGGTAAGCGTTCAAGGCTAGCCTGGTCTACAGAGCATGAGCTCCAGGACAGCCTCCAAAGATACACATAGAAACCCTATCTCAAGGAAAAAAAAAGTGAGGCAGGTTCCATAACAATTAATGTCATACAGCTGGTAGTCATGATGCCAGAACTGGGAGTCCTTGTGTACTTGTGTATATCCCTGATGTGTGCTATGAGTTTATGATGAGAATACAGAATCATGACTTCTGTTTTCACAAAATTTACACTTTTATGGATAGCCTTTCATTTTGGATTCCATTTGCCTTCCCTTTCTTGCTGTAGAGATCTATTTCTGTGTAGTCATGCATTATTGATTGCCAAATTCAAGAGAACACGACGGCAGAGTCATTACCTTCCAAATAAAACCAGGCTCTGAATGTGGCTTTAGGAAAACTTACCCGAGGCTGCACTGGTTTCCTGCCAGTCTCAGCTGCTTCCTATGGAGTACATCTGAGTTTGCCTGCAACTTTCTTGGTTTCTTTGAAGAAAAGTTGCTGTTTCAGCAAACCCACCTATCTCAGGATAGTCAGCCATGCTACTTCCTGATGCCATCCTTGACAGCACAGGAGACGAGGAAGGAGCAAGCATCAGTCTACACCCACGGTAGAAGCTATGGGGTGGTGCAGACGGTCCTCTCTGAGTTTGCCATCTCAAGGAAGACAGAGCCACAGCTCCTGAGAGCAAGAGCCCTTGCCCAGTGGTGCAGGAGCCCTGTCTCTAGATGACAGCCACATTGGGGGTTATAGAGCTTCCGAGTATGAATTTGGAGTGGACACAATTCAGCTGATGCTCCACTGGCCCTCCTTTCCCCTTTTTATTTAGTCTGTGACAACAGCCAATGGGATCATCCGCACACATGGTAGATAGTTCCTGCTCCTCAGTTAAGTCTCTGTAGAAATGTCCTCACAGACAGGCCCAGAGCGTGTCTCCCAGGGAATTTCAATCCATTCAAATTGACAGTGAAGATTAGCCCTCACAACCACCCTTCCTTCCTCTCAGGTAACTTGATTGCTGTTCCTCTCTGTACCCATAATCCTTTGCCTGGAGCATGCATTCATAATGTAATTCCACACTTCTCCTCTCCTTATCTGTCCCTTCTAAATGAGGGCTTTCTTTTCTTTATTTTGTTCTTTCAATTTTCCTTTCTTTCTTTTCTTCTTCTGTTTTTATGAGAGAGGGTCTTATATGTAGCCCAGGCTGGCCCAGAACTGAACTCATAATCCTCTTGTCTCCGTCCCTCAAAAGTGCTGAGATTATAGGTATGTGCCACACACATCTGACGAAACGGTGGATTTTTTTTTCTTTCTTTCATTTATTGTAGATAGAGTCTGTCCATTAGTCTTGGCTGTCCTGGAACTCACTATGCAGGCTGACCTTGAGCTCACAGAGATCCGCTAGCCTCTGCCTCCCTAAGTGTTGAGATTAAAGGTGTGCGCCACTACTTTCGGCTAGACTTCCTGACAGCAGCAACTCTCTGCAGTCTCCTGTTTACATCCCCAGGGCCCTGCTCGCTGCCTGCTCTAGTTTGCTTTCTGTTACAGTGATAAAATACCGAAAACCGAGCTGGGGGAGGAAAGGGTTTATTCGATTTACAATTCCATGTCATAGCCCAACATTGAAGGAAGCCAGGGCAGAAGTTCAAGGCAGGATCCTGGAGTCAAGAACAGAGCAGAGACCATGGAGCAATGCTGCTTCCTAGTTTATGCTCAGCTACCTTTCCTTTCGTGTACACCTCAGGCCCACTTGCCTAAGGATTGTACTACCTACAGTGGGCTGGGCCTGCCTTCATTAATTAATAATTTAGAAAATGCCCACAATCATGTCCACAGGCCCATCTGATGGAGTAAATTCCTCAGTTAAGATCCTCTCTTCCCAAGGTTGCCTAGGTTTGTAAAAGTTGGCAAAAACTAATAAGGACACTGTCCATAACCTACAACATTAGATACATGATATAAGTTTGATTGATGGATGCATAAAAAACAAAACAAAACAAAATCACTGTTGATACAGAGGCAGATACACTATAAGGGCAATGAAGTGGAAGACTCAGTGTCCCTCCTTTGCAAGAGGAGCTACCTATGGACTTTGAGTTTATAATTTGGTGTTCTCTTCCCTAAAAAGCCACATACATTCCACAGCACTTGGAACATGGAGACGGAAGGATCTTGAGTTCAGAGACAGCCTGGGCTATGCATTGAGATTATGTTTAAAAATAAAAAACAGAGAGAGAGAGACAGAGACAGACAGGGATGAGAGAGACAGAGAGAGAGAGAGAAATGGGGAAACACACACAGTATATTTTAGACTACATAAAATCTGACATGCCCTTGATTTGCTAAGACAGAATATTCTCTCTATACTTAATATTTCTTCCTTACTGATCACTGGAGTCGGGGGGGAAAGAAGCACCTCAGTTACCTTTGTCCTTCCCTGAATCTTTTGGAGAGTTGTAATCTACAGTTCAGCCATCCTTTGATCAAGGGAAATGGAAATGCTGGAGCTGTGTACCTGGCAGCCTGGACCATACTGACTTCCAAAAAAATCATATTAATTAAAGACAACGAGATGCCCTGTGCGATGATCCCAGGGAATGTTCCTTCCCATTAATTATCATTCATCATCTTTATAGAGAAGGAAGGTATGGTCTCTTAGCACTCTATGGTCCTTTCGGAGCTCAGTCATTTGCCTGGACCTTTTGTTTGGAGGGTCATTTGCTCCTGAGAGCCTGAGGCATCAGGGTTGGATCTTTAAGTTATTGCCCCCTCCCTCCCTGTTTATTCTTCATTACTATGTGGAGGCAGGCTAGGCCTGCCTTGTTAATATCTGCTGCCAGTCTGCTTCTCCCTCCTCGTCCATCACCATCCTGGTCCTTTGCCTCATGTTTGTATGCAGCACTAACTGATGTTTTTCCTTCTGTACTTGCTTGTCTCCAGTTGAGGTTCCATACGATAGGCACAGTGGCCTCTGTAAACAATTCCTGGTGACTGGGTGGCTCCCAAGGCTCCAGTCCTTGATGGCTTCTTGGTTACACCCGAGATGAAGCTCAGATTCTGCTCTGTTCTGTGCAAAGCCCTGTGCAAGCTCACCTTTCCTTCCTCAGCTGTCCTCTCCTTACTCGTCCTCAGGATGCTCTGAGCTGAGTCCTTGTTCTTCAAAGACGGCACTCTCTGCCATCTGCAGAGTAAACCGCAGGGTGTACAGGCTTCCATGTCCCCAGTTGTACCTTACACTTTCTGTCTGAATTAGTGCTGCCCAATAGAAATACGATGTGAGCCATGTGTTTATTTCACTAGTCTGGTAGGGACATTTTAATAAGGGTAAACATTTAAGGGGGTAAACACTATAAAACAACAATAAAATCTCATATGCTGCAAAGGCAAAAGTGGATGAAGCCCTCCTGATATTAGAGATTGTGTTGAGTTTCTTCAGTCATACAATTCACTTTTACACCTTAATAGCACTACTGGACTGTGGTCACCTTCTTTTCTTTCACTTTTTAAATACTATATCTATTTGGGGAGAAGCGTATGTGGAGATAAGAAAACCACCTGTCAGGGCCTGTTTTTTCCTCCCACCATCTGGGGCTGTGGAATCAAACCAAGACGGCCAAGCCTGAGAGCCCTCTTTTGCCAAGCTTCTTGGTTATCAGATTGGGACGGCACTTGCTCTGACACTCCCTGGCCTGTACACAGCACCCTCGTCTTTCACTGCAGCGTCCCGTGTTTAACCTGATCACATTACTTTCTGCACTGGGATGCAGCAGCTGCCTGCTCACTTGTCTTTGTTTCTTGTTAGATTCTGAGCTCCTTGACAATGAAGACTTTGTCTAATTCATTTCTGTATCATCAGCATCCAACAATCCAAGCCTAAAATATTTGCTTAGTTTGTTTGTTTGAATGCCTAAACAACAATCCTCTGTGGACTAATACAGTACTGCGGGACCAGGTCCCTCACTCACTGTGACCTCATCTCCTACTAGACTCCTTTTTGTTCTCTGCTCCAAACACATCGGCCTCCTTTCTATTCTTCGAATAACTGAAGTCTGAGCTAACCTCAGGGCCTTTGCCCTGTGTGCTTTTTCTGGAAAGCCCTTCCGGCGAGGGTATGTTGGTGTGATGGGTTCTCTTTTTGCCTCTGACACCTCATTAAAGCTTTTTTCCTTGAAAGCTTTCTAAAGAGAACACACAAACCACTCACTTTCTAATTCTGTCACAATTTTTTTTAAAGCAAGTTTCTCATTACTATTTGGAGTGTTGTTTTGTCGATCTGATCTCCCCAACAGAATAAAAGTTTCCTGAGATAAATCTCTTCTGTTGTGTTTGGTAATATATTCTCCTAATGTACTGTCTGACATCTAGTAGGTATATGCTCAATAAATACTGGTTGACAGCAAGAAAGTCTATCTAGGGTAGTGGAGAGAAAGGAAAAAGACAAGATGCTCAGAATCTGAGTCCAGTTTCCCTATTTCCCCCATTTAAAGTTTTACAATGTCCAAGTGGCTTGGAAAGTCTGAGCATGTCTGATTCTCTGCCCCTATAGTCAAAGTATGCCTGGTTCTCTAGAGAAGGGTTGGAGGAATGGAATGTGGCTGCTGCAAGCTTCCGTGGCAGTTGATGAAGATGGCCAGAAGGAGATGCAGGACTTCAGCAGGACCCATTGAACAAGGAGGCAGGTAGGAAGGCCCTCAAGCAGAGTAGCCACACTGGAGTTGGCTCCTCCTGAGCCTTGAAAAGCATTGAGATAGTGCAGAGAATGCGGGAGCAGAAGGCCAGACTCTGTGCTGATCACTCGGGACAAGGGCAAGCTACCAATGCTCAGCTCCCTCAGCTAAGTAGAGACAATTCTACTCACAGCACAGTGAAGACAACCTGACATGACCTGTGTGAAAGTAATTTGTGAGCCACAAAGTATTTGAAAAGTTTGGGAAGCATTTCCCATGAGTTCTCTTGTCTGCCCATCTTACACCTTTAATCATTGGATTTATTGATTACTTATAAGCCAGGGCTCTAGTAAAGTTCTGTTTTGTTGTAGAACTCAGGCTCTTTCCTCCTAAATTTCCCAAGGCTTGGAAAATCAAATTTCAACTGACGGGAGCCATCATAATTTGTGACTTAAGGAACTATATCTCAGTATTTCAATGAATGTGTGTATGTGTCAATTATTTCTTATATGGATGTCTTTCCTTCCCAGATTTAGACTGTAAGCTTTCAGCTAAATCATTTAGCATTATGTTTACAGTTTTGCTCTTTACTAGTGCTATAGGACTTGAGTTGGGTTACTTAGTCTCTCTCAGTGTTAATCCTCTCTATTATATTGACATGATAATATCCTTTGCACAGTGGAAGTGTGAGAATAAAAAGATGTATTTAATGCATCTAAAGTATTGACCTAGATCTAGTACACAGTAAGACACTAATCAATGATCCCTTATTAACGAGAGCTACTAGTATAAAACTGGGTAGTGCTAGAATTGGATTTTCCTCAAGTTCTTGATTGAGAAGTAGAAATAAAACTAAGAGCGCAGAGTGACTCCAAGCCAAACCTGGCTTTAGTCAATACAAACAGAAAGGTTTACGGCTTCCTGACCCAGGCAGAGACTTAAACAGCAATAAAAGGTCACTTTATTTTCTTGGGTTGACAAGTGATAAATCTCATTTGAAATAGGCTGTGGGTTTAGGTAGAGAGGGCATATTGCCAGCATTAGTCTTGAAATGTTGATGAGATGGTTGTGGGGCAGAGGGACAGATGTAACAATGTAATGTAGTTTCCAGGACGTTTTTGAAAAGTTCCCTGGACACTTTTCAAAAATGGCTAAATCCAACCTAGTAGAGGATGACAACGTTTATGTCACTTCTGGACTAGCTGGAGATCCAGTATGGGCTTTGTAGGAGGTACACAAGTTGGAGCTAATTGGGTCAGGTGCCCCAAGGCAAGAAGAAAGAACTTGACAAGGGTTTGAGAGGATGCAGGGGAGTTAACATCCTCCTTGGTCTCCAAGGAAACCAACAGTGTCTCTTAGGTGAGTTGTAACAGTCAGTACCAAGGCCTTCTTTCATTTTGTTCTGGACAACCCATTCATTCATTTTCAACAAGTATTTGTTAAGAACCCACTGCATATCTGCACCTGCCCTCAGGGTCCAAGGACTTTAAAATAAGAAATGAAACCAGCACCATCAACTTCTGCCTTCACTCTCTTTGCTAGCTTTAAATCTGGTAGGACAAGTTGGGGCCATGGTGGGGGTGGGAGCATCACTTTTTATGATTCCCACGTGATTAAGTGTGGTGAGAGAATGCTAGGTACCTCTGTCAGCTTCACCCCTTAAATTGCAGTCTTCGAATTTCCAGTGCAAGGGCTGTTACCAAAAAATGCTCGGCAGAAGGGTACTCTGTAAAGATCTAGGCTGTTCTGAGAGTTGATTTTGAACTCAGTGTTTGATGTGACAAGAAATCTTAGTCTTGAAATGATGACAACTGGCAGTATGTTTTAGCATTGTGGAAATACCACTGTTCAGAGTCATAGGCATACACAAGAGCAGATCCAGTAATGTAAATAAAGCTTCTCCCAGCTTTAACGTTTGAAAGCACCTTATAAATCGATCTTTAAGGGTTGAGGTGGGTGGTATTTATCCCTTGGAGGTGCTCCCACTCTCATGAGTTCTTTCTTACTTTTTCTCAACGAATCTGTGTTCATCCTGAAAACAACTGATATGTAGCTTGTTTTGTGCTTAGATAACTGAATTAGTGAGGAACTGATTTCAACATACTAGAATATAATTGATGATCTAGTGTGTGCTCAAACATGTTAAGAATAATCTACATAAGCAAAGACCATGTTTATATACAGTCAGTTTGAAGCTTATGGTGTTGTCTGAATAATCCCTTATTGATATTTTGGACAGCTGTTATGTCAAAATTAATGAAATTAGTATGCTAGAAATTGTTACTACTATTTAATTTGTTATATCATTCTTTTTAACTTTATATAGTTTACAGCCGTGTTATTAGTTACATAAGACTTTAGATGTTTTATACCTTTAGGAAAAGGAAATGATGGTCAAATAGTACCCCAGTTAGTTCCATAAAGCAATGGTTCTCAACCTGTGGGTCGTGACACCTTGGGGTTGAATGACTCTTTCACTGGGGTCACATATCAGATATTTATATTACAATTCGTATCAATAGCAAAATAACAGTTACAAAGTAGCAATGAAAGTAAATTTATGGTTGGGGATTACCACACCTGAGGAACTGTATTAAAGGGTCACAGCATTAGGAAGGTTGAAAACCACTGCCATAAAGTTTTTGTCAGGGGCTGGAGAGATGGCTTAGAGGTTAAGAGCACCGACTGCTCTTCCAAAAGTCCTGAGTTCAATTCCCAGCACCCACATGGTGGCTCACAACCACCTGTAATGAGATCTAACACCATCTTCTGTGTACATAATAAATAAATAAATCTTTAAAAAAAGTTTTGTCAGGTATTAATACAGTTAGTACACTTCCCACTCTATCTTCCTTGCTTCCTTCCTTCCTTCCTCCCTTCCTCCCTCCCTCCCTCCCTCCCTCCCTCCCTCCCTTCCTTCTTTCCTTTCTCCCCCGACCCCCACTTTGGTCCTGCTGGCTATCAAACACAAGGTCTCATACATTCTAGTCATATGCTCTTCCACAGAGCTGCATCCTCAGCTTTCTTTGTTTTTATGTTCTGTTTGTCTTGTAAACAACAAAGAGAATGGGTTTTTAAAGTCCTTGAAGGAAATTCCTCCCATACTGACATCCCCTGCCTTTTTTGTAGGGCTTCACGCATACCAGGCAATCACTGTACCACTGAGCTACACCCCCAGATCCATATTCATTTTTAACCAAAAGAGTTTAGTCTGCTTACTGGAATTATTGCTTTATTTATTTACTAAAGAGGCTCTTGCTATGTAGCCCAGGTGACCTTGAATTTAGTGCAATCCTCCTGCCTCGGCCTTCTGGGTGCTCAGATTACAGGCCTGAGTCACCATGCCCAACTCTCTAGTTTTTAGTTACTTGAAACTTTTCTTATTCCACGTTTATTTCTGTGAGATATTTTTTGTGAGGTACATGTGAGGTAGGCTTAGTTTTTTTCTTAGTCCTTTGAAGAACTTACACTTCTTTACTCTGTTTTTCCTTATGGTGTTGAGAAATCCATGGTCGTCCTGTTATTCTTCTCTAAGTGATAGCTTTTCCGTTCAACTGCTGTAACATTTTGTTTTCGGAACAGGGTTTTATGAAAATACGAAGTGTCTTGATGTGAATTTCTTTTTACCAGGGACACACTGTGTTTCCCAAGTGAAATAGCTGTAGCTTCTCAGTTCTGGAAAATTCCCAAGCATCATCCCATCACCGTCAATTCCCATCACCGTCATTCACCCCCACACCCCTTTTTCATCTTGCTGAACGAAGACTCTGCTCCTTAAACAATTCCTTCTTCCTGTCTCCAGTCCTGGCAATCATCATTCTACTTCCTGTCTCTGTGAACTTGACTCTAGGCAATTCCTGAATGCTATTAAACAGCATTTGTCCTTCAGGGAGTGAATCATTTCATTTCGAATTCCTTCCTGAGAATCCGTAAAAAGTCTCTTCTTTTAAAGGCTTAATCATGTTCTATTCTGTATACAACATTTTGCCTCTAGATTTATGTGGCATTAAACCCTGGGTTGATAGCGTCTTTTGGCTATTGTGAATAAAGCAACTGCAAGCATAGGTCTGTACTTACCTGCTCAAGCCTCCACTCGCAAGATAGATGCACAGGAGAAGAGATATTAGCTGACATGATAGTTTTGTTTTGAGAGGAACTGCCATACTACTTCACTATCTTATATTTGCACCACACGGAATGTGATAAGTCCCAATTATCTAAATGCTCCCTAGTACCTAACATTCTCCCTGCACCCAATGTGTGTGTGTGTGTGTGTGTGTGTGTGTGTGTGTGTGTGTGTGTGTGTGTGTGTGTATGTGTGTGTCTGTACTTATGTATTGGTCAGACAACAGCTGTGGGAATCAGCTCTCTCGTTCTGCCGTGGGAGTTGGGCTCAGGTCAGCCCTGGTAGCGAGCACCTTAATCTGCAGAGTCATCTCACCAGCCTCAAATTCTGTGTCATTTTTTCAGCTCTGTTTTTCACTCTGTTGATTCATCTTCTGAATCAGTCCACTGTTTAACTTGCCCACTGAAGGTGTCAAAGATGTAGACCGTGTTCGGGATTGAACCCCACAGCCTTACACACCTAGGCAAGCATTCTGCCGCTAGGGTGCATTTCCAGCAGTGTCCACTGAGTTTTAAATCCAAGTGAGATGTTTTTTCATTTCTGCGAGTTTTCTCTCACATATATTTTGCAATGTTTGAGAAACTCATTATTTTTTCATACTTTTAATTATTTTCTGGCTTATTTAGTATTTCATAGTCACTAGTACCTACATTTAAAGTCTTTGCAGGCCAGGTTTCTTCAGACTACTGCAATGTCTCCCCTCCACCACCTCCCCAAAATAGTTTCTTGTTTGTTTGTTTGTTTTTGTGAACTAACATCCTCCAGGACTTCGTGGGGATTATTAGCAGCTTGAGCAGTAAATGGATTTGTGTTCACTTTTGCTAGGAGATTGGGACCAACCTGGGGACACTTAACAGAATTCTCGGTTTGGGTATTTTGGAACAAAAAAGAAATATGGACTCAAGTTCCTATCTTATGCTTGTTCTTATTCTTCGCAGGTCATGAATAAATGTTTGGGTCTCTAATCTTACTTTTGAACTTAGGTGGATCTGAAAATATCCTGTCTCCCAGTAAAACAAAAATTCTGGATTACTGTGGACCAGAAAATAATCTTAGACCAGACAGCAGTTTTAGCATTTGACCAACCACTCTTCAGGCTGGTGCTATATGCTCATTTTTTAACTTTTGAATATTTTCTTCTTTTTTTTTTTGCCAAACAAACGATGTGTGGATAAGTTTACCTGGTAATTTGAGAGATTTATAATAAAGGTATTTCTGACAGGGAACCCTCTGTATCATATATGTCCACAGGTCCTCGGACTTCTGAATTCTGTAACATGTCTAGTATTCTGATGATATTCTACAAACATTCTTTTAATTATCTTAACAAGCAGGTAAGATAAGCATTGTCATTATCGTTATTCCCATGTTAAAGACCAGAAAATGGAGGCATAAAAAAGTGGAGTAACATGCTCAACATCGGTGTCAATAAGTGGGGGTGTTTGAATATGGAAACTCAGCTTCAGTGTATACACATTTTAGCCCTCCTGCCAGTCACATCCATTTCTGCTGTGTACCCAGCACTTCTCTATTTTGTTTAAAATCAAAATAATAAATCTGGGTGTGGTAGATTAGGCCTGTAATTTCAGAGGCAGGAGGATTGTTGTGAGTTTAAATCCAGCCTGGGCTACATAATGAGTAGCCCAAGCCAGTCTGAGCTATACCGTGAGACCTTGCCTCAAAAAACACCTCCAAACAATCAAACAAACAAGCCAGAATGGGAACAGAACCCAGAACCTTGAGCATACTCAGCAAGCACTCTACTACCAAGCACTACCTCTAGCCAAGCCACAGAGGCATTTGTTTTTCCAGTGCTGGGGATGAAAGCCAGGATCTCACACACACACTAGGTGTGTGCTCTACTCATGAGCTCCACCTTTCAGACTTTGTGCTCTTTTAACTTACCCAGCCCAACAGTAGCCTTGAAAACAACAGCTTCAATACCAAGACCAACGCCAGAGAAAGTATAATGAATGTCATTGTTTGTCCTCATTTGAGCCCACTGGTTACTCCGGTAGCTCCCTAGTGGATCAGCTCAGATGGCATGGTTTATCTTGCCTCGACTTTCCCACACCTGAAGCCACAACCCAGGGTCATTTGAAACAGACAAATGTTGCAACCATTGAGGCAATGGATGGCAGTTGAGGAACCAACATATTTAACCAAATAGCTTGGGAAGAAAGGCTGGGGTGAGATGCTTTAGGGAATAAGTGTAAGACAGGAAGTGAAGGTACTGTTGTAAACTGCCTGCTTGAGTGTTGATAAAGACACAGAAGTCCTCTGAAAAGACTAGGAGATACTCTTTTGTTCTGGGTATTTATGGAAATCTTCGTCCAACCATTACCTGACCACTAAGTTAACAGAACAGAGATGTCAGTGTTTGCGGATGACAAAACAAAATTCACAAGTGAATGAGGAAGCACACTGCTAGTGTGGTACAGCCATAAGGCAGGACATGTAGATCAGGGCAATAGGCTTGGAATCCAGGAGTGTGGACAAGCTGGGCATGTATTCAGTCACTGAACTGCAGGCCTAGCTTCCCCGATCCCACCTTTTCCAGACAGTCTCACTAAATATCCCATGCTGGTCCAAAATTCACTCTGTAGCCAAGGCAGGCTCGGCTTCGGTTTTAACTTTATAAAAGAAAATTGGATGGGGTGATACAGGGTCTGTAATCCCAATGCTCACGAGGCATGAAGATCAGGAGTGCAAAGCTGCTGTGGGTGACACATAGTGAAACCATCTCAAGACAAGGAAGGAAGGGAGGGAGGGGATGCATCCAGGTGAGTACATAACACGAGGGTGATTCCAGCACAGGCAGTTTAGACGATCACTTTCTGTTGATAGAGATGAGTAAGTTTACAAAGGGGAGCTTGACTTTTGAGGGCAAATGGCAAAATTGACTTGGAGCCTGTTAGGTTCAAACTGAAGACTGTGTTTGGCTGATAATGGTGACCTCTGATAGATGCCTCGAGAGAACTCAGGGCTAGACCTAGAATTTGGACTCCTCGCCCTCCTCAAGGCTGTGCCCAATCCATTAATGAGACGGAACCACTCTTCGTTTCCAAATGCACTGAGACATCAGGACATGGTGTCTGGGGGATTTAAGCAGAAGAGGGATGCGGCCCAGTTACGTTTGTTTCACCAGGATGCCTGGGTTGCCGAGTGGAAAACGGACAGGGAAGGAGTTTGTCGAGACCAGAAAGTGGAGTGTGTGTGTGTGTGTGTGTGTGTGTGTGTGTGTGTGTGTGTGTGTGTTTTCTGTGTTTTTCCTGTTGGCAGTGACTCTCCTTGAAAACAAACTCACTCAGTTTTTCTTTCAGATAATCCCCCCCCACCCCAGATTTTAGGGTTAGAAAAATGCACCTATGTTTGAGCTCCCATGGAATCCCTGTCGTTCATTCTTTTCTGTCCCATGAGGGGAAATGCCCATACAAACTGCATTTCACAGTTGGATCAAAGAACTCTCTTCTCAACTGTGTCTACAAGTAGACTCTGGTGTCAGTGTCTCATCACCTTCCAAATTACAGCTTTCACATCTGCTTGTGAGGGAGTAGACGTGCAGTTATACAGCCGCACTTACACTTCAGCAGGGCCAGGGTTCATTCTAGAACAAATCCCCACCAAGTTTGTCTACTCGAAACAGAGTCTCACTACACAGCCTAAGTGTAGTGTCCTTGAACTTGTGGCAATCCTCCTGCCTCGGCCTCCCAAGTGGCAGACCTGAACCACCACCCTCACCCATGTAGATTTACAGTGAAATGCACAGAGAACATCCAGTAGCAAGTTGCTAAGACATCAGAGAAGTCCATATTGTTCTATCTGTTCGAGTCTGGTTAGCTCTCAGCATAACATTTAGACTTTGTCCCCAAAGAATTAGGCATTTAAAAGGATGTTCTTAGAGATGCTAAAAACCATGAAAAAAAAGGTTATTTATTCATTTGCTATATATGGTAATGGAAAAATGTTCATGACCATTTTTAAATCTTAGGGAAAAGTCTAGAAGTAAACACGTGTCCAATATTGTTAAGTTTTGTGTGCTGGAGAGCAGCTCCTACCACAGGAGAAAAGGTGCACACATGGCTGTGCTGTACCCAGCCAGATGTCCCCACCCTCACACAACTCTTGTGTCCTCCTCCCAATCAATTCTCTCTTCTTCAGCCCTCTTCTTGCTCTCTGAACGACTGACTGCTTGGTGCTCCATCCAGGAAGTGGAGGCAGTGGCCAGCTTCCCGTTTCCACCCCTCAGCCAGGACAGCCTCCCACACTCATGGAAAAGAACATTTCTTAAATTTTTTTTGTGCTTTCCTCAAGTTAAACAGCCCAAAGCGGTGCTTACCTAAATAAAGAAAGGGGGGCTGGAGGATGGACAGGTGTTCCTGTCGACACAGACCTCCCAAAGCTGCCCAGTTTGCTCTCTTTTCCATGTGTTTCTTTGGAAAGGAGTATTTTAAAATCTCTTTCAGTTTTAGCTTACTGAATTTATCAGCAGTAACCATGCTTATAAACATGAAGTTTAGGCCTTTGTTTGTTTTGATATGGGGTCTTTCTGTGTAGCCTAAGCTAGTCTTGAACTCAGAATCTTTCTGCCTCCACCACCTCAGTGCTTGGGTTACAGGTGTGAACCACCATGCCCAAATCATGTCCGGTTTTGTGGCAGTCACACAGCTTCTTTAGTTGCTATATTTTTTGGCTTTGGTGACATCATCTCTACTGGGGTCTTTCATTCTCAGGCTCTTTTGTGAGTGCTTTCTCAGCTGCCTGTCTGGGCTCTCTGGGATCTGCTTTTACCTACCACTCTTCTCTTTCTTTTCCCTGGGTCTTTCTTCCATTCTTGATAGTGACCATCGCGTACATGCAAGTGGTTTCCAAACAGACAAATCTTCCAGAACTGAAGGCTTCTATCTTCCTGCCTGCCAAGCATCTGCACTCAGATGTCTCCTACTTGGCATGCCATGGGTTGCCTCCTCTATGAATGCATTACTCCTTCCCATCCAGCCTGCAAATCATCTGCTGACTTCGTTTCTCTCTTCACTGTATCTGTCAGGATTCTCTTGGGGTTCTCACTCCCAGGGGAGCTCAGATTCCTTATATGGATGGACCTTGAGCTCATCACTTTCCTGCCTCAAGTTCTCCAGCACTCTCAGAAGCGATTAATCAATCCCATTATAGTTCATATTCTCACTAAAATACCCCACACCAGCGAGTGATTCCTCCGTCACAGCTTTACCTTCTATGGTAGAAGTCTGCAAGCTGGGCCTCCTGGGCCAGATCTGGCTCGCTTCCCATTTTTGAAAATAAAGTTGTATTGGAGCACAGCCACGTCTGTTCATATACATATTGTCCATGGCTGTTTTTCTGCTACACGATCATGGCGGTGCACAGTTGCTAGAGACCATCTGGCTTACGCACATGCTTGCTGTCTGTCTCTTTAGAAGAAGCTGCCCCTTCCTGGCCTCTAGACAGTCGATCAAAGGTGTCACTCTTTCATCACTGCATGCTGTGCAATGTTAGTGTCCCCTTTGCCACTGGAAACAGGACTAGAAATGCCTTTGAATCTAGTGCAGCCAGGGAAGAAATTAACCCAACCCCAAACCCCGTTGACAGAGCTCAGTTCTCCTCAAGGTTCTGCACCCCTGGATGCCTGACAGATGTCAAATTTCCCCATCAGTGTTGGGTCGAAGAAGCAAAACCTCTTGAAATTTGATCTTACAGGATTTTGAGGTGTGTTGTCTTTGTGTCTAGTGCTGGAGTGTGAGGTCGACAGGGCGAGCAGTCCAGAAGAGGAGATGGATGTCAGGTGGGGAAGGCGAACAGGACCACCAGCTGGAACCCACAAAACTGGACAGCACCTCTGTCTGTATGTCACCGTCCCCTGCTATGCTGAGGTGGTGCCCACAGGAGCTAAGTGCTTGCCTGGCTCTGATATCAGGAAAGTCTGGAAGGAGGTGGGGTAACTATAGGCTATGGCCTATATATGCAAAAGAACAGAGCTAGCAAGTAAGTGTCAGCATCCGTGGCTTGGCGCTTCATCACCAACCTTTACTGCATCAAAGCACCATGGCTGCTGCTTCATCCCCACCTCCAAGGCTCCTGAAGATGTTGCTTATGATTACAAGAGCCCAAAGCACACAAGGGAAAGTGTTCTGAGAAACAGTTATCATGATGCTAACAACTGCAAACCACCTTCTGAAGATGGTTCTACAGGCCAATAATCCCAGCACTGAGGAGGTAGAGGCAGGGGGATTGCCACAAGTTCTAGGTCAGGCTGGTCTACACAGCATCAGGTCAGCCAGGGTTATAGAGTGAGAAAAGCAGTCAGCCAGCCAGACAAACAAATGAGAAAAATTACAATCACATTTTCAATGATGGCTTTTTATTTCATTTAATTGATTTTTAAAAGATTTATTATTAATTATTTCTGTGTGTATGAGCACATGTGTGTGTATATGGGCACACCTGTGCATATACATAGAGGCTAGAAGAGAGTGTTGGATACCTCCTTTCACTTCCACCTGTTCACTTGAGGCAGGGTTTTCTCCTGGAACTTGGGGCTTGTGTTTTCTCTCCTAGGCTGGAAGCCAGTAAGTCCCAGTGACTCTCTTGTCCCAGCGCCCCTCAGTGCATGCAGGATGCGTACCTCCAGCCTTTAGGATTAAGTAGCATGTATGCTTAACCACTGAGCCATCTGACCAGCCCCTAAGTTTTAATTAAGCTATTCTGAATTGTATTTGATATGGTTCAGATGTCTCGTTAGATCACTGGTTTTGTTTCTCTGTGTATTTGGTCATGGCCCATCATTACCCCATAGGGATATGGCCTCAGGGAGATATTGTTAGCTTCTGTGCATTTCACTGTTGGCCCTCCTTTCTGTAGCTGGGGAGACCCCCCCCCCCCCCACCAACCAATGCATGACATTTGCTGTGTCGGAATTAATGTTGTGCTTGTCAGTGGAGCCTGGAAAGAGTAGGATGTTTCACCTAATTCTGAAGTTCCTGGGTTTAAAAATGATTAAATATGAATAACATAAAACTGACCATCAGTCTTTTTAAAATGTGCAATGCAGTGATATTAAGTGCCTATTCACTGCTGTGGAATCATTATCACTTTTTATCATTGGATTTCGTTCATCTTTCCCAACTGCAACTTTGTGTCCATCAGGCAACAATCCTCTTCTCCTCCTTTACTCCCTTGAAACCACCATCCTGCTTTTTTATCCCAAGGAGTTTGACTGTTGACCACTGCAGGTGTTTGCAAAAGCAGAGTTGTATAGTATGTGTCCTTTTGGAGCCTAACATAGTGTCCTGGAGAGACATTTGTCCATACCTTTCATGTGGCAGACTCACCTTTCCTTTTTAAGGTTGAGCAATCGTCAATTGTACGTGTATGTTACATTGTATTCACTTGTTCTTCCGTGTACTCACTTGTTCTTCCATAAGATGCTTCTCTCTCTGGCCACTGTAACATGAATATGAACTTTAACCATTTTTTTAATTTATTTTATTTTATGTGTATGAGTGTTTTGCCCAAATGTATCTATTTGCCACATCAGAAGAGGACTAGGATGCCCTGAAACTGGAGTTATAGATGGTTGTGAACACGGATGTTTGGGATAGAAGCCAGGTCCTTTGGAAGAATAGCCCTTAGCTTATGAGCCATCTCTCCGGCCTGTACTATGAATCTGTTTGAATCCCTGCTTTCAGTTACTCTAGGTTGATTCCCAGGAGTAGGACTGTTGGGTCCTACAGCAATTCTACTGCTTACACTTTGAAGTGACTCCAGAGGTTCCTGGTGTCTAAAGCAGCTACAGTCATGCATCCTCACCAACCGTGCACACAGCTTCTACTTTCTCTGTGTCTTAGCTACTTTTTTGGTTTCTAAAACACCAGATACCTAACAGAAACAGGAGGAGATATTTGCCAACTCAAGTCTCAGGGAGCAGAGATGGGGCACATTAGCATCCACTTGGTCGTCTCTTTATTTTGTCTGGGGACCTGCCCATGAGCTGGTTTCATTTGCCTTCAGCCATGCCTCTTCCTCCCTCAGTCAGTTCTCTCAGGAAATACCTTCCCAGACAGGGCCAGAGATGCACCTCACCCGTCTCTTAGGGGATTCTAAACCCAGTTGAGTTGACAATGAAGGTTAGTCATTACCTTCCACATATTTGCCAGCGTATATTACTTTTTGGAACTGCATTTGCTTGAATTACAGTTATTTGTTGTGTATGTGATGGGGGTGGGAGAGGGTGTACCACAGCGTTTGTGTGAAGGTCAGAGGACAATGCAGGCTCTCTCATTCCATCACACCAGGCTTGGTGGCAAATGCCACCTTGCTGGCCTCTATTTTGTTTATTTGATTTATTTAGTGAGCTTTATCTTAGCGGGTCTGCTTTGCATTTCCTTGAGACTAATGGAATTCAGCCTCTATTGAAGAATCCGTTGTCTACTTCCAGCATCCTGGTTCTGTGGATTGAACTCATAAGCTTGCACAGTATGTGCTTTGACCCACTGAGACACTAATCCCAGCAATTTGCTTTGGGAGAAATGTCTATTTCAGTTCTCTGCCCATTTTTAAATCAAATCCATTGTTGTTGAGTTGTTGGTGTTCTTTTTGAATTGGGGATATTGGCCCTTAATTAAATATATGATCTGCAGATATTCTCCTAGTCCGTGGGTTGCCTCTTCTTACTCAGCTTCTAGTGCCCTTTTGTGCATGAATGTTTAAGTTTGAAGCATGCCACTTACCTATTTTCCCTCTGTTGCCTATGCCTTTTGTGTCGTGTTAAAAAAGAATCACTGCCAAACAGAATGCCTGATGCTCTCCCTCTTTTCATCTGAGAAATTTTAAGTTTCAGCTCTTCCACATCAGCCTTTAATCCACTCAAGTTAACTTTTGCTGAGAACACTCAGTTCCAGTGCTGTGGAAAATCCCCCCCCCCTTTGTCTTTCAATGTCTTTGGTACACTTTCTGAAAACAAATTGGCTGTGTATGTGATGGCTTGCTTCTGGTCTCTTCATCCTTCCCATTGTCTGTACATCTGTCCTGATGCTCTGGCCTCACCATTCTTCCTATTGGTCTGTACATCTGTCCTGATGTTCCATTGCTCAGATGACTACAGCTTTGCAGTGACATTTGAAAGTTTCTTTTTGCCCTTTGAGGTCAATTTTGGCTACTCAGGGCTACCACGTTCATGTGGTTTTGTTTTTAGCTTTTGAAGTTAAATGAATATTAATTTTTTTAGTAACAAACTACTAAAAGACAAATTTATTAGAAAGCTGTAGCCAAATGGCTCCACGTGTTACCAAATGACAGCTCTCCAATAGTCCCCACTCTCTACCAAATGAATCCCCACCCCCTTTCCGGTGGTTCAAGTTCTTTCTCCATGTCTCTCTTCTGTAGAGCTATTCTGCCCTGCCACACCCCTTCCCTTTCTCCTTCCGACCCTTGCTTTCTAGCTTCTTCACCAATGCCCAATCACTCCCGGAGAGTCGTATCATGGCTAGTTCTCTATGCATCGCTGGGCCTTTGCTTCCATCGTTCTCTCCGCCAAGAACACTTCCCATGGTTGTCTTAGCCTCAAACTCCCCCTGGCTCTTTCTTTAGGAATTAGGTTACATGCCATTTTTTCCTAGAAGTCTTAGTCTTAGCAAAGATACTCTCTTTCTGTTGGTTCACTCCATGCTGTGTGGATAATAAATATTATGCGCTCATTTCCCATAGTTCTTCAAAGACACAAGCTAGATTTTCTATTTTTTTTCCAGTGTATAAATACAATGGATGGTACACAGATAACTTCTGTTAAACTAAACAGAACTAAAAAGAAGTTGGAGTCACCCAGGAAGAGGCCTGCCACTAAGAGTGGATGTTGCTGCTATGGGCAAGAGGAAGGACAAATGGGAGAGGCCCTGTGGTGCTCTGGGGATCAGGCACCCTGGGACTCAGAATGTATGAACACTTGCTACATAATAGCAGTGTCAGCTGACTTCTACAGAATAGGCGTGGAAAATTCCCCTCTTGCCAGGTCACCACACAGAACTTCTATTCAGAAAAACCTATATAAAGTTCAAGGCCCTCCAAAGGCCACTGGGCAACAGTTCAACTCTTCTCTGGTGTAGTAGCCTTTCCCTGGAGGAGTGCCAGAGGCCCTGGAGACCTTTTGATTCTCCAGTGCATTTAGATAGCAGAGACATGCTTTATGCAATTTTAGTTCTTGAGACTGTAGATAACGTGGTTGTTATGTGGATGAAATGGTTTTAAACCCAAAGCAGACCCAATGGGCTTGGTTCTTGGGAAATCCGAGACGAAGGACAATACATGTAGGGTATGGTGAGTGGTGGCAAGTGTCTAGTCCAGAGATGAGGGGAGTAGGCTGACTCAACAGCCAGGAGGAGAGACAGATATGCTTAGCAGGAAATCTCACGCCCTACTTGGATCTATTAGTCACAGGCTAATGAGGGGTGGATGCCAAGGAGGTGGGAGCATAAAAGCTTCCAAAGACACACACAGGCATACCTGATGACTTTACCAGGCCACCATCTCCCTTCCACCAATGAGACCAAGAATGATTCTGTTTTTCAGTGAAGTTGATATCACCTGTGTACATGGTAGGCCATGCGTGCTCTCGCGTGCGTGCGTGTGCGTGTGCGTGTGTGCGTGCGTGCGTGCGTGCGTGTGTGTGTGTGTGTGTGTGTGTGTGTGTGTGTGTGTTTCAGCTGAGTATTGACCTCAGGTCTTACGAACTCTAGACAAGAGTTCTAGGATATATTTCAAGACAGGCAGGAAGTGCTCTTTTTTATATAAAGGAAGAGAGAAAGAGGAGAGTTATGTATCTCATGATGACCTTGAATGTCCTCTTTAGCCAAGGATGACCTTGACCTTTTGTTCTTTCTCCTTCTACCTCTTAAGTATTGCAATTATAGGCTGCATTGCTGTGTTCAGTGCCCGTGGCACTGCAGATCAAACCCAGAGCTTTATACATGCTTGGCAAGCACTCTACCAACTGAACTACATTCCTAGCCCAGGAAGTGAATTTTTAATTGCCAGTATCAACCTGGTATGCTCAATTTTTGGCTCCATTCATTCTTTTTAAAAATTGTGGAAATGCCACATAAACAAAGAAGTTGTCTGAAGTAGGTTTTTTTGTTTTTTTTAGAATTTAAGAATGCTTTAATATTTGTTTACAGAAAATGATAGGACTATTATAATAGTAAGGGTATGTGGTTGGAGAAATTCCCTTGAATAAATCATAAAGATTACTTCTATTTTCACACTGGTTATCATGGACCCCATGTGACTCATATCCCTTATTATATTTATATTGTTTTTTTTTTTTACTTAACATTTATGAATTCCAGACCAGATATGTCTTCCTTAGTCATGGTAAAATAAAACTGATTTTTCTTGGAAATACTATTTTGGACACTAAGTTTAGACTGCCTTCCTTCTAATTCTTTAAAGTAATTCTCCACAAAAGGCTTGGGGTCCTCTGACAGTGTGAGAGTGTTCACAATGCTGCTTGGACTTTTGGCATCTTTGGCTTTGATTTCCTCCAGAGAGAAGTTTCCTCCTTAAAAACCTGCTGTGTGATCAGGCACGTGTGTCACAATTGCTGCTGACACGCCTGCCTGCATCACTGGAGGATGCTTGGGTGTCAGCTCACTTTCAGGTGCCTAACTGCACTTCGTCGAGCACCTGTGGAGAGCTCAGTGTTCGGTTAACATGCTAGGAGACATTTGTGAGGAAAGTATGGTCCCCGAGTTCAAACAGCTCAGAACTCAGGTAAGAAAGACTGTAAACAAAGATGCTTACAGCAGTGTGAGCAGTCTTGAACCAGAAGTGAATGTTTGGAGTGAGGGAAAGCCACTACTCTGAGGTTGGAGATAAATAATTTTAAAATGGGGAGGTGATACCTGATCCTAGGTCTGAAAGAATTCATGTAACTCTACCAGGCAGAAACAGAGCTGCTGTCATGTTGTATATCTGTAATCCCAGCCCTTGAAGGCCAAGGTGGAGCATCGTGAATTCAAGTCTACCCATCCTGGGCTTGTTAGAGAGATGGGTGAGGGGCAGAGGAGAGAATGATAGATGGGGGTGAGTTATGGTAAAAATAGGAGCTGGCTAGATGGCTCACTAGGTAAAGGTACTTAATCCCAAGCCCAAGGACTTGAGATCAATCCTGGAGGACAGAGAGACTGAACTTCCACAGGTTGGCCTCTCACCTCTTTATGAGCACTATGGCATGCATGTGTGTATGTGTGTGTGTGTATACACACACACACACACATACATACACACACACAAATACACACACATGCATAAACACAACAAAGAAATCAATGTAATAAAATTTGTAAGGAGATGGTCTGAGACTGGAGGACAAGAGAAGGCATGGCAGGTGTAATTAGTTCCTTTTCTTCTCTTCTCTTCTCTTCTCTTCTCTCTCTCTCTCTCTCTCTCTCTCTCTCTCTCTCTCTCTCTCTCTCTCTCTCTCTCTCTCTCTTTCCTTTTGGTTTTGAGACAGGGTTTCTCTGTGTAGCTTTGCACCTTTCCTGGAACTCGCTTTGTAGACCAGGCTGGCCTAGAACTCACAGAGATCTGCCTGCCTCTGCCTCCCGAGTGCTGGGATTAGTTCCTTTTCCGTTGCTGTACTAAAACACTGTGACCAAGGCTGTTTAGAAAATGTGTTTGGACACACAGTTCTAGAGGGGTAAGGGCCACCACAGTGGAGAGGCGGGGCAGCAGGCGTGGCAGCATGAACAGGAAGCTGAGCTGTAAGCATGAAAGGGAGAAAAAGAGAGACCAAACTGGAAATGGTGAGTGTTTAAACTCTGAAGGCCTGCCTCCAGTGACTAACTTCCCCCAGCAAGGCCACACCTCCTCAACCCCACCCCACCCCCAAAGACCAAGCATTCAAATATATAAGCCTATGCGGGACATTCTCGTTCAAACCAGTACAGAGGGGAAGTGAAGGGACTGTGCCTGGCTTGTGGAAGAACATAACTGTTGAGTGACTAGCCTAATACTTACAGAGATAGCCTTTTGTCCTTGTGGATGTTTGAAAAGGGGTTATCCTTGCTGGCTTTCTACTGATGTGATGAAACACTGATCAAAAACAACTTGGAGAGAAAAGGGTTTATTTCATCTTAAACTGCCAGTCACAATCCATCTCTTCGGGAAGTCATGCCAGGAACTCAGGGCAAGAACCTGGAGGCAGAAATGGAAGCAGAGGCTGTGGAGGAGTGTTGTGTACTCAGTGCTCCCCATGGCTAGCTCAGCTTGCTTTCTTTTGCAACCAGGGCCACCTGCCCAGGGGTGGCACCACCCACAATGAGCTGGGCCCTCCCAGATCAATTATGAATCAAGAAAATGCCTCCTAGACATGCCCACATGCCAATCTGATGGAGGCAATTCCTCAATTGCAATTCTTTCTCCCTAGATATGTTGAGATTTGTGTCAAGTTGGCAAAAACTAACCACAGGGGTAGAACTGAAACATGGCTTCACTTAAAGAATTTGAACCCCAGTGACATAAAAAGAATGACAGGCTGAGAGGTATGAGGGATGATGTGGATTCAAAGACTAAGAGATTAAGCAGCCACTGTCGACTAAGCAGGGTAAAAGTGTTCTCCTTTTCCTGGGCTCGGGACTTAGCGCACCCACTGAAGAGCGAACATTAATAAAGCCAACACCGAGTAAGCAGGGAGGGCAGGGGTGTGGCTTATCTCATGGATCCTTCTCAAAGTGCTGCTTTGGTCATGTGGCTGGCTAAGATCACTCTAGTGTCAGTAATCCAGAACTCTGTTCCTTTGATGACCCGAAGTCATCCTCCTAAAAATAAACAAATAAACAGATAAAATTTTAAAAACAACCCCTACCATCAGGTCTAGCTCTTCGCTGTGTGAACACAGGAGACAGATGCATGCAAGCGCAGAGTCTGAGGGACTCCGGAGCTGACAAGCCCCGTCTCCCTGGCGAAGAGGATCCCATTGCCATAAATGGAAGTGGCGTTGGGAGTGTTGTTTTTGCCAGGTCTCCTGGACTTAAATGGAACTAAATGCTCTTGCAAAGATGGAGAGGAGAGGGAAGGAGAGGGGGTGTCTGGGCATGGGAGCTGGCTGCTAGCCCTTGCACTGGAGGTCCAAGTTCAAATATGCTTGCAGGCAAGCCTCCGTGAAGTTTTCTGTCCTCGTACAATGAAGCTGTTGTATGGCCAGAGGCTGGAGCGGGCAGCTGGATTTGCATCGGCTGGCCAGCACCTTTTGGCCTCCCTTTTGAGTCTCCCTCTGTTGGAGACACACCTCACTGGACACACATATTTCTGGTCCGTCACACTGTAAGCTCTAGGAAGCAGGAGAGAGGTGCTGCTCCAGCGTGGGAGTGTCAGCCCTGTCTGCACATGGCTGAGTGCCAGAGCAATAAGAGAATAAAGATGTTCAGTAGATCAAGAAGCCATTAAACACTTTGTCCCGCTTTTAAACATTTGCCCTGCCCCCCAACAACCATTTTAGGTGACTGAATTCCTGGACTGCTTGGGTCCTTTCGCTATGTTAGTTTAAATTTGTAAGCTCCCCCTACAGGAATGACTTGACTAGATGCCCATCTGATTTGTAAAGTCCAGAGGGATTTCTGTGCCTACTGCTTACGGATTTAATCAGATGGTTCTTGAAATGGCCCTGACCCTTTCGTTGGGAACAATTTCTAAAGTGATAAATTTTCTCCCCACTAAGCCTCTGAGTAATATTTCTCTCTCTCTCTCTCTCTCTCTCTCTCTCTCTCTCTCTCTCTCTCTCTCTCTCTCTCTCTCTCTCCCTCTCCCTCTCCCTCTCCCTCCCTCCCTCCCTCCCTCTCTCCGTCTCTCTCTCTCTCTCTCTCTCTCTCTATCTCTCTCCCTCCCTCCCTCCCTCCCTCCCTCCCTCCCTCCCTCCCCTCTCTCTCTCTCTCTCTCTCTCTCTCTCTCTCTCTCTCTCTCTCTCTCTCTCTCTCCCTCTTCCTCTCCTCTTTCTTCCCTACCCCTCCGTGCGGGTGTGTGTGTGTGTGTGTGTGTGTGTGTGTGTGTGTGTGTGCATGATTTCTCTTAAATTCTCTTTAAACAGTAAATCTTAAGAAAGTTGGTACTAAAGGAAATAAGTTTGCAGGTGAGGGTTGATAGATGCATTTAGCTACAGTGGTAATAAAATGGACATTTATTTGATTCTGACTCTGCCAGGTATTGTTTAATGTTCTGAATGAATTGACTTCGTATAATCTTCAATGTGACTCTGTAAATGTTATCTTCATCACCTTAAAAATGGAGAAACTGAGGCACAGAAGAATTAAAGTCATGAAGTTGATAGATCATTGAACCAGGCTCCCAAATCTGTTACTTACAGCCAAATGCTGGACCGATTTCCAGTGAATGGATATTCCCTAATTTTCATGCCTCTTGAGTTCAGGCTGGCCATGAATACACGTCTGAATATAGCTCTTACCTGTTTGTCACCTTTGTGTTCTGATTTCCAGGCATAAGTAGGAAATAATGGGAGAATAAACAAGGTCGAGAGTAAGGGATAATCATGTCATTGAGAACATACATACACAGGACCATACGTGCACCCCTGAGTACACATATTTATTTATTTATTCATCTAGAGACGGTGTGTGTGTGTGCGTGTGTGCGTGTGCCTGCATGTCTGCATGCATATGTGTGCAAGTGTGCAGGGGGCTCAGAAGTCAGCCTCAGATGCCATTGTTCTTCTTTCCTTTTAAGACCGGGTCTCTCACTGGCCTGGAATTTGCCTCACCAAGTAAGCTAGGTTGGATGTGCAGAAAACTGCTTATCGCTGCCTCCTCAGTACCAGGATTACAAGCACGTGCACACACCTAACCTTTAAATTTTTTTTCTCTCTTTTTGTTTTTCCCCTAAACATAGGTTCTGGGTATTGAACACAGGTCTTCATGCCTTGTAAGGCTAACGCTTTATAGATGAAACTATCCCTGTATCCTCTTTTTTTGTGGGGCAGAGGTTGTGGATTTCTTTGAGTTCTCAGGCTGGCCTGGAACTTGCTATGTAGCTGAAACTACCCTTGAACTCCCAATACTCTTGTCTCCAGAAGCTGGGATTACCAGCATTCACCACCATGCCCAGCTCTGCCTCTTAGTTTTGTGTTCACATCATTGCTGTGCTCCCAGAGGCTTTCCCGGCAGGTTAAACATAGCTCTTCCCCATGGGATCAGTTTTTCCTATCCCAGGTCATGGGAAGGGGCAAGGAGGAGAAGACTTCCTTTCAAGGGCCTGTGAGGAAACCGTGTTTGGGAAGGAACACATGAAAATTGATCAATAAGAATATTTGACAGCTAATCAGGTCTCTGTGAGTGACAGGGTGCACTTGGCAGCTCTTAGGGTATAGGAAGAGACCAGCCCTGTCCTTCAGGAACTCAGAATTGAGAAAACAGGTAGCCAGGACCCCAAGATCACCCTCTCTGGCCATAGTTTGTGATATGATGTTATTTATCCCACATGCTATCTTTTAAAAAATTGTTTTAGATTTATTTGTTTTTATTTTATGTGTATGAGTGTTTTGCTTGCATGTATGTATGTGGACCACTTGCAGGGCTGACAGAGGTCAGTTAAGGGCATCAGATCCCCTGGAACTAGAGTTACAGATGCTTGTGAGCCATCAGGTAGGAGATGGGAGTTGAACCTGGGTCCTTGGAAGAGTAGCAAGTGCTCTTAACCAGTGAACCATCTCTTCAGCCCCCACCACCTGATGCTATTTTATACTCTGGACTTAAATGTAATCCAACTCTTACACAGAGACAATTGAATGCCATGCTGTCATTACAATGCGTGAGATGGTAATGGTATTCAAAGATATGTATGATATAGTATTTTTTTGAGCTGAGGATCGAACCCAGGGCTGTGCTTGCTAGGCAAGTGCTCTACCACTGAGCTAAATCCCCAACCTGATGATATAGTATTATATGACATTAACTTGTAGAACAATATGCATGCTATGGTCCCATTTGTATAGCAAAGACAAAAATGCATAAATAACAATAAAATACATAATAATTACACCTAAAGAGTATTTAACCTATACCAAGCATTATTCTAACTTATTGGTCCTCCAAAGAACTCTGTGGATGCCAACAATAGTTTAGCAGATAAAGGTACTTGCCCCCTAGCCTGATGATCTGAATTTTAGTCCAGGGTTCCACATTGTGGAAGATGAGAATGAATTCCTCAAGTTTTCCCCTGACCTCCACAGATAGTATATGCATACACACACACACACACACACACACACACACACACACACACACACACACACACACTTCTTCAAATGTGATTTATAAAAAAGTTTGAAGTAGATGAATATCTACTTCAGTCTTACGTGAATAAATGAATCATAGAAAGGTTGCCACTTCTGTAAGATTCCTTAATTAGTAAATAGCAAGATCAGAATTCAATCTCTGGCGTCCTGGCCCTTAAGTGTCTACTATTAACCAATAGGCTAACCTATAAATGGTGTGTAAGTATAAACAAAACCTAGAAAGACACACAACAAACTCCCAACTATCATTAGCTAAGAGGTATGGAAGTGGATGGGATGTAGTAGAAGGAATATTTTCTTTTTACGGTGTATACCTTTTTTTTTTCTTTCTGACAATGCTGGAAATAGAAACCAGGGCCTCATGGAAGAAGTTACTCTGGAATTAGATTATGACTTATTTACAACTTTGCACCTCCATTAGGGGATGCAGACAGCTATGGAGTCAGTGGTACCTTAGGCAAAGGAAGAGAGCCTTGGGGTTCATTTCTAGGTAGAAAGAATGAGAACTGGGTCAGGTTGATAAGGAGAGAGGAAAAGCAGGCTATGAAGAGGAGGAGGAAGAACTGAGGAGCTGAAAGAGGCAACAGAGAGGAAAGGCTTGAATCTGTGTCGATGTCGGGCAGGAAGTAGATATTTAACACAGTCAACTTTAAGGACCCACACTTCAATATAAAGTCTCGGGGTTGGGAGATCTGTGTATAGTATTCACAGAAGTAAAATATTTAGCCCATTTATAAAGTTAATCGGGAATTGTAATTCTTTTGGTAGGGTGGGGAGGGTGGTTAGAAGGCCCTGTGGAGAATTCCAGTCTTAACAAGTTTGGCTCCACTCTGAGGTCAAATGCCATTCTGGAAGGTAGGTTGAGCTCCCTTCTGCTGACAATTACGGGTGATGAGGGCCACCCACAGCCACAGAAGGCTGTCAGGGCAGGGGTCATGCATCAGCTGTTGGGACGCTTTGGCTGCCTTACTGACAAGCCTCTTGACTTGGTCCTGTGCCAGCAGATCCCAGTAGCTCTTATGCCTGGTCTGTTATCAAGCTCAACCACCTTCACCCTTGAACCTGGCTGAGAGCTCTGGAGGCCCTTAGTACACACTACTAGGCAATGCTCAGCCTTGAACGGGGAGTCAAAGTGGCCTTCACCTTGCTTTCCAGGGCTGGGGCAGAGGCCACTGTTATGGGAAAGACAGCGTCTTCAGGGAAAGGTAGATCTGAAAGGGCTGTCAGCTGGCCTGATGGCAGCCGTCCTTACAATATTCTGACAACTGTGGTTTTTCTGGAGCATAAGCAAGACCGGGTTTTCTTCTAGGCTCAGATGGACTCATTGTAGGACACTGCATGGCTTCATCTGATAAGTGAAGAGGTGCCATCTTGGTCCCCACTTCTTCTACAAATAGCTGCCAGAATAGAGATGATAGCTATGTTTCCTGAGTGAATATTATGAACCAAGACTCCTACAAAACATTCTTCACAGCTACATTATTCTACAGAGGATGAAACGGAGACTCAGAGATGCTAAGAATCCCACTCATTTGTGTCAGAGGTGGGATTTGAATTCAGGTCTGTTCTGCTCCAAATTTCATAACATTTTCCACTGTGCTCCCTAGATGATCCTTTCAAACATAAATGGGAATGGCTTTTTAGTAAAGCACCCGTTAACAGGTGAGCAAAAAGTAGTATAAATAGTTGTATCTTACAGGGCATAATGTCCATTCTTCCCTGCCTTGCCAACTGTGAATGCCACTTGTATATGTCCTCGAAGTGGCATTCACTCAGCTACTAAGTGCCATTCGATCCTAGAAGAAGACTCAAAGTCTCAACATTCCTTTCTTATGTCTAGAATATAATTCATGCTAATTGTGTCCAGAGGTCTGTGAGGAATGTCAGTCTGATTCTTCTCTCTTTCCCGTGCCAAGCCAGATGGCCCTCTGAGCTCCTCCCTGCCTAGGCCCTGCTGTCCATCAAGCTGATTGGCATCTGAGACTTGCTTCTCTGCTGATGGTATCTACTCCTAGTAAAACTGATCTGTGCATTTGTAAGGGCTGGACTTGATTTCTCCTGGTCTTAAGTACAGGATCTTAATTATTTAAGCCATTTGAACTCAAGTCTAATCTTTATATAAGCTACTGAGTCCCTAGAAGGACAAGTTAGGGTGATTCTAAGAAATGATGGTATTCACAGCTGGTCGAAATACATTACCTGTGGATGTATGTCACAGACAGTACTGTTTATAACACACACCCAGACATACAAAGACTATATTTGAGACTTTTACTTCTGACCAAGATGGAGTAAGAGGAGCCAAGTTTACCTTCCAAATAATACGCTGGACAAAATATGAAGGACAACAATATTCCAAGGCTAATTTTATCAGGCTATGTTGGAAGGTGCTTCCTAAGGAAGAGAAAACAGAGGAAGTGAGTCCTCCACTGAGCCAGCTTACTCTTGAGGAGAGTTTCCCACTGCAGAGCAGGGAAGAGAAAGCCAGGTAGTGTGGTTGAGGACACAGACCTGGGAGCTGAGGGAGACTGAGAGCCAAACAAAGCACTGGAAATGACAGTGCCATCCCCCGAGGGACAGCCCTGGGGATGAGAAGATCTCTCTGAAGTCTTCTGCTCAGGGCTTGTCAGCTCACATGCATGAGGAAAGTACCCGAGGCTTGAGAGAGAATTTCCCAGAAAGAACAGAGCGGAGAACTTCATAGTTAGTGGGGTTTGAGGTGAGAGTGAAAGATACAACCTTAAATCATGGGACAGAGTAATCCCTAGAGAAAAGGTGTTTGAGATCTCCCCTAACGCTGCAAGCCTGGGAAGGAAGGAATTAATTGCAAGTAATTTAGCTGTGCTCTAGAACAATGCCCAAGTGTATTTAAGACAATACAAAAAGATCTAACATTAACAAGACAAAGTCCTCCAGGCCTGAGATCCAGTACAAAACTTAGCTGGCATGGAAAGAGACAGGAATAGGACTAATGATGACCGTCAACACAGAGACCAGACGGAACACTTTTGAGAGGATTAGTAAACAAATTTTTTTGTGGTCTTGCTTTTGGTTTAGACAGGGTCTCCTACAATCTAGACTAACCTAGAACTCACAGTCCTGCTGTGTCCTCTGAAGTGTTGGGATTGCAAGTGTGTGCCCGCATTCCTGGTGACAGTTTTCTAAGTGGTGGGTTATAATGTATCCTATGTGCTGAAGAAGGCAAAGATCGAGCATGTAAAGAAGAGACAGGGAAAGCAGTAAAAAACAAGCTGGGTGTGTTGAGATACACGTGTAATCTTAGCGTTTGGGACGCTGAGGCGGAAGGATTGCCTCAAAGTGGATGCAGCCTGGGTTACGTGGTTTCCTAGTTTCTCTTCCTGCTGCTGCGACATAATGCTCTTAACGACAACAACTTAAGGAAGGGTACAGTTCATCTTGGCAGCCAGAGATCGACAGTCAGAGTCAGAGAGCAGTGAACATGTTCAGGGCCTTTTCTCTAGTTACACTGTCCAGGATTCAAGCCAGGGAATGGTGCCGCCCGCAGGGGGCGTGTCTTCCCAACCAAATTAACAGAATCAGGAGCTACCTACCTACCTCAGTTAACAAAATCAAGATAATCCTGCATAGGCATGCCCAGAGGCCTGTCTCTCATGTAATTCTAGATTCTGTCAAGTTGTTAATTAACACTAACCATCATACATAGCAAGTTTCATAGCAGGTTGAGCTACAAAGTAAGACCTGGTCTTTACATACCACCCCACCCCACCTCCCTGCTGCCAATAAAATCACAATCAAACAAACAAAACAAGTAAACAAGCAAGCCAACAAACAAACAGAAAACAAGCAAGCAAGCAAGCCAACAAACAAACAAACAAACAAACAAAATCAGTCACTGAATTTGTCCAATCTGCTTTATTCGGCTATAAAAGAACACCCAAGATGGAATGATTTGCACACCTGAGGAGATTTCCTGCTTATATAGCTTTAGAAGCTAGGGTGTCTAAGGCACGGAGAACAACTGGTGAGGGCCTCCTTGCTTACAAGGTCCCCGGAGAGGAAGAGGAAAAGAAAAGAGCATGTGAGTGCAAGAAGGAAGAGCATGGAACTCATCCTTTTATCAGTCCTGCCCTGTAATCCTGGCATTAATCCATGCACAAGGGCACCCTCACGACCATCCCTTACATTCTCCTTTCTCAACATCATTGCACATGAACTGTGGGGAACACATCCAAGGCACAGCAAAATCTAACGATAACGGAGTCATTCAAAAGTGACTTTTTTCATGGGCTGGGGAGATGTCTCAGTTAGTAAAGAGCCTGCTTGTGCAAGCACGAGGACCCGAGTTTGGATCCCCAGTATCTGTGTACAAAAGCGGTGTGGTGGCACGCCTCTGTAATCCCAGCACCAGGGAGGCAGAGAAAGGAGAGTTCCCGGGGCTTTCTGGCCAGCTGGTCTAGCTAAATGGGTAAACTTCAAGTTCAAATGAGAAACCTTGTCTGAAAAAATAAGAACGGAGGGCCAGCAAGAAAGCTCATTGGGTAAAGGCACTTGTTGCACAAACCTCGCAACCTGAATTAGATTCTGAGGACTCAAGTAAAAAGGTAGGAAGGAACCTCTGACCTCCATATGCGTGCCATGATGCATGAGCCCAAACACACACCGTGTACACACAGATAATGATAAAAATAAGGTGGGAAGTGATTGAATAGGACATCCATCAGTGACCTCTGACACATGAAAAACACACACACACACACACACACACACACACACACACACACACACACACACGACTTTTTCAGATACTTTAAAATAATGTTTCTGGACCTGGAAGATGGCTTTACAAGCACATAAACCCAAACACACACACACACACACACACACACACACACACACACACACACACACTAATAATAATAATAATAATAATAATAATAATTGTAAACTTGAAAAAGGCTGGGGAAATGGTTCAGTGGTTAGGAGTGCTTACTACTCTTATAGAGGACCTGAGTTTGGTTTCTGGAACCAATGTTGAGCTGCTCACAATCACCTATAACTCCAACTCTTCTAGCCTCTGCAGACACCTGCACTCATACACACACACACACACACACACACACACACACACACACACACACACTGACACACACAATTAAAAACATTTCTCAATTATGTATTAATGGAAGGAATTGATTGATACCTACACACTAAGCCATGTTAAAGCAGTGCTAGATGTTGGCTTGTTGGTTGAGCATGTGTCTAATATGTCCAAGCCTGAATTCAATCCTCACAAAAGGAAAACAAATCTAAGAAATCTTAAAGGAATGTCTACAAGCAGGAGACAATAATGGAAAATCTATGTCTATACAAACACTGACATTGTCAATATTATAGTAAATATTAACACTTTTTCACTGTTGAAAATTTTAAACTAGCTTATGGTGGGAAGCAAAAATAATAACAATGTATGAATTTATACCACAAGCAAGTGAAGTTATGGCAATTAGGCAAAGATCAGAAATGACAAAATGTACACGTACTATTTTAAGAAGGTTGTTACACTAGATGTGGAATGCTATAATGTTGAGGGTAGCCTGTATACTATAAATGTTTTTCTATAAAACTTCAGGACAAAGAATTATTGCTGATTATCTAACAAATGGAGTCAAGTAAAGACTACTAAATAGAATTGCTAAAGGTAATTACAGGAACAAGGCCAAGATGTCTCTCTCCTTTTCAGCGTTGTACTGGAAGTCTTAGCTAGTGTAGGAAGACAAGAAAGGGGGATAAAAATAAAGACTGAAAAAGAAGTAAAGCTGTCTTTCCAGATTACATGACTGTTTATATAGAATCCCTCCCCCCAATCAAACCAAACAAAACCCTGCAATTCATAAATGATTATAGCAAAGATGCAGGATACAAGGTCAATATCACAAAAGTAAATTGCTTCTGTATGCTAACGTTGAGTAATTGCGTTTTGAAAACAGAAACACATTATCATTTATATTAGCATGCTCAATGGTGAGTATTTATTTATTAACAACATATGCACAAGATCTGTGTGAGGCTGAGGGGTTGTGGTACAGGCCATTGATCCTAGCGTTGAGAGGCAGGGGCAGGCAGATATCTGAGTTTGAGGCCACCCTGGTCTACACAGAGTTTCAAGTTCCAGGTCAGGCAGGGATACATAGATGAGGTCCTGTCTCAAAAAGCAAACAACAACAATAAAAAATAATCTATATGAGAACTACAAAACAAAAATGAATGGAATTTAAAAAAAGAAAAAAAGGCTGGGGATGAAGCTCAGTTGTGAACACTTCCCAGAATTGGGAAGGGGAAACCAAACCAAACCAGCAAACAAAAACAAACAAATAAACAAACAAACAAAAGCCTAGAATTAAAGAACTGGAAAAATATCCTATGTTACCAAAAAGAAAGGACTCAATACTATCAATATTTTCATTCTTCATAATTTGATCTAAAGAGTAAATCCAATCTCAAATGAAAACGTACCAATTACTTTGTAGATGATAACTGATCCTAAGTTTACATGGAGAGATGAGTGGCATCTAGTTACAGTGGGCAGCACAATAGGAAAAGAATAAAGTCACACGACTGTCACGTTCAGCTTCAAGACTTACTACCATGCTACTGTAATCAAGAATGTAGGGTAGCTGCATTAATGCACACCTTTAATTCCAGCACGTGGGAGGCAGAGGCAGGTATACATATACACAATCTGTAATTTCAAGGCCAGCCTGCTCTACATAGTAAGTCCCAAGCCAGAACTACAAAGTGAGATCCTTCACCTCTCCTTCTCCCTCTCTCTTTCTCCCTTTCTACCCCCCCCCCCCCCCCCCCCCCCCCCCCCCGCACATACACACATGAAAAAGAATGTGAAATGTTGGTAAAATACTAGATTTACATCACTAAAGTAAACAGTCCTGGAATTAACACACATAAATATAGTCCTTGGCCTTTTGACAAAGGAACAAAAACAGTACAGTAAAGATTGTCTTTTCAGGGCTGCGGAGGATGTGGCTCGGATGGTAGTGTTTGCCGAGCATACAAACTGGAGTTCAGTCCTCAACATATATTGAGCGTGGTGGCACACCTGCATCCCAGCACTTGGGAAGTGGAGGAAGAGGAGGTTCAGAAACTCAATGTTATCCTCAGCTACATAGCAAGTTTGAGGCCAGCCTGTGCTGCATTGAGACCCTATATTTTTAAGTGTATTTCAATAAATGATAAAAAGAAACTGGACATCCCCATGCAAAATGAAAACAAATATAGAAATTACTTTCTTCCTAAAAGTCAGCTCAAGGTAATTATAGGTGGAAATGCAAAATGCAAGACTGTAAAACTCCTGACTGATAATATGAACAAATCTAGATGACCTACGTGCTTGACAGTGATGGTTTTCATTACCTACAACACCAAAGACACGACCCATGAAGAGATCATTGATAAACAAGGCTTAACTAAAATGAAAGCCTCTGCCCTGCAAATTGCAATGAAAAAAAAAATCTTAGACTAGGGGAAAAGCCTTTGCAAAGATGTTTGTCTTATTCACTGTTCTATTGCTGTGACGAGACACTATGGCCAAAGCAACTCTTACAATAGAAATCACTTAACTGAGGGCTTGCTTACAGTTTCAGAGGGTTAGTCCATTATCATCACGGCAAGAAGTATGGCAACAGGCAGGCAGACATGGTGCTGGAGAAGTAGTTGAGAGTTACATCCTGGTCTGGAGAGAGAGAGAGAGACAGAGGGAAGGAGGGAGAGATTGATTGATTGATTGGTTAGTTGGTTGGTTGGTTGGTTGATCCTGGGCTTGGCACAGGTTTTTGAAACCTACACCTCCTAATCCTTTCAAAATAGGGTCACTCTCTGGCCACTAAACATTCAAATATATGAGCCTATGAGAGCCATTCTCATTCAAACCACCACAACATATCTGATACTACTATTTAGAACATTACAAAGAGCTCTTAAAATTAAATAATAAGAGAATTAACAACCCAATAGAAAGTGGACTAGAGCCCTGAACAGATACCTCACCAAAGAAGACATAAAAGATGGTAAATCAGCAGGTGAGCAAGTGAAGTACCTCATGTCATCAGAGGGCTGCAGACTAACACAAGACAACATCGACCAGCTGGTGGAATGATCAGGACCCAAACAATGACCAAAAGCCTTTGAGGATACAGGGCACCAGGAACCACCACCATTCTTTACTGGTCACAAAACTACGTGTGTTCTCACCAACCTCCACTCTCTGTACTGTCTCCAGAGAAATCCACTTAATTGAGTTAATTAATTCATCTATGTATATCCAGATTATAAACTGTTCTTTGGATTTTACTCAAATGTGTTTGAAAACTTGGGCCCACAAATGAACCTGTGCCTGGAGGCAAAGCTTGGGAGCCACCAAAATGTCCTTCAGGAGATGACGAGGTGAATGTCCCTCAAGGACCAGCTGCCAGTGGGACTAAAAAGAAATCAGCTACAAAGCAACGAAATACATGAAGAAAACATAAATGCACATGACTCAGTGAAAAGCCAATCTGGAAGGCCACAGACTATCTGACTTCAGTTGCATGACATTCTAGAGATGCCAAGATGGTGGAAATAGTAAAATGATGAATGGTTTCCAGAAATTGCGGGCATATGGGAGTTTAATACGTGGGACACAGAGAATGTTTTTAAGGCTGTGAAATTATTCTGTACGCTAACATAATGGTGGATGCATGTAATTATGCTTCTGTCCAAACCCTTATGTAAAATACCCAGAATGCACCCTAATGCAATGCTTATGAATTTCGGGTGATGGTGCTGTCCCCAGAAACATTCCATTGTTGAGATGTCCTAGTCTGGCAAGGAAGCTGATGAGAGACTCCATGTGGAGGGGTCAGGAAGTTCCTGTGCATTCTCTGTACAATCCATTCAGTTTTGCTATGAAGTTGAAACTGCCCTAAGAAATGAAGAATTTAACAGAAACCACAGCAATCAGAATGCTCTGGTATTGGTGTGAAGACAGACAAATAGAATAGCACACAGAACACACATAGAAATGGACCCACACATGCAGCTAACTGATTTTCAAGAATAGTGCCAAAGCAACTGAATGGGCAGAGGACGATCTTTTCAACCAACAGTGAGTGCTAAATGCGGTAGAGTGAAACTCAACCCTTACCTCACAGCACCTACACAAACTAGACGTGAATGCTAGGTTAAGACTGTGAAAGTTCTAGGAGAAAACACAGGAGAAATCTGTGTACTTTATGTGTGGTGTGTTGCACTTCAGTAGAAGTTTAAAATAAAAGGAATGAGTTTTAGACTGACACCCACTAACAATCATACAGTCCAAACAGTAACACCATTACTATGTGCAGTGGAGCCTGACATACCCACTTTCTTCCACTTCACCTGAAAATACACCATGGTCATGAGCCACTGGGTTGACTTCACAATCAATAATGGGTAGACTCGCAGGTACAATGGTGACGGTGTAAGATTAAAATGGAGTTGATCTAAGAATGCAGCTCAGGGGCAGAGATGTGTTCAGCATGCTCAAGGCCTTGAGTCAATCTCCATCCAGCAACTAAGAGAAAATTATAATGGAGCTGAAAGAATTCCTACAGACTAGTGATGTCATGGCTAAGGTCATCACTCATGTGTTTTCAGCCAGCTGTATAAAAGTATAGCACATACAATCATACAATCACATCCAATATGTGATAGCTGATTATGATGATATATGGCTCTTTTTCTTTATAGTGTCTTTGGGAAGAAAACAGATTTCATTGTGGGCATTTCTTTTTGCTTCTACAGTTGTTGCTTACTTAACAGTTGATGTTTAGGAAATCCTTGCCAAAGCCAAGGCCACCAAGATTTCTCTTGCAGCTGTCCGACCTGTTTAAGAGATCATCACTTGATTTCATAGTCAAAACTCTCCATGGTGAGGAGTCAGGGAGACACGGTAGGGGCTCTTTGGGAACACTGAGGTGGTGGCTCCCTGACTCATGACCGCACAGTTGTTAAAGGCAGTCGAGGCCTTCAGGCTTTAGGCACCTGCTCCTTCCATACAGGGAAGTGAGCTGGTTCCAGCAATAATCCCATCTCTGAAATAACATAGTGGTTTCCTGGAGAGTCTACTTGCATTTGTTGCTAGTTTTGCCCTTACTATTTGAAGATGGAATGGCTCACTAACGTACATAACTACACCTGTGTGTAGCAGGGCCCACTGAAGAAAAGCCACGAAGCCACCGGAGGAAGCAGAGAAAAACAAAAAAAGCAACAAGGAACAGAGGCTTGGGGTAGCCTCCTCACTCTGCCATGGCTTAGTGCTCCTGTAACTCGATAATTATGTGCCTAGTGGTCTCTTCAATTACACATCTCTCTGTCACCAGCAGTGGTGTAATTTGCACATTAGGTCTGAATTAGCTTGGGCATGGTGGGCATGGTGGCACACGCCTAGAGTCCTAGCATCTGGCACGCCAAGGCAGAAGGACTGGCTAAGGTGGGACCTCACCTAGATTCTTTCTCCGCCACAAGTCCATTTCATGTCAGGTTTCCATAAACAGCCTGAAGCCTGAAGGAGATGGAGCTGGGGCGGAGGTCAGAATGATGACTCCAGCTTTGTTTGTTTGTTTTTAAACGGTGGCTGAAGATGTGAACGTTAATAATGGTCATTGTTTCCCAAGACCTTCGTAGTGATCCTAGAAAAAACCAGCAGGATCAATGGATGCTCAGGCCAGATCCTGTGGCACACCCAAGGGACATAAGGTCGTAAATGACAGTTTAAATTCCTAGGCTTGGCAGGATGGCCTCATTCACAGTTCATAGCTGATTTCCCTCCCAATAGCTTATATTTAGAACATGCTCTGATAAGTAGTGGCCAGAGCTTGTGAATTTCAACAGTGTTGGGGGAGGGGGATCACGGTGTGCTGATACTACTTTTTTTTTTTTTTTTGGCAAATACATTCCAGTATCATGTTTGAGTTTTCTTTATTTAGGAACTGAAAGCGTGGTTCCAGAGTAAACATTTAGGCCTTGGTTCAGATTCAGCTCTGCCAGCCTTTGTGATCTTGGAAAAACAGCTTAACCTCTATGAAGTTCAGACTTTGTGTATGGAACAGCACTTCCCACCCTGAAATATTGCACCCCACCCTGAAATATTTGGCAATATCTGAAGACATGTTGATGGGGAACAGGGACTGCTATTGGTATTTTTGGGTAGAAGCCATTGGTGATGGTAACATCCGGTAACCTGGTAGTACACAGAAGACATCTACCCTCACAAAAAAGAATTACTTAGCCCAAACTGGCAGTGGAGAGGAAAGCAAGAAGCCTCTGGCTTAGAGTCTAACACATGACTGGCAGGTGCCAAATCAACCATAGCTGTCGTCAGCAAATGATCAGTTTAGTGTGGTTTGGTAAAAAACAAACAAACAAACAAAAAACCAGCTTCGGGAAAAGTAAGGGCCATCCACTTCTGGGCAGCATTAAAAAAATTCCCTTCTCAATGGTACCTATGGCCCATCCAACTATAGCACAGGCCCAGCCAAGAGGTTTGAAGTGGAGGCTCTGGGGCTTGACTCTACCATTGTCTATATACACATCTTGGGAACACTGTTTCGCTCAGCCCACTTGTCTATAAAATGGCCGTCATAATACCTGCGTCACAGGAAATACCGTGAGGCATGCGAAGGGCCAGTCTGCAAAGCACGGCAAGCGTTCACCTGATACTTGCTATTCTTGCAGGGGAGCAGTCAGGGAGAACAGTAGGAGGAGTGTGTTTTAACGTCCTTTATTTATCTGTGGTTGAGTATGTGCAGGCCTGCCTGTGCCAGAGCACACGTGTGGAGGTCAGAGGACAGCCTGCCGGAGCAGTGCTCTCCTCCTACTCTGTGGACTCTGGGGATAAAACTCCGGTTGTAGGTTTGACCGTGGGTGCCCGCCGGTACCTGCTGAGCCATCTTGTCAGCTCAGAAGAACACTGATTTTAATAAGAAACTCTCAAGTATTTAATATGATGTATGAAGAGGACACAAATCAAACAGAATCCACACAGCAGTAGACAGCGTCAGATGACCTGGTGGCAAGGAGCCGGGTGTTCATAAATGTCATCTCCATGACTTCTCTCACACCCCTTTGAAGCGGCTTTTATTAGCCATCTCTTTGAGTCTCCTTTGGCAGTTATGGAAATGGGCTCACAACAGTTAGTCACTCCCTCAGATCACACAGCTGCAGAAGGGCTGAGCTGGGCTTTTGAATCCCCAGTGTGACTCCAGCCTGTGTTTTCATGGGCTGAAATTCAGCAATGCTCAACTCGGGGCAAATTCCCAGAATATAAAACATTAACAAGTTAGGAGGTTTCTATGTTTAGGGGAAAGAAGACAGCGTGAAAGCCCAGCCTCTGTGTCCCGGCTGGAGCAGGCAGCCTGGGGATGATGTGGCCATGAGAGCAGGAGGTCGCTGGCACGAATCCTTGCTGCTTTACTCCAGTGACAGCTGCTGAGGCCATGCAAGTCACCCCACAATGTCAGGAAGCATGCAGCTACCCATAGAGAGCATTTCATAGTGATGTCCAAGGCCTGCTGGCCAAAGACAAGGAATATGGGCTCTTAGGTTACTCAGTGTTGTTTCCCACCACAAAGGGAGAGCTTCTCTAAGGTTCTGGTGACAATTCCCAGGGAGTGTTTTGTGTGCTGAGAGAGGGCCACAGTAAGCTGAGTAACCTGGACCGTAGAACTGGACAGCTATGGTGGCCTTCTTCTAAACAGCTCTATTTAATGGGGTGGGAATGGCACCAGGGATAGCCTGGGGTCCTGAGGGCCTAGCTGTGAAGAGACCACACCGGGAGCCCTTGGAATTGCGCAGTAGATGATGACGTCTGCATCTCTGCTGTCCTGCAGGGCCCCTTGGCCTCTCCTGGTGTGGGACAAATGCGATAGTTACTTTCCTCCTTGTTTCAATGAAATTGCCTGCCAGGAGAACTTAGAGGAGGAAACAACAGTCTGGCTCCTGGGTTCAGAAGGGTTTCAGGCCACTGTGGCAGAGGGAAGTTGTGGCAGCAGCAAGGCTCTTCACATGAAGCCGTGACCGCGTGGAATCTGGAGCAGGTGGCACCTTCAAAGGCCCAGCCACACTGACACTAGAGGCCTCCCCTAGCCCTGTAGCCTGGAAATTATCGTCACAAGCTGGGAATGCAGGGAGTAAAGCACCAGCTTGTGGGGGGGCAGTTCACATTCGAACCATAGCCGAAGCTCCCCCACACTGTCCCCAGTAGGGCAGCATCTGGGCCGATCTCCTAGCAGCTCGCCCACCCTCCCTCCAAGCTCTGATTCTTGCATGCATCACACAGTAACGGAACTGGAGACTGTCTCAGGATACTTGGGCCCCACATATCCAGCAGAGAAGCTTGACAGCAACAGAACAGACTATGACTTCTGTGTCAGTGTGGGCCATGTGTTCTGTGAAAGGCTCTGCTCTACCCTGGCGGAAAAATGCACTGCAAGTTCACTAACCTGGTTTTAAATATAGGAGAGGAAGCAGATGCTGGCTGGGCGGAAGTCTCTGAGGAGAGCAGAGGTTCAGGCAGTGGCTTGCCCAGGCTGATAAGAAGGTGGGGGCTGGAGGCCCAACCCCTGCTGATTTGCCACGGGGGCCTTTCTGACATTACCCTGGGCTATATCAGAGCTTGGCTTCTCTGTAAGCTCCTCCTTACGACTGACATGAGAGGGTTATTTTTAAGCTGATCTTTGTGACTTCCTTTTGGCTTGTGTCCTCTGCTTCCTTGGTAGACCAATTCTTGCCCAGCCTGCCAGGCTGTGGGAGGCGAGGTGAGGGCTGTCTCTGGATGGGCAATGGCAGAGGCTGAGGAGGGAGGCCAACGGCGCTCACTCCAGCAGGCTGAACACAAACTCCACTGGGCTCGTGACAGGGCAGTGTGGAGAAGTCCCAGCTTCCCAGGCCTTAGTCTCAGAGTGGGGAGGTAGCCAGAGCAGTCACTTAGGACTCCTGTCACCCCGTCTGCAGTGTCCAGGTAAATAGAAGACGGCCTCAGTGTCGTCAACTGGTCTGTCCTCCAGGGAGCTCCCCTTTGTGGGACCAGGTGGGCTGCTCCCTGTGGTCTGTGAGGGCACCTGTCTCTCGTGTCACTGAGTTCCAGGGCAGTATGTCTGGCCAGGTGCACTACCAGCACCCTCAAACTGTGTGACTGATGAGTCATAGCAGCAGTCCCGTTCTCTCCACCGTCCACAGCAGTGCGAAGGAGATGAGCTGAGATCACCTTGGCTCCTGGGAGGGGGACTGCCCCAGCCATAAACCACTACTTGGAGACCTCAGAGTTTCTGTTGACGCCTTTGACTTGCTCAAGTCCTCAATACATAGTCGAGACCCTGAAGTGCAGCTCCCACCCAAAGGCTGCCTGCAATACTGCATGTCTGTGGCCTCTGGTGTAAGGGCCTCAGCGTTTTCTTAAGAGGGATATGGGATCACAGAGCCCCACCTTCTTCTGATTTCAAAGATCTCTCTCTCTCTCTCTCTCTCTCTCTCTCTCTCTCTCTCTCTCTCTCTCTCTCTGTGGTTCATCATACATGCAGGCTGTGGCCTGGCAGGGAATAGTTTAGAAATTAGTACTTCCTTGCCAAGGCCCAAGGGAACACAGCTCAGTTCTTAGCAGGTGGCAGTCCTGGTTTGAGCAGCCCCTGTGACATCAAGCAGAACAAGCTGGTCTGTGCCCCTCCGCAGTAACTCCCCGGGTGATGCTTGGAAAATTCTTTCCAGGTCAGAGTCTGTGTCGAGAAATAGGTTCCGTCTTTGAGATTCCCTCCACAGTCCAAGAGCTGGCTCTAGGCTATCTTTCTGTTGAAACCCAGGCTTCCAACGCTCAACCTCAGTTACTTGTAGAACTGAAGAAAATCCAGCTCTCAAAGTTACAGTTGGATTAAATGATCTGCTCCAGGCAGACAGGCGCAGTGGTCAGAGATGTGAGTGCCTCAGGTTGGCTGACCCCAGCAGCTGCTAGCCAAGCACCATGGGCAAGCTACTTAACTTGGTGCGATGTCAATTTCCTTGCCTGTGAAAGCAAATGTTAGGGAAGTGAATGACAGGCTCCGTGTACCAAGAATCAAGGAAAAGCTGGCAACAGAGATTTTAAAAATGGGATGGTAAGCATGCTCTGCATCAGGCCCAGATAGCCGGGAATTGCTGCATTACTGCATAGGACTATCCTGAGACTCCTGGCTTTAAGGGAGGCATGACGGCCACACAACAACTTTAAGGAAGGCCATATGGTATAGTGTGTGTGTGTGAGTGTGTGTGTGTGTGTGTTTATGTGCATGCGCGTGCACATGTGCTCATGAGCTTGTGTGTGCGCCCACTCGAGGGCTGAAATATGCAGGAACATGTGTCCCTCCTACCTGTATCCTCACAGACTCACTCTGGGTGGGGCAGTTGTTCTGTACCGGTTCAGGCCGCTTGTCTCTCCCTGCATCTGCTTCCTCGTTGGGTCTTTGCTGTCATCTGTGAAATGAGAGCCACTTCAGGCACATCAAACATCTAAATGGTATGTAGGAGAGGGACTTCAGAGCTCCTTTGATTTGGTCAAGACACGGCAAGGAGTTCATCTTCTGGACGTGAAAGAAGAGGAGGGTTGTGAGGTGACCCTTTAAAAATGGTTTTTATTAATTTTTGAGAAACACACACACACACACACACACACACACACACACGTATTTTGATCATACTCACTCCCTGCTTCTCCTCTGAACTCCTAAGTCTACTCCCACCCCCTGCTAATTTCATATCCTTTAAAAATTATTTTTATAACCCTTGAGTCTAGTTTGTGCCTGCCACATATTCACGGGTGTGGGTCCACCCACTGGTATGCGGTTGACCTTCCTGGGGTCAACCCTTAAAGAAAACCCTTAAAGAAAACGGACTCTCCTCCTCCCAGAAGGACCTGCACCAGGCTTCCCGCCTGACTGCAGGGTTCTGGAGCAGCCTCCGCCTCTGCGGACCTTCAGCCGCTCCTTGTGACCCTGCCCAGCCAGCAGCTGCCCTTGCCTCCCTGCAGATGTTTCCAGTTGGCCGACTGCAGTAGGTTCACAGCGGTCATTTGTTCCATGTGCTCAGAAACAACAGCCAGCATTATTGTCAGGAAATGAGAGAGTACCAACTTCAGAATGACACAAAAAGCCCCAGTTATGAGTACTAGCTAGGGGGAGGGTTGGCAAGGACCGGAGACTGGACCATCTGCAGTGACCCCTGTGAAGTCACGGCCACTAAGGCAGCACCGATCTAGCTTCCCTCTGGGAGGGTCCGGAGCGGGTCAGTTGAGTCATCTTGGAGGGACCAGGTCAGAAAGAGGCATTCCCCTGGAGGCCTGGGAGTGACTGGAGAGTCTGGCTCTGAGGAGAAAGCATTGTTTCCTTGCCCCTTCACAGCCAGGAACTATTCCAGCGCTAATGGAAGATTCAAGGATGCTTGGTTTGGGGGATCAAGAGCAAACACAGATGAACGTAATGCGCATCAAATCATAAGTTGTTGGCCGTGTGCTTCATGTTGATCAAGCAGCTATTTTGGCAGGAGGTGACCATAATATTCAGCAACCTTCACACCCTGCCCTGGAGGTGGCCTTTTTTACAGCAGTGAAGAGTGCCAAGCACTCTGCCGGGTCCTCCAGAATGAGACACAGAAACTGTGACTATGGTTCTGAATAGGGCTGGCTCTTGAGGTAGCCCCGGGAAGGCTTCACCTGCAGCAGTGGAGGGCCCCTGCAGCTGCAGGAGCTCCATCCTGTCGGTCTAGAAACTGCCTGCAGTCAGACCCCCAGGCTGTCCTCCAAGGCTCACAAAGGAGGGCGGGGCCACGGGTGAACTCTGGAGCAAGCTTCTTCATGCTGACAAGCTACTCACTTCCTGCCAAGTGGGAAAGATAGGAGAAGACGTCATCGCCTTCGGGTGAGCCCAGTTTCTGAACCAGGAGAACCAACGGAGGATTTGGAGCAAAGAGCTTCTCCAGCAAAAGACAAGAGATGGGTGCCACGGAAAGCCAAATCTAGACAAGGCAACCCAGTAGGTATAGAAAGACTTCGCTGGTTCAGCATCCACCAAGCGCCTCATGAGCAGTCTCTGGCTGGGTACCAGTGAGTCCCACATGGAAGAAGACTGAGGCAGGATTCTGGCAACTACCTGAGTAGTCAAGCCCCTGCTCTAGCTGTTTGGCCCTTTTTACTTCAGTCTCCAGAGAATAATCTTCCCCTCCTTTACCAAAGAGGAAATTAAGACACGGGAGATTAGGCAATGAGGCCAAGGTTATCCACTTAGTAAAAGAGCTCACAAAACACGACAGGGCACGTTCAACTCCTGAGTTACATGCTGGCAGCCCATGGTGATTTCTTCTCTGGGGCTGGGCCGCTGGGTATGAGCACAGTGTGACAGGCCTGACACCTGGAGGCGGAAGTGCAGGGTGCACATTGTGTGGGACAGACTGTGGCTGCAGGCGTCTCGCCGAGGCCGAGGGCTCTTGGCACAGCTTTGAGCGCTGATGGTCTGGAAGGTGCTGCCAGTATGAGGTGATGTGACTGGCTGGCACGTAACCCTGGACGAACAGGACAGTCAGACCAGCCACGAAATACGTGCAGTGAATCAGAAGAAAGCACACCAGCTTCGCGCTTGGTTAGAGGCCCCAGGGCGTTCAGCTGGGGGTTCAGAGCAGTGAGCACCCGAGCGGGAAAGGAGCTGAAATTGCTAGCTAGCCACGAAACCAGACTGCGTCCCAGTTCTGAATGGGCCTCTCGTGTCTGATTCACTGTGAACATGGATTTGGGGCAGGAAAGGAGATGAGTGCAGCGACAGGCCAGGTTGAGCCGCAAACCGCCAGAAGCAGTTCGGGGCCCCGCAGAAAAAGCCTGAAGACAAGAAGAGAACAGCGCCAAGACAGCGAATAAAGGAGCTCTGATTGTGGGGGCACGGAACACAGAAAATGGGGTGCCCATGGCATCATAGTAGACAAATCACAGTGATGAGAGAAGGAACTTACGAGGGTGGGCAAGTATGCAGAAGCCACAACCAGTTTTGTTGGACATTCTCTCTAAGGACCTCTTAACCAGACCTAAGTGAGTCACTTGATATTTTCCACCTGCATTGGTTTAGGATTGAAGAAAAAAGACGCAACAAACAAACATTGGCCCTTCTTTCTTCCTCTCAGTTTCTATTGAACACAGTGACACGGTGAGCACGCTCATGGGCACTGAGAGGACAGACCTGAGACTAATGTATTATATACAAATTCAGCTTGAACTTGAGGCAGGTCTCCCACGTGCTATAAAGAGGACTCTGTGAGCTGCAGTGGGATCCTGTTAGAGGAAGCAGCCACTGACTGCCCGGCAGTGACTTCCATCCTTCCTGGGGGTGGTTTGTACACGCAGTAATGAGTTCTTTCTGTGAGGACTATTGCATTGTGCTATACGCAGCACCATCCTGGACACTGCTGGGCATCAGTACCCTGTACTGAGTCCTCTCCTTAACACTCACTTAAAATGACAAAGCTGTGTGATAATTGTTTTGTTTCTGTTTCTTGTTTCTTGAGATGGGGACTCACTCTGTAACCTGGGCTGGCCCAAACTTGTTACACAGTCCAAGCTGGCTTTGATGTCACCCAGATCAGCCTGCCTCTGCCTCCCAAGTTCTGGGACTGCAAGTGTGTATGCTGCATCTGGCTGCATCTGGCTGCATCTGGCTGCATCTGGCTGGGTATTTTATTCTTTTAATTGCATAAACCCCTATATAGTGCCCTGGCAGCAAACGCTGATGCTCCTTCCAGGTTCTCGTGATTTGTGACTTGCATCCTTCCAAAAAAGCACGTGGCACTTTAAAGAGAGCATGACAAAACTAAGACACCAGGAGCCAGGGCTGGAGAGTTGGCTCAGCGTGGCTAAGAACACTTGTCGCCCTTTCAGAGGACCTAAGTTCAGTTCCCCAACACCCACCCCAGGTGGCTCACAACCACTTGTAACTCCAGCTGCAAGGGGTCCAATGATGACTCTACGGTACCATCACATAAGTGTACATGCACACATACACATAAATTAAAAATAAAAACTTAGTAATTTTTAAAAGACACTAGGAGCCCAAAATTGAGATGTTGCATATAGATTTTTCTAGAAAGTTTTAAGTGCAACGTGATTGCTGAAACAAGCCTGGCTTGGGCTGCTGTGCTAAGTCTACTGGCTGCCCATGTAGAGGTGACCTTCACGAAGCTCTTTCCAAACCTGATGGACAGAGCAGAGGAAGCAGTAAGAAAAACAACCTCCTCCCTAGCTGCAAACGCCTTAGGGAAATCGGTCTCTGAAACCATGTGTGTAGGCAGTAACAATATAGTATCTCTACTCATAATAAAGTGCTGAGGCATATTCCCTATAATAGCTCTAGTGAAAAGCAGAGGGGAATAGAGTTATCTAGGAAAACTCTTTAGGAAGTAAAGTAATGTGGTTTCCTGATGTTGCCTGTCCACGGACTAGATGTAGGGGTGTGGAGTGGAGAGAGATGAGGGAGGGTTCGTCAGCTGTCCTCCACCACCCAGCAACCTCAGTGGAGGAGCCAGAAACCAGAAAACTGGCCAAATATCCTGTTCCCAGCAGCTGGCCCAACCCATGGATCACCCACACCCGTTCAGACACCCGAAAGTTTCTGCTCAATGGCGGTTTAGGTTGGGTGTAATTGATGTTGGTCTATTCTTGGGTAATTCACCAGAAAGGGCTTGGGTTTGAAACGCAGATAGTTCGGGCTCTGGAAATTAAGACTGTCCAACTTGACAGAATCTAGATTCACCTAAGAGACAAACCTCTCAGCATGTCTGTGAGAGTTTTTAGGTTGGGAGGACCCACCCTAGCTAGGGGGGCACAGAGAATGAGTGTTCATCGTTCTGTTTTCCAGGTGTGGGTGAAATGTGAGCTGATGGTTTATGTTCCCGCCATCTTCTTTTCCCGTCACAGTGGACTGCACCCTTAAACCGAGGGCCCAAACACTCCTTTCTTCCTTTTATTACTTTTGTTGAGGATTTTGTCAAAGAAATGTGAGCACAGGTTCAGATCCCGGCTCTGCCACTTGCTAGCCAAAAACCACCTCTCATCAAGCCTTAGTTTTCTTGCCTGTGAAATGGGTTAACCATACTTACTACTAGGTTTGGCAAATGACTGTAAGTGAAACATACAAAACTCCTGTCAAGGAGTCTGGCAGGTGTTAGTTAACATCCTGTCAATGGCGGACTTCAAACAAAATTATAGAAGGGCCTCGTGGAGCAGGAGGGGGAAACGTGTCATCAGAATAGTTGAGGCTGCAGATTTCTTGCTGTAGCAGGGAGTCCTGCATTCAACTCATTAAGGATAAGTTAGGTTAAGAAGGGGCCAGGGCACAGCCCCCAGGCAATCTACGACTGGCAGTGAGCTACCCCGAGTTCACTCCTACACCTGCCAGTGTTTACAGAAAGGACACTGAAAGCGACATCAGGACCCACAGTTGACCAGTGTAAAATCAGAGGATGAGCCTCAGGCACCGTGGGTGTCCCCGACTTGAATGAAAAATACAAGCATGGGTACTTGAAAGCCTGAGGCTGGGATATGATGAGACCCAAGGACATTTGAAGAAATCATGGGCTTTGGAAGGATGCTCTCTAGAAATGAGGAGTGACCAGAGGGTCCTGTGCCCACAGGAGGATAGGTTGGGGACCGCTGTGTGCTAAGGGAAGGACCAACGATTCACAGCCCAGTGAGACCTCCTTAAGGCAGACATCTCATGGTGGCAGACCCCTCCTGAGAACGCCCCGTCATTAAGTCAGGAGACCAGACTGGGCTGGTCTACATCTTGAAAGGCTCTTTATCAGAACTGGCCTAAGCAGATTCCTCCTCTGTGAGGTGAGGGTAATTGTCCTTGTCGTGTGGAGCAAAACGCAAACCTTCTTGTTAGGATGAATGTTGCCTGCCAACCTTCTTGAGTCCAGAGGATCACAATACTGTGCGGGACTGGGCTGGACTGACCATAGGCAGGTCTACCTACCATCCTCACTCCTGTCCTCCTCTAGCCCTTGCTTCTCACCGCAGCAAGATCGGAGGTGGCCGGCTGAGGCCAGCTTTGAGCTCGCCTCGTGTTTCAGTGGAAGATGGAAATGTGCTGCCACCTGGTGGCCATATCTGAACATAGCTCCTTAGCCAGGACCCAAACTAACGCTCCACCCCTACCATTGAAAGACACAGATAGTTGAAAGGCGTACTCAGATTTTTGAGAGCCTATAATCTGCAAGAACGTTAGGGGCAGGTGAACCCTCTAGACTCTCTCTTGGGTTTGGAGGCCTGGCTCACTTGGGGCGGGTCGAGATATGATAGCTAGGGTGTGGGCACCTAGGATGGAGTAGTTCCCTTTCTCAGAGCAGGATTTCCTGTAACTCCGGCTAGGGGAACCCTTGACATGGGTTTCTGGGCCTCAGCGACAACTCTCACTTTCACGGAAGAGTGAGCAAGCTCTGCACATTCGGACTCTGTAAATTGAAGGGGCCTTGACCTAGTCCTAAGAAGAGCCGGGATCAGTGCCTGTGGGGAGCCGCCTGAGGGCCTTAGCATCTTCCATATAACTTGGCAAAGAGGGGCAAGGGAGCATGATATAGGAGGGGCCTCCAAGGTGAAAGGCACCTTCAGGGATAGCTGGCACTGCTTCCTTCTAACCTCTGCTGTTTGCTGGCATTTGGAAAGGTCCGTAAAAGTAGAAGGCTTTGGGGGAAGTGGTAATGGTGTCAAGAGGAAGCAAGCGGACCGATTTTGTGCAAGTATGCCCGCAGCATCCAGCCAGTGAGAGCTTTGAGCAGCGGTCTCCACCTTCGGGCAGCCTGACATCCTGTCTTGCCTGCGGCTTGGGCCAGTTCTGGGTTCCGGAGACCTAACTCTGGTCTCTTGCTAACGTACCTTGCTGTTGATGGCTGGCAACTGAGGTTTTCTAGGCTTTTCTGAGAAAGAACTGAAAATTATGATAGCCCTCTTTTCAGATGGGAAAGAATGGCAGGGAAATCTGAGCTAGGGTTCATTTACTCTTCAATTTACTATTAAAAACTTATTTATTTATTTATTTATTTAGGCACTCTGGTCCTATAAATGATCTTCTGTGTGATCCAGAACTTCACCAGTGGCCTGCTCATGTGGCCCTTTCTCTGGTCTTACCATCTCTTCCTGACTCAGAGAAAACGCTGACTCTATATGTGTGCTTTACAAATCTCATGGTCTTGGCGGCCTAGACATCAACATTTTGTAATATTAATTTCTTCCTAATATTGATCACAACATGACATCAAAACGAGAGGTTCCTTGTACTTGTGACAGCTTCATATTGTGGTTGGTCGTTAGCTTATCTACTTTGTGAGGGCTACCATTCAGAAGCCAGGCTCTGAAGCCAGCTGTATGGGCTTGAATGTCAGCTTGTCACTTCCTAACTGTGCTATCTCGGTCACATTATTTAACCTTTCTGAGGCTGTCTTTGCTCATCATTAACAAGTAGTATCTTTTTCGCCCCCCTAGAAGACATTAGATGAGATCACGAATAATAAAATGTTTACCCCCATGGTAGCTGGTGTCTTGGAGAGTACCTGACAGGTCCTCGCTGAGGATTTCTGTCACTGTGTACCCAGTCACAGCTTTCTGCCACCTGGCTGGCTAAGAAGCATCTCTAGTCATTCATCTGGCAATAGTGTACTGCTGTCGGCCAGGCATTGTGGTGCAGAAATGAGAAGCTCTGGTCTGGTCTCAAGGAACTACAGGCTTATGAGGTGAGGATGGGGGGGGCTGTGAAGGCAGCATGGTGAGACCCGCATGAGGGAGAGGTGGTTTAGGAAGTTTCCTTCAAGATCTTGCTGGAGAACTGTCTTGAAGGGAGAATTTTTATTTCCTAGCTGGGCCAAGAAAGAGGCCCTGCGGCTAGACCAAAAGAGTGTCCGTGGGAGAGGAAGTGAAAGGGAATGACCAGGCCGTGAATTGCTAGGTGTTGTGTGGCTTCTGGCTTCTGGGAGAGAAGCTGATGGTAGGAGCCTGCAGAGGCTGAGACCTCACAACCCTGGGACTTATAACGAGAGCCAGGACTCGATCACAGGGGATGTGATGGACTGGCCCATGGCTACCAGTGAGGGAAAAAGTTTGTGAGGTGGCTGCCTCTCCTGGTCTCTCGGTCTCCTTTCTCAGATTGCCTTTTGGATTTCAATTCCCAGCGAACCGACACTTAGACCAGTCATCAGCCAAGCACTGATGCTCTGTTTATTTCAAAAACGTGAAGGGCTTTTGTCCTTCACAGAAGAGAAGCCCCTGTGGCATTGCAGAGACCTCTGGAGTAATGTCTCCAGGTGGGATGAGGTGGCTATGCTGGTGGCCATAGGTGTGTTCTCCGTCCAACTCTGTGGGTTGTCCTCTCACAGATTGTGTGGTCTTGGACTCAGACCATCGCCTTGACTTCCCCAACCCAGTGGAAATGAATTGGTTTTGAAAGAACGCAGTCTCCACATGAGAATGAAATGGGCCGGGGCAGGGAGGACATGAAAGCACAGATGGCCATGTTTTCAGATCCACCTGTCTTTAACTACATCCTTTAGTTATAGCTTTAACTGGGTCTTCCTGCGGGCTAGAACTATGTTCCTGGCCCCTGCCGCCTTCCTCACTTCCTGTCAGCTTAAAAAAATGTTTTTATTGTATGTGTCTGGGTGTTTGGCCTTTCATGTATGTCTGTGCATGGCATGTATGAAGTGCCCTCGGAGGCCAGAAGAGGCTGTCTGACCCCTGAAACTGCAGTTGCCGAGGGTTGTGAGCTGACATCTGGGTGCTGGGAATTGAACCTGGATCTTCCGGAAGAGCACCCAGTGCTCTTAATGGTCGAGCCATCTCTCCAGCCTGTCCGCTCAGCTTTTGTTGTAACAAAACGTGGACTGCCATCTTGTTTCTGCTGTTGTTAATTGTAGCAGCTGCTATAACTGCTTTGTGGTACCGAGTGGCAAAGGATGGAGATTTTTTTTTACATTAATTAACTAAGCAAGATTCAGATTGCTTTTGGTAAGAAAGACTTTTTCTTGCCACGTGATAGAAATTGCTCTCAGTAACTTCCTCCAATGAAGGAGAGATAAAGAAAGCAGTTACAGCAGAAGTAAGATGAAGTGCCACAAGGGAGGCTGATGAAATCTCCCCACCCAAAACAAAACACCAAACCAAAAAACAGAACAAAACAAACAACAACAAAAACCAACCTGCTTAAACATTGGGGCTGGAGAGATGGCTCAGTGGCTTAAGTGTGCCTGCTGCTATTGTAAAGGGGTACCTGATGCCCTCTTCTGGCCTCCTGCACACATATGTGCATACACACAGGCACATATATGCAAACATATATATGCATATATGTATGTGTGTGTGTGTGTGTGTGTGTGTGTGTGTGTGTGTGTGTGTGTGTACAAATTGTTTTGAGTCTGTCCTAGACTGACCTGGACTCTCTTTAGGTAGACCTGGATGGCCTCAAACTCACGGTGACTGCCTGCCTCTGACTCCCCAGCGCTGGAATTAAAGGCGTGCACTGCCACCCCTTTCTTTGTCACAAGATGCTAAGTAGGCAGAGGGTGGAAATATTACCTAGTCAGTGTTTCCATCTCTTCTACCCAGTCCCATCCCTACACTCATCTGGTCCTTGATTCTACCCCACACCTCGTGTGTGTGTGTGTGTGTGTGTGTGTGTGTGTGTGTGTGTGTGTGTGTGTGTGTGTTGTGATTGTGATGGGGGTGGTACTAGGGTCTGATGCATGCCAGTCAATAAATCATTCTACTGCTGAGATATATCTCTAGCTCCCCACACCTCCATTTGAGATTTTTTTTTTTGAGAAATGTCTGTTAAGTTACTTAGAGGCTTGCCTTAAACTCACTCTGTAACTGAGACAGGCCTTGAACCTGTGATCTCCCTGCCTTAGCTTTCCATGTAGCTCAAAGTGTCAGCTTTCACTACCAGACCCCACTCTCGTCTTCTCTTTGAACTGTCTGCACACAACTCATGCCACCTTCCTAGGCTCTTCCCACCTTTTTTTTTTTTTGAGGGTTCCTGGCCCTGTACTTCCTCTTGGACTATCTCACTTCTTGAAACACTCTAAAGAGGGCTGCTTATCTTGATGGAGCTTGAAAAGTCCTCTGCGAATGGGGACAGGGGAAGGCAGAAGCCTTGACTGCGTCTGTCTGCGGAAGTAAGGACAGCAGCACTCTCAGATTTAGCTGCAAAGAACTGTGTCCCCCAGGTCACTGGGAGACCAGGGATATGTGGCTGAAGTCGATGGTCCTGTAACGGGCCTCAAAGAGTCTCCAAGAGAGCATCACACCGGAGGGAATGAATGAATTGTGAGTTCCCGACTGCTGCTGCATGCGGACTTCTGGGCAGATGTCTGGCAAGAGCTAGGTCCACCGGCCCGTACACATCCTGCTGACAAACCTGTCACCGAAGCTTCTCTGAGACAGCATGAAACCCAACAACACCACAACTGCGTTGTGGTTGAAAGTCACCTACATCTCCATGGAGGTTGTCATCGGGCTCTGCGCCGTGGTGGGCAACATGCTGGTCATCTGGGTGGTCAAGCTGACCCCCAGTCTGAGGACTACCACCTTCTATTTCATAGTCTCACTAGCACTGGCTGACATCGCTGTTGGGGTGTTGGTCATGCCTTTGGCTATTGCTGTCAGTCTGGAAGTCGAGATGCACTTCTATGCCTGCCTTTTCATGTCCTGTGTGCTTCTGATCTTCACTCACGCCTCCATCATGTCCTTGCTGGCCATTGCCGTAGACCGATACCTGCGGGTCAAGCTGACGGTCAGGTAACCTGCTTGGAGAAGGGTGGGGCAGCCTTGAGAGAGAGGGGTGGCTGGAAAGTTAGAACTACCAAGTTTGGCTCCCAGACCTATTCAGTGGAAAGGAACCAAAACTGGCCTCAGTGTTTACAAAGGGCAGCGAACATCTTTGTACCGTATGGTTTGTGAAGAAGTTAGACATGAAGACCTGAGACTCCGGAACAGGAAACAGGGGCACTCTGAGCCCTTCTCCATTGACCATGGGTGTCTGCTACTGTCTAGGGTAGCCAAAGATGATGAAATCCTGATGTATCTTTGGTTTTTAAAAATCTGATCTCGTTTTCAAAATGATAGAGCCTCGTAGATAGGATCTCTTGTTTTAGGAGAAGTAGAAAGATTAGTGTGAGAAGAGACAAGCAGCTGGCTGTGTGGCTTTGCAGATGTAGGTTAGATTTTAACGTTGCTTTTGTCTGAGTCTGTCCTGATGTTGAAAATCGCCTGGTGGTGGTGGTTCACACCTTTAATCCCAGCACTTAGGAGGAGAGGCAGGTGGGTCTTTGTGAGTTTGAGACCAGCCTGGTCCACAGAGTGAGTTACAGGACAGTCAGGGCTACACAACAAAACCCTGTGTTTAAAAATGAAAAAAAAGGTATATTTCCTTTTTCCTCTTTTTGTTTTAATAAAGTGTCTAATAAACACTTCTGAGACAAAGATATTTTGCAATATGTGACCAAGGAGAAATCCCATTTCCTGGTTCCTTCTGGTTTCCCTTGGGGAAGAGCATGGCGAGGACACTACAAACAGACTGAAGATGAGAACAAGCCCGGGCTCTTCTCCCCGTCTTGTGATCTGGCCTTGGGCAAGTTGTTTAGCTTTCTCTGCTTCAGTCTCCAGGTCTCTGAGTGCTTGCGAGCATCTGAACCGGCTTTACCTTCTTTGACTAGTAGACTATCACTTCTGGCTTCTATATGTTACCTAATGCCGTTTTACATTTTTTAGATCTATAAAATGAAAATTATAATTTGATCTTTATAAGGTTAAGTCAATAAAGCTAGTAAATAAAAACTCCTGCTACAGAATCTGTGTTCAATAAATGGTAGCTGTGCCGCTGCCACCAATAAAATAAAGGTTGTCATAGAGTATCTCTAGTTAGCTGTGAGGTTTAGTTAAGTCCTAGTTTCTCTCTTTTGTAGTCTGTTTCAGGCTATTTAGGAAGGATGGTTTAAGGAGAAACTATGACTCCCCAGGGAGAAACTATTAAGGGCTCTGAAACACTTCAACATAACCATAAGAAAACACTGAATTGATTCAAAGACCAGAACAGATGCCCATGTGAAAATGGGGCAGGTAGAGTAACTTATGGAAGGGTAGTGTAACTTATGAGCTCCAGGATGATAGCCAACCAAAACAGTGCAGAGCACAGCATACCAGCAGGCTTTCGGGGAGATTCTCATCAGCTTGGGGATCCCAAGACTTAGGTAACTCTTCCATCACAGGACAGGGAGGTGCTAGACAGATGGCTCAGTAGGAAAAAGCACTTGCTTTTCTTGCAGAGGACTCAGGTTCCATTCCCAGCACCCAGTACTGTCCTTAACTCCAGTTCTAGGAGATCCAATGCCCTAGGCACCAGGCCTGCTTGTGGTTTATGGACATACATGCAAGTAAAACATTCATATACATAAAATAAATCTGAAAAAAAAAAGAAGTCTCAGAGCCATGATTGGGTGGAAGCATGTAGGCACCTGACTCTTGGAAACATATTGCTGATCATTCTAGACTTTTTTTTATTTGTTTGTTTGTTTTTCGAGACAGGGTTTCTCGTGTAGATTTGGTACCTGTCCTGGATCTTGCTCTGTAGACCAGGCTGGCCTCAAATTCACAGAGATCCACCTGCCTCTGCCTCCCAAGTGCTGGGATTAAAGGCGTGCACCACCACCACCGCCCGGCTTGGATTTTTTTTTTTTTGAGACAGGGTTTCTCTGTGTAGCTTTGCGCCTTTCCTGGGACTCACTTGGTAGCCCAGGCTGGCCTTGAACTCACAGAGATCCGCCTGGCTCTGCCTCCCGAGTGCTGGGATTAAAGGCGTGCGCCACCACCGCCCGGCAGATTGTTTTTTAAATGTCACCTTACACTGTGGCTATTTTATCTCTCAGCAAAGGATGGGGAAATTGGAGAGCTTATTTTCTCTTTCTCCTTTTCTCCCAACTAGTCATTTCCTGTTGTGAACTCACCAACTTTTTCCCATTCAGATATAGGACGGTCATCACTCAAAGAAGAATATGGCTATCCTTGGGCCTTTGCTGGTTAGTATCCTTCCTGGTGGGACTGACCCCCATGTTTGGCTGGAATAGAAAAATGACCTCAGGGCTCCTCCAAAATAGTACCACCCTTGTGTGCCATTTCCGTTCCGTGGTGTGTCTGGATTACATGGTCTTCTTCAGTTTCATCACCTGGATCCTCATCCCCCTCATTGTCATGTGCATCATCTATCTGGACATCTTCTACATCCTCCGCAACAAGCTCAGTCAGAACTTGTCTGGCTTCAGAGAGACGCGTGCATTTTACGGACGGGAATTCAAGACAGCCAAGTCCCTGTTTCTGGTTCTCTTCTTGTTTGCTTTGTGCTGGTTGCCTTTGTCCATCATCAACCTTGTTTCCTACTTTAACGTTCATATACCAGAATTTGCAATGTGCCTGGGGATCCTCTTGTCCCATGCAAACTCTATGATGAACCCTATTGTCTACGCCTGCAAAATAAAAAAGTTCAAGGAAACCTACTTTCTGATCCTCAAAGCTTGTAGGGTCTGTCAGACCTCAGTTTCCTTGGACTCGAGTACTGAACAGACCACTGACTAGTTACCATGACACACAAAGAGCAATCTCACGGTTAGCCTCATCAGACATTCTTGTTTCCTTCTACTGCAGTGGGGTCATCTGGCTGGTGGCCACACAGTATCACTCCGCCCTGTTTCTGCTTCAGTTATTTTCTTGCTCTTCTCTAACAATTCTGTGGATGCCTGACGTGAAGACCATGCATTACCGAGTATCACGGACTGTGCTCTTCCTTCCCAGACACAAGAAGGAATGGAATCTTGAGGGAGTCTCGTCTTACCAAGGAAAGATTCTAGCTGGGCTGGATGGACAGAATCTGCTCTGAAAGATTCCAAAGACGTTGAGAACAGAAGGAGTGAGCTGAGTTTAAAGAGGGCTTAAACTGCTAAATTCACCTGTGTGGGTGTATTTAAGTAAATAAAAGATGATGGCCAACTGTTGTGCAGTTCTTGGCTGGGATCACTTGGGGTCTTGGAGCCACAGCTGACTGCTCTCAGCATTCATCCTGCTTGCTTCCTGGAACACTGTTCCAAAGTGCAGCAGCCTCACCACTGTAGATGACTGTCCTCCCTGGGAGGTGGTCTGGCATGCAAGGCTCTGACGCTCTTGGCGTCCAAGGCAATTGCGGGTTTAGGACCGCTGGAGATCTTTAGGTGTGCTTTGTAAGTCTGGAACAGGACATTTAAGAAATCTGGCACTAAGATGTTAACTTTGAGCTTTGTGGCTTCAGCCTGGAAGGAGGGAAATAGGTTAGGCATGTAAAACCTGTGGAATGTACAAGATTTTATACTGCTATTCTGTATCTGTTACTTTTCTGTTGCTGTGACAAAGTATCATGACCAAGACAATGCATAGAAGTGTTTATTTGGGCTTCTGGTTCCAGCGGGATAAGAGGCTATGACAGCGGGGAGTTGGCATAGCATCCAGAGGCAGGCACCGTGACAGGAAGGAGCAGGGAGCTGAGGGATGGCCTCTCCACCCATAAGTGGGAAGCAGAGAGAGTGAAGTGGAAGCGGTACAAGGCTTTAAACTCAGTCTACCGTCAGTGCCACACCTCTTTCAGCAAGGCTGCATCTCTGTAACCTCTCAAAACAGTGCCACCAACTGAGGATCAAGTGTTTAAACGCCTGAGCCCATGGGGGAACATTTCCAATCCTAACCACTTCATACTTCTTGAGTAATTAACACGCCCATATGCAAAGGTAAACCAGTTGCCCAAAGGATATGGATGAGAAATGAAGGCGGGGGTGCCATGCTTTCACTGGGCTGCTAGTTACTTTCTGAACCCAAATGAAGAGTCATTTCTTTTTAGTAAAAGCAATCTTTAAGTGCCTGTTATAATTCTACTACTGAATATAAGACGAAAAGAGACAATTGAAAGTTATCACTTTCTGGGTTTGCGGGGGGATGTTACTATGTGTGAAGGTGCATGTGTGTGTGTGGCAGGGGAGGTGCACATAAATTTTTCATGTGGAGACCAGAGGACAAACTCGGATATCCCTTTTCCTCAGGTACTGTCCACCTTATTTTTGAAACAGATTCTCTTACCAGCTTGAGGTTCAACAATTAGTCTAGACCATCAAAGCCCAGGCATCTGCTTGTCTCAGCCTCCCCAGGGCTATGATTATAAGATTAGGCCATAGTGTCCAGTTTTGTGAGTGTGTGTGTGTGTGTGTGTGTGTGTGTGTGTGTGTGTGTGTGTGTATTAAACTCTTCCTCGTCCTGCCAATCATTTTCTGGGCACTGAGATTTTAGGTGCCCATTGGCTCTGAAATTCTGTGAGGTGGGTACTACAATTTTTATCTCAGTGTGAGGATACAGTTCTATCATGGTGGGTAAGGCATGATAGTATGGGTTCGAGGCAACTAGTCACATTGTCTCTGCAGAATGGAAAACAGGTTGACCACTGGTCAAGTATGGACACGCCTTTAATCCCAACCCTGGGGGGCGGGGGCAGAGAACTCTGTGAGTCCAAGGCCAGTCTTGTCTATATATCAAGTACTAGGCCAACCAGAGCTACACAGTGAGACCTTGGGGTGGGGGGAGAGAAAAAATGAAAGAGGACTGATCATCGCAGTCCCCCTGAGGCTCTTTCCTTAGCTGCTCTTGCTGTCCTCTGGTTAATCAGGATAGATGTTGGGCAGTGGACAGTGTCAGCCACACCATCGGAGCCCTGCAGCTCCCGACACTCATAATGTCCACCCTTGTTTTTTTCCTATGTAAATCTGAAGTTACCCACAGAGTCTCTCCGCCAAGATAAAGTGCAAGTCTGATGACAGCCTCAAGACGACAGTGCCTGTTAAGCAAAGAGAAGTGGGGATCTGAAAGTGGAATTAAGACCGTAGCTATTCCCGAAGTTTGTCTGAATTCTAACGCTAGGCCAGAGCTCAGTTACCGAAGTCCTCGCAAGGCTTCTGATCTCTGGTTTAGTTCAAGTGTGCCTCCAGGAAGAGGCCCTGGGTTTGCTCCAGGGCTCTACAACCTCTGCCCAGTTAGCTGGACAGTAAGGGGGAAGTGCTGTCGATTCTTGGTTTCCTGACAATCCTCACACTGTTGTTGTAACACTCAGTCTCCCCTTCTGAAAGCTTTATTTTAAAGTGAACACTTCCCTCAAGTCTGAAGAGCAATCTGGGCTGGGCTTGTAGGTATCTCTAGACCGTGGCTAGGTTTGAAAACTGCCTTTCCTTTTTTTTTTCTTTGCCCCTCTGATTGTCACTGGTGGCTTGCTGGGAACTGGGTTGTTTCATTTTTGCCAAGTGGGAATATCCTGAGATACAGGACTGTACTAGCTTGGAAGAAGCCAAAGCCAAAGCCAGCAGAAGCTGAAGCCTTGCCGTGTGAAAATACCCTTTTATCATGAAGTCAAAAAAGGTGAACCAAAAATCTCTGGCTACATCCTGATCTGAGTGGCTGGGGATGCCACCTGGAGCTTGAATGTCAACCGGGCCAAGCTTCTGCCAAGGGCCGTGTCTGGGTCCGTGGCCCCATAGCAGCCAGGGTCAGGATTGACATAAATGGCTCCTGCTGCCACCGAGGGCCATGAGGATGCCCAAGGTCAGGTCAACCATCTGAGTCCAGGTTGGTGTCCAAGGGCGATGATGTGTGCAGATCTGAGTGACCTGCACTGTTACCCAATGCCATGGTGACATCCAGGCCAGAGCTGCAGCTGAGGGCCATGTCTGTGTCCATGGTCCTACTGTGGTTGGGGTCTTTGCTGAAGTCCGAGGCCCATATTACCCCCAAATGTCACATAGAAGCTCAGGGTTGGGGCTGCAACCTGAGGCCTTGGTAGTGTTCAGAGGCCATGCTGTCGCCAGCGCCACCCCAACCTAAGTGGCCGGTGCTTCCACCCAGAGACGATGTCATCCGGGCCCAAGCCTGCTAGCGAGGGCCATGCCTGGGTCTGTGATCCAGCTGCAGCTGGGGTCTGTGTTGATGTCTGTGGCCTGTGTCACCTCAAGGGGCCTTAGGAACCAAGCGAGATGAAATCACAGGGCCATATGCTGAGCTGGCCCCACCCTTGGCTGGCCCAGGGAAAGCTGGCCTTGCCTCTCGCTGGACACTGCATCGAGAGAGCGGGCCCTGACTTTCATGGGAGAGCTGACCCCTGTACTTGGGAGAGATGGCCCCATGCCTTACCACAGGAGAGGGTGAATGGACTCTGAGGGCATGGGAGCAGGGGAGCCGACTCCTCTCTCTTGTCTGAGGCTGGTGGCCCCAGTACTGACCAGCTCAGCTACCATCCAGGTCCACAGCCGGGCCTAGAGTTGGCCCAACCCATCTACCCCATCTAGGACCTGCTGGAGGTCATGAAGGGACTGGTCCTGTGCAATAATACTTACAAGATCTTCAATCTTGGGGTGGCCTCAGGATATTCTAGAGGAGTTCTGGTGAGGATCCAGTGATGACGGTGAACCAGAAACCAGACCGCTTGAAGGAGACAGTGACTCATCGCAATGAACATTTGCTGGTAAAGCTGATAGGATGGAAGGGTATACTCTGTAACACACCAAGGCCCCCAGTGCCACCAGGATGAGTGAAGACGTGTTGGAGAGTCAGGAAAGAAGGAGAAGTGTAGAGGGGTTTTTGTTTGTTTTGTTCTTATTTTTGTTTGTTTGTTTGCTTGCTTTGTTTTGTGGGGGAGGTGCCACAGGGGTAAAGGGGAGGATATGGAGTGGACCAGGAGGTGAGTGGAAATGCAGCGCATGATGTGAAACTTCCAAAGAATAAATAAAGAAGTCAAATGAAAAAAAAAAAAAACTCTGGCTGCAAGTAAGTAGACCCACCCTGGTTTCAGGTTTGGAGATGAGTGTAGCAGGGATCTTCCCGTGAAGCTTGCCTCTGGCCAGCAGCCTTCCAGTGAAAACAGAAAGCTAAGTAGGGCTTTTTCTCTAAAGGGAAAGGGTACAGAGACATCCAGACAAATCCAGGGGTGGTTCTCTCCTCTTCCATGTGAAGACACTGAACAAATGTAGATAGCAAATACATGGGCTTATTACTTCGTTTTTCTTTCTTTTTTTTTTTTAAATAAATCAAGTGGAAATAGAGACTAGCCTACCAAATGTCACCAAAAAGCATTTTCTCCTCTGTGGTGTGTGTGTGTGTGTGTGTGTGTGTGTGTGAGAGAGAGAGAGAGAGAGAGAGAGAGAGAGAGAGAGAGAGAGAGAGAGAGAGAGGAGAGAGAGGAGAGAGAAGAGAGAGGAGTTTCAGTCTTTCTGAGTTTCAGCTCAGATTGGACTGAAGTTCACTATGTAGCCTAAACTATCATTAGAACTCATGGTAGTCCTCCTACCTCAGCCTCCCCAGTACTAGGATTACAGGTGTGAGCTACCTCACTTAGTTTATTCTGAACTTGCTGTGGCACTTGGCTCAGATTCAGGCAAGCAGAAGAGTAGGGAATCTTTGTAGTGGTGTTTAAGAGAAAGGCAGAGGCCAGGTGTAGTGGTGCCCATCTGTAATCAGAGGTACTCAGCAGGCTGAGACAGGAGAGTGAGAGAATAGACTGTGTAAGAGCACCAGTCCTGCCCATTAAAAAAAAAATCAGTTAAAACACACTGATTTTTAAAATGTATTTTATATGTCAGTGCTCTATCTGCATGTCAGATCCCATTGTAGATGTTTGTGAGCCACCATGTTTGTTGGGAATTGAACTCAGGACCTCTGGAAGAGCAGCCAGTGCTCTTCACTCTGAGCCATCTCTCCAGATCAACACACTGAAATCTTAATGAGATTGTCTTGAGTATTCGAGGATTTGTGAAAAGAGCATCTGCAGATTGCAAACAGCTCTGCTACACGGGGCAGGTGAAGAGGCTTTCACAGAGTCTCGATGGCAGCATGACAAAGAAAATGTATTTAATTGGTTAACATGGTAAGCCTGTTGCTAGAAGTTCAGTTTGGCAGTTGGTCAATTAGCTTTGGTGGTGGCTGACGGATTAAGTGGTAAGTGTGATTGATTCTACAGTATACACAGGGTTGATTTTCAATTTGATGATGTAGGAGCCATTTCAGCCCATTAAGTTTTTTGAAGCAGAAGAGAGAAAAAGCAGGGGCTTGAGCAGGTGTGGCACTGGGACATCCAGATGCTTCTGAACAGAGAACACATCTGCTTGTTCATGAACTGCAGTGAGAACCACCATTGAGGAAGCCACCACGTTCTCGACAAGCCTTGGCGATTTGAGGATAATTGTAAACAGAGGTCAGTGTCTGACTTCCAGAGATTTGTTGCTAGAGATAACAACCCGACTCCCTAACAATCCCACTGCCTGCAGCCTGGTCTGCTGCTTATTGTGGACTAGTGGCTGCTTTCCTGGGCAGATTCCTGCAGGCTGTCAATCAGAATTCTATGCTGATATCATCATCCATATGCATAATTTCCAGGCATGGTTTCAAGAAAAATCCTGCTGCTAAACACCAGTGCTGGGTGGGACAGGAGTGAGAAACCTGACTTCCTCAGACAACAGTGTGCATGTAATTCTCTTTGTAAACTCTAAAGTGCCCTGCAGTTTTGCCAGATTATTGCAGTGTGTGTGTGTGTGTGTGTGTGTGTGTGTGTGTGTGTGTGTGTGTGTGTGTGTTAGAGAGAGAGAGGGACAGAGAGAGACAGAGACAGAGAGACATAGTGCAATGGAAAAAGGTTTTTATTGCTGTTATTTTCACATCAGATCACACTGGCTCTCCTGATTCTGTGAACTTGGATCACTTACTATCTCCTGTGTCTGCTGTTATTTGTAACACGGGACTAATAACATTCAAGCCAGGGTCCTTTGGTTTCTTAAAAAAATTGTGTGTGTGTGTGTGTGTGTGTGTGTGTGTGTGTGTGTGTGTGTGTGAAGGGGCACGTGTGACAGCGCCAATATGGAGGTCAGAGGACAATTTTGTGGAGGTGGTTCTCTCCATTTATTTACCATATGGGTTCTGGGATCAAACTCAGGTGGTCAGGCCTGTGTGGCAAGCATCTATACTGGCTGAGCCATCTTACTGGCCCTTGTTTTGCTACTTTTTATTTTGTCAAATCAAGCCATGAAGTGGAGTGACTAGGATAATGAGCTCTCATTTACCTACTATCCTGTTGTAGTACTTATTGATTTATTGATTTATGGTCTCTCTTTTTTCATTCATGACCGTATCCACTTAACCCTGCCCTGATTATCTTGACATTTTGGACTTCAAATTATTTCCTCTATAAAAACTTATAAAAGATGTTCTAAAAAGTATTACTTGGTTTAGTCTCAGTACCTATGTACTTTTTACTTCCCTAAATCTAAAGATTAATCTTATCCCCAAGAGAGAAGAACAGAATTATTAACACCAGTTAGCACCAGCTAACATTGACTGCCAGCATCTTCATACCCCCTTCTTCTTATTTATTTTATTTATTTGATTTTTCAATTTGAGATAGAATCTCATTTAGTCCAGGCTGGCCTTGAACTTGATATCTCATAGGGGATGACCGTGAACAACTGATCCTCCTGCTTCCCTCTCTGAAGTGCTGGAATTACAGTGTGTGCCACCACACCCTACTCTCGTTATTTATAATGTAACTTTTCTTTATCTTGGGCATTTTGCTGAAACTTACCATGCACTCTCCATTTCTATTTCTGATGACATTTTCTTTGGTTATTGGGTGCCATCTCTGAACAACACTGATTGTTTTGCATCTAGTATCGACAGAGATAAGGAATGTATTTTTTAAAAAAATCAGAATTATTATTTGCTGGATAACATAAGACAACAAGCCTTTATTATGTGCTCCTGTTCTGTATGGGTCAGAAATTCAGAAACATCTTCTTGGTTGGTTCAGTGTTCATGATGTCTCATGAGATTGCTGGGTCAGACATCTGAAAGCTTGATCATGGCCATTACCAAGGTGACTCTGGCATGAGTAACAAGGTGATATTTGGTAAGTTGTTGCCTTTTCATGTGAGTCTCTCCATTGCTCACTTTAGTCCTCATAAAATGATGGCCGACTCCCCCAAGGTAGCAGTACAAGAGACTGGGGCAGAAGTTGTACCACTTTTGAAAGACATACATCGTACTTCTGCCAAGTTTTATCATGCAGGTCAGCCCTGACTCATCTTCAGAGGGACTACATACCAAGGGACATCTGGTATACCTAGCTGGTGTGTTTGGTTAGTTTTTGTCAACTTGACATAAACCTAGACATATCTGAGAATAAGAAATCTTAGTTGAGGAATTGCTTCCATCAAATTGTCCTTTGGGCAAGTCTGTGAGGGTATTTTCTTGCTTGCTAATTGATGTATCAGGGCCCAGTTCACTATGGTCTGGGCAGGGAGGCTTGGGTCTATATAAGAAAGGTAGCTAATCAAGCTATGAAAAGGAGACCAGTAAGCACTTTTCCCACATAGTCTCTGCCTAACTTCCTGCCTTGAGCTCCTGCCAGTCCTCCTTAACAACAGACTGTAGTCTATAAGTTGAAATAAACCCTTTCCTCCACAGGTTGCTTTTGGTCAGTGTTCTGACCATAGCAACAGAAAGGCTGACTAGGACAGGCTGTGATGATGCTATTAACACACCTGAAACAAAATGAACAGTTAACAACGTCAGCTATCTGGGCAGTGTAATGGGCTCATATATTATCATTTGCCAAGACATTTCACTCAACTTCATTTAATCTATTAATTCTTCTTTCCAGTTCTTTTTGTCCAACACATTTTGTTGGTTGAAACAGAGATCACCAATGAGGAGTCGATAATGTAATGTAATTACACAATGCAAGCTTGATACAAGTGCATATGCTGAATTCCAGTGAATTAGAGGAAGGCTCCCCTTTTCTCAAGAAAGGATGTTATTGCACAATGTAGAAAAGTCATCTACATCTGGCCCTTGAAGGGAAGCTCTAGGGTACAACAAGGAGCACCCAGTTTAAATTTGAGAATTTAGAGTTTTTCAAGAATTCAAACTTTGAAAGCTAGTGGTCAGAACATGTATATCTGTCAGGATTCAAGAGAAGCTGCTGCTGCTACTGCATGAAAAGACCCACTTGATGTGTCCCAGTTCTACTCAGAAAAGCTTTCCAGAATCTGGCCCCTCAGCCCCAGCTGTTGACAGCTGTACTCATCTATTCTAGCTTGCAGGCATATATACTTCTGGCAGCTGGCATGCTCCACCTTTAACCACACTCCCCAGGTCTTCACTGTAGTTTCGTACTCAACTTACTTAAGGATTTCTTTGCTGGGATTCCTCCCATCTAAATAGAAACTGAGCCCCTAAGAATGATGGAGGGACAAGAGGCACAGCCTCTTTTAACACATATCAAGAGAGGGTACAGTTGCTCACACGAACATGTGCCAGTGGTAATGTGTCTAGTCTTCTGGGATCTATAAAGGATGTATGCCAAGTGGATTTAATCAAGAAGAGGGTTCTCTTGCTTATCTGGGCTCTGCGGGGAGCTCAGATGTTCAAAGTTGCTGCAAATATGACATTTTATTCAAGAATGATATTCCTATGGTGAGTTCCCATTGTACAGGACACAACCCGGCTGGTTCTGCACAGCAGCATTGCTCAAAGTAACTGCTGGTTCTCCCTTCATACAGGATAACACCACCTTAAATTCAAACACATGCTTCCCTCCTGCAGATCCAGAGTCCCTGAGGTCCTCTGTTCTTAGAGCTGAAGTTTACTTCCTTCTCACCATGGAGATCTTCATTCTGCTCTCCTTGGCTCTCTTTTCAGGTAAGATGTTGGTAAGGAACACCTCTACCCAGAAGCCACAACCTTCTGTGGAAGCTCAATTCTTCTCTACTTAAAGCCCCTGCTTAGTATAACAGTTTAAAGCACCTAAGCCGTTTTATGGGAAAATGTCTTGTTCATAGGCCCTATTAAGAGATCCTAGTTCCTTATCTCTGATAAGTGAGTTGTGGGGAACTTGACTAAAATTGGAGCTCTGCAGTGTTTTTCCCCCCAGTGTCCCCAATTCTCATTCTCTTCTCCTTTCTTCCCTCACGTGTTCGCACAGATATAGGCAGACATGCTTATCTCCTTTCTGCCTAAGCCTGACACCAAAGATGGTACTCAGCAACGGGACTTGCCCCAAGCTGGGTCACCTCTCAGTTGTGCTCCCTGTAGACCTGCTGTAGCTCTCTGTGCATCAGCATCCTTGTCTTTGAACTGAGGATCACAGATCTCCTTGTCTCGTTGTGATGAGAAGAAACTGACACTTGTAGGAATGTGTTATCTCCTGTAAGACACACTGGAAGCAGCCTCTTGCGGGAGTTGGGAGGTCCCTCAACATACGCTTGGAAGGCTGAGAGTGATGGGTTCTGTTGTTCCATCTCTCCTCTCTGGTCAGGTATTTCCCAGCCAAGGTGAAGCCGGAGGTTGCATGTGTGACTTCCTCATTTTGCAATATCCTGACATGATAGAGATGCCCACACTGATCTTGTATGGCAAGTTCTCAACTCCTAAAATTACAAGACCCTCTATTTTTAGTCCTTTGCAAGCCTCCTAACCTTTCGCTTCCTTTTAGTTGCTGCCAAGGTAAGGGAGGGAGCTAGGAGCAGAGCTAAGGAAGTAGATGGCAAAACAAACCTCAAGTTGTCCAAGGCTCCATTTGTTCACATCTCACACATTCTCAGGCTAAGAGAAAAGACTTCTCCAATGGTTGTGGGATCTAAGCACATGAATTAGAGCTGCCTACATTCAGAGACGGTCTTTTACCCTTAGTTAATTTTCTCTGGAAACACCCACATAGAAACACCCAGAGATATGTTTGATTAATCTAGGCATCTCTAAGTCCAATCAAACTGACATCAAGAATAACTGTCACAAATCTCCAAATAAAGGTTTCTTCAGAGTTGATGTCATTCTGGGGACTCTTTCTGTCTTGCAGTTGGCTGCCTTCTTGTGTCTTCACATGGTTCTGTCTAACTTCATCTGTTTCAAAAATTTTAAGTAAGGACACCAGCTATATTGGATTCAGAACTACCCTAACGGGGCCTGGAGAGATGTCTCAGAAGGTAGCTTAAAACCATCTGTAACTTCAGTTCCAGGAGATCTGACATCTTTTTCTGACCTCTAGGCTCCAGGCATATATGTGGTGCACTTATTTACCTGTGGTGCACCTATATACATGCAGAAAAAACACTTATATGCATAAAATAAAACAAAAAATCTTTAAAAGTTTTTTAAGAGAGCCACCCTAATGATCTAATTTTAACTTACTTTGTTCTTAAAGATCTTATGTCTAAATGCAGCCGCATCACTTTCTTTATAGGGATTAAGGTTTCAACATGTGAAGGATGCAATTTAGCCCATAAGAGTGATCAAATTCAAAAGGACAAAACCCAAATTCCAGTGAACCATCCTTCAGGAGCTCAGTAGGGTCAGTGTGTTTCCAAGAATAATGAACTCTGTGTGTGTGTGTGTGTGTGTGTGTGTGTGTGTGTGTGTGTGTGTGTGTGTGTCTGTTCACAGATGCCATGGTCATGGACGAAAAGGTGAAGTCAGGCATTGAGCTGGACACAGTTTCTGCTAATTGTAACTATGATGCCCACTACAAGGACCACACCAAGTACTGGTGCCGGGGCTATTTCAGGAACTCGTGCAACATCGTCGCCCTCACCCCGAACAGCACCAACCGTGTGGTCTTGAAGGACACAGGAAGCCAACTCATCATCACGGTGTCCTGCCTGGTTAAGGAGGACACAGGCTGGTACTGGTGTGGTATCCAGCGGGACTTTGCCCGAGATGACATGGATTTTACACAGCTGATTGTGACTGACAACGGAGATGGCCGGGCCACTGGTTTTTTACCTGGTAAAGAGACTGCCAGGGGATCTTTGAAAGGTAATGCGGGTTTGTTGAGGTAGTAAAAACTCACTGAAGGGTCCAGGGCTGGTCATGCACAATCCTAACACTCAGAAGGGAGAGGCAGGTGGATCTCTGGGTGTTCGAGGCCAGCCTGGTCTACATAGTGAGTTCCAAGCCAGGCAGAGGTACAAAGTGAGACTCTGTCTAAATACAAAAACAAAAACAAAAACAGACAAAAAACACCTCACTGAAGGCAGTGGCCACCAACTCACAAGTTCCTCTTGTATTATTTAAGGTAACCTGCTCTCTCAATTCCACTTAGTATGGTAGGGGTGGGGGTTAGGTAGAATTTCATAGGAAAGAAGAGTGTCTGAACTCTGGGTGTGCTTAAAACTTCCCTTTCCTCAGAGCAGTCTTACTCACAGACCTTGGAAGAGGCTGGAAAGTCAGGAGTGAGATATTTGTACTGATAGCCAAGGCTATCATGAAATCTCACCCTTATAGGTCCGGAACCTTGGAGACTAGCTTGAGACATGACTGAGGCTGCAAAAAGAGACCCAGTCTTCTTGAGACTGGAGAGCTTTAAAAAATTTAGTAATCAATATAAATTAAATATAGCGGTCAAACTTGCCAGCACCTGTCTTAACTTATGTGGAATGCAGTTAACCCTTGGAGGCTACTGGAGGGACTGGAACCAGGAGGCAAAGTCTGCCTAAGCCAGACTAGGACTTTGAGCTGGTGCTAACTCTTGGGACCTCCCAATGTTCGCAGGCTCCTTGTCTGGAGGCTGGAAAACTCTCAGCACCAGTAAGTCCCTGTCTTTCAGGCAGGGAATGGTGGAAGGCACTGGCTGTTCTCCCATCATTACCAGTTAGAAAAAATGATGTTTTTCTGTCACTGTCTGGAGCCCAATGACAGTTGGAAAACACATAAGAAGGACTTGTGGGACACTTCACACCCACCCCGCCTCTCAAGCTGGGAAGAGCCTTGCTCACATTTATCTACTGGTAACTGATGAAGCTAGCATCCCACTGAGTGGGTAATATCCACACTGGCTGTGTTTCTGCTTTGTGTGCTTCTACTTTTTACAGCATTTCTTGAGCTTTTAGTTTAGAAAGAGAGGAGTCTTATCCAAGTTTGCTCCTTTACTGAAACATAGAGGAGGCAATGTGGGGCTCTCCCATGGGTTGTTTGTAGTGATAAGAAGGACCTATGTCACAGACTGACCCATTCCCCAAGGATGGGACTGGCTATTTGATACACCAAAGCTTTTTTCCCTTCGGAGTGACCTTAGCTTGGGTCTCTAACCACGAACTGCTTCTAGACTGTGCAGGGCCTTTGTATAAATCTGGAAAAGGTATCCCTTCATCTGGGTGCAGAGGGCCCCGTGGCAGAGTGCATGACTTAGCAGGTGCACTGTGAGCTGGATTCCAGCCCCTACTTCTCCCCACAGCCTTGCCCCCTGTCTAAGGCATGTTTATACAACAGTTAGTGTTGTCATTGTCTTACACAAAAAGTCCACAATGCACTTACTCTCTGGAGAGCAAGAGAGAGACAGGTGGGGATGATGCTGGAGCCAAAGGAAGGGTCCGAAAATGGGTTTTATTCTCAACAATTCCTTTCTGATTCAGACCCTTCAGGGCACAGGAACTTGAGCTGTAGGACTTCTAAAGCTATCCAAAAGGCAGAGGGCTCCAGGTGAGTAGGGATCTGAAGAGATGATGGGATGGGGTGGGGTGGAGTGGGATGTACCACAACACATTAGTGACTGGTTTACACCTTCTACTTTTCAACTGTGTATTGTTTCTCTGCCCAAACTAAATATCTTCATTGTAATGGTTTGGTTTCTTTAAGATGACTATTTTTGTTTGAAAGCAGCAGAAAATAGCTTCTAGTTATTATTATTATTATTATTATTATTATTATTATTATTATTATTATTATTATTATTATTGAGACAGGGTTTCTCTGTGTAGCCCTGGCTGTCCTGGATCTCGCTCTGTAGACCAGGCTGGCCTTGAACTCACAGAGATCCGCCTGCCTCTGCCTCCCAAGTGCTGGGATTAAAGGTGTGCACCACCACACCTGGCTTAGTCACTTTAATTTTAAAGGGGGTGTTACCACAGGGGGACAGGAGTGTCTGAAATGCAGAGACAGGGATGCAGGCGAAAGAGGCGCCAAGATTCCAACAGGACTTCGTCTCTAGCTGCGTTTTCGCCTGACAGTCTCCGGTGTGTTTGCTTCCTTCTCTTCCTACGTCACTCTTGCCTACTTCTGTCTTGTTCTTTAAAGAGTTTGTTTCATTTTCACTTCATGCGTGTGAATGTCTCACGTACATGTGTGTATATATGTGCACCACGTTCGTGCCTGGTGCCTGTGGAGTCGAGAAAAGGGAGCCTGATCCCCTGAACTGGAGCTAAAGATAATTACGGGTGGCAATGTGGGTGCCGGGAACCGAGCCTCTGAGCTCTCTCCCTGGGCCCTGTTTCTTTTGATTTGAGACAGGGTCTAAGAAAGTCTCCCAAGTTCCTCTGTAGGTAAGGGTTGACCTTAAACCTTTGATGCCCCTGCTTCCTCCTCCTGAGCAAAGGTATTATAGATGTGTGCTGCCACACTCAGTTCACAAGCACTCTGCCAACTGAGCTATATCCCCCAGCTTGTATTTCTCTCTCTCTCTCTCTCTCTCTCTCTCTCTCTCTCTCTCTCTCTCTCTCTCTCTCTCTCTCTTTCCTTCTCCTCTTCTTTCATCCCTCCCTCCCTGTTTTTCTTTTTGACACAGCAGGTGACACTCACTTACAGTTGCTCAGTTTATTTCTCCCCCGTTCAAAGGAATGACAGCAGACTGTAGTTTTCCACTCCTAGACCCCATCTTATTTCTGAGGCAGAACTTACTGGCCCAGCTTGATTAGATGCCCATCAGATCTGTGGTCCAAAGGACAGAGTTACTCTTAAGGAATGTAGTTGCCAGGAGCTCCTGGGGCTGGGATGGGAGTGACTGTGTGAGAAGAAAACCAAAGAGGTTTCCTTCCAAGGGACCTGATATCTGTTGTAATTCCTTCCAGAATGTCCATCTTGATCGTTTGCATACTGGTTACTAGTTTGTGGATCATCTTTATAGTCAGTCTTTTCTCTACGAGAAGGAGAAGCCAAAGGAATAGAGGAGGTAAGTAACCCAGGATGGAGGGAATTAAACTTGGAGAGGGAATCAGAAAGTGTAGAGGTCAAGGAGTATCTTTCACGTGAATGAATATGACCCTCCTCTTAATGCCTAGTCACTTAGGTACCAAGGCAGCTAGCCAACCCACAGGCTGAGGAGGATATAATCCCCTCATAGTTATAAAGGCATCATGAGAGGAAATAGAAGGAACATTGTAGTCTTAAGTGGAAGTAGGTGCGTGCTGTGGGTGATTGATTGATAAATAAAATGCTGATTGGCCAGTAGCCAGGCAGGAAGTATAGGTGGGACAAAGAGAGAGGAGAAGTCTGGGAAGTGGAAGGCTGAGCAGAAATGCTGCCAGCTGCCAACATGAGGAGCAGGATGTAAAGTACTGGTAAGCCACGAGCCATGTGGCAAGGTATAGATTAATAGAAATGGGTTAATTTAAGATATAAGAACAGTTAGCAAGAAGCCTGAGCCATTAGGCCATACAGTTTATAAATAATATAAGCCTCTGTGTGTTTGCTTGGGTCTGAGGGTCGCGGGAGCCAGGCAGGAACAAGATAACTTCAGCTACAGGTGCGGGCGAGGAAGAGGGAAACCAGAGATAACCACACTGCAGGTTCCATATCTGTGGGGCTGCTTGCCTCCCCAGCACACAAGCTTTGGGCAACAGCCTAATAGCCTTAATCTTTGTTTGAAACATTTTGTTCACCTGTAGGGATGAGGCCAAGCCTCTTGTCAAATGACGGGACTTCTGTAACACACTCACCAGCAGGTGTAAAAAGTTCTCCTGGCCAAGGGGTCTGTGTGGGACAGGTGGGCCCAGGGACTTCAGTCCTTAGCTTTGTGTCTTTGTTTTTCCTTGGGTAGTTACAGGTAAAAGCATCACTAGAAGCTCCCAGCCAAGCCAAGCTCCCTCTGTGGTCTCCATACCCTTGGTAAGTTCCCTCCTTGACTCTTCAGTACTGAATCCTGAGCCCCCTTAGAACCTTGTCTTTAGGTCTCCCCATTCATCGAGAGGGAACTGTGTGATCGTCCGTCTTTCGCTGAGACACAAGTGGATCCTACCATCTGGAAACTTCTCTAGGTCACCATATGGTGGTTCTGCTAAGTTCTGAAGCATTTGCAGAACTGAAAGAACACCGTGAGCACCTCTGTTTGGTCAGGGCGATGCTGTTGGCTTTTGTATGATCAGAAACCATGGAAACACCTTGGGCAAAGAAGAGACTGTAGCCATAATTACGAAATGGATTACAGTCACCCTGCCTGGGTTTGGAAACATAGAAAAAACAACATTTCAGAGAAATAATGATTAGGATGAACAAACAAAAGCCCCAGAACAGAAACCCAACATTATCACCGAATGCCAGTAGCATCCTAATGATGAAAGACCTGTTAGTGACACACAAGGAGTCAGTGCCAGCAGGAGCTGAAATGTGAAGATAAGGCCACAAGGTCTCAGGCTGCACCTGTGCAGTTTGGGTCCCATGCAGATGCACAGCAAGCTCTCTAAGATGGTAAAGGAGCAGCTCCCACAGCCTTCTTGCCTTTTGCCATCTAGAAGCTTTGGGAACAGTGGAGGTGAGGGATATGGACAGGGCAACACCCCTCAGGGCTTGTCTAGTTCTACTTCCTCTAGTATATAATCGTAGTCTGTATTTTTTTTTCAGGAACTTATCATCACTTCTTTAAGATATGACCCTGGGCAACATTTTTCCCCAAGCCAGTTGTTTTTTTTTTTTCTTTCTACATTTTTCTCCCTGTTCTTATACTCTTCTGAGTTTTTTATCCATCCACCCACTCATGTCCCACCCACCCACCCACCCACCCACCTATGCATCCTTCATTTTGCAAACTAGGAACATGCTAGTTGATGAGGTTACAAAGACAAGCAAAAATAGATAGCACCTGTCTTCATGGAGCTTATGATGTGAAACCGGAAAACAGCAGGGCACCTGTGGAGCACCCAGAAGCCCAGCAAGAAGGATCTCGAGTTCAAGGCCAGTTTGGACTATATAATGAGTTCTAGAAACGCCTAGACTACAGAGTGAGACTCTGTCTCAAAACTAAAGTGGTGTGGTGAGGTGGGAGAGTACAAGCAACCACACATAAACAAATGTAAGCTTGTCAAGCAGAATAAGTGAAGGTGACATGTTGTTTGTTTTTGCTCTTTTGAGGGGCCCGCCACCCAGCTCTCAAATAAATCACATGTGGAGGCTTATTCTTAATTATGAATGCTCGGCCTTAGCTTGGCTTGTCTCTTGCCAGCTTTAGTTAACTTAAATTGTTCCATCTTACCTTTTGCCTCTGGGTTTTTCCCATTCTCTTACTTCTGTAAATCTTACTCTTACTCCGTGGCTTGCTGTGTAGCTGGGTGGCTGGCCCCTGGAGTCCTCCTCCCTCTCTGGCTACTTCTTTTCCTCCCAGATTTCTTCTTCTATATATTCTCTCTGCTTGCCAGCCTCGCCTATCCTTTCTCCTGCCTTGCTATTGACTATTCAGCTCTTTATTAGATCATCAGGTGTTTTAGACAGGCACAGTAACACAGCTTCACGGAGTTAAACAAATGCAACATAAACAAAAATAACACTTTAAAGTAATATTCCCCAACAGTGACATGATGCTGTAAAAGATGAGACAATAGAATCCAATGCTGTTCTCTTCAGCAAGAAGCCAGCAACCTGTTTTAGCCATGGCCTGTTCCCTCATACTTGGACAAACTGAGCAGCTTAAACTAAAGTCCCTCATAGTTTTGTTATTCTTGGGCCCTGCAACCAGGATGCATTTATGCCATGAAAACTCATCGAGAGAAGGACAAACCCCAGGTACCCAGCTTGCCTACAGCTGACTGACAAGTCTTGCAGGGGTGACATCAAATTTCAGCCCATAAAACAAACAGTGCTTTCTAACGTTTGTTTTCAGGGCTGGTAAGATGGTTGAGCAGGTAAAGGTTCTTGCCACCAATCCTGATGACCTGTGTTTAATCCCCAGAACTCACATAGCAGAAAGAGGACCAACTGCTACAAGTTGTCCTCTGACCTCCACATGCGCACTGGGGTACACACGGCACTTGTGTATCCTCCCTGCTCCCCACCCTGCACACACAGAGAGAAAGAGGAGACAGAGATACAGAGACAGAGAGAAACACGCGCGTGCGTGTGTATGTCTGTTTCTCTCACACACACACAGAAGGAGAGGGGGAGAGAGAGAGAAAATAATAGATAGATAGATAGATAGATAGATAGATAGATAGATAGATAGATAGATAGATAGATAATTCAACCTTGGTGTTTTGTTCCCAGGGGGCCCAGAGTGCCGGGAGTGGCTCCTACAGCATTCCTTGCCTTTTTCCATCCATTGGGAGCTGTGGAGGTTGGGGATGCTTAGGTGTGTTTGAAAAAAAAACTCCTGGGCAGTGTGAGAATATAATCTTTGATTTAGAAGAGAGGAAAACAGGCTCAGAAAAGTGCAGTTTGTGGATTTTTGCTGACAAACACGTTGACAAGAACCCCCAACTGTTTTCCTTTTCTATTTCCCAACAAAGTAGGCAACAGTGTGAAGTTCTTTCCACGTGTCTTGACTCAAGGAAATGGCCCCAACTGAACACACGTGACTGAAGATTTCTTTCCTATTTCGTTCCCAAATAAAGTGATGTCGTTACAGTTGAATCTCCATGACAACCAGCCTACGTCTCAGAGACTGATTCTGACCTTTCAGGATTTCTAAAGGATTCTCTGACCTCGGAGCAATCTTTTGTGGCAAGGTGACAACAGTGGTGGCCGGAAGAGCTAAGACAGACCACGCCAAGCAAGGCTGCCATCAAATAATATCTCCAGATCTTAGCTCTCGTGCATTAGATTAGCTGAAGTGAAGAAGAGGTACAGAATCTGGGACAAGGGGAAATGACTTGTATTTCATTTATCAGCCAATAAATATCTGAATAGTGTTGAAAGAGTATGACTGACTTCTCCTAGGCCATCACTGGTAAAGTATTTCGTGAAATGTTCCTAAAAAGCATAACATTCCAATACATTTCTGAAGTGGCATTTAATGCCGTTTTATCCAAAACTAGGAGACAGACTGAGTCTGTGGTTCTCATAGTCTCTTGGTGAAAAGACTGTGCCCCCCCCCCCAGAACACATTCTCAATGGGAACCTATGACCAGAGTAAGTGGGTGCTGCTTCTGACCAATGAGCAACCAAGGGATGACAGGTGACAAATGCTTTCAAATCAGGAAACACAAGGCAAGGATGAGGCACCATCATCCATGGGAGCAAATAGTTACGTCATTGTTGGTGAAGCATTACCACTATCCCGTGTGCTCTGCTGCAAACCACAACCCTCTCCCCATATGGCATCCTTCCTGCTGTTCATCATGGCCTCTGCTGCCCTCCTACAAATGCTGGTATTCTGTGGGAGAAGTGTACACTCATGTGTTTAATGTGTATGCTTGTACATGTGGAGGCTGGAGGATAACCTCAGATGTCATTCTTCCAGAGCTGCCCACCTTGTATGAAGCAGGGCCTCTCACTGGCCTGGAGCTTGCTGATGAAGCTAGGCTAGCTGAACAGTGAGACCCAGGGATACTCCAGTCTTTACGTCTCCAGGGCTAGGATGACAAGCGTGCCCTACCATTACCATGCCCCACATTTTTACATGAGTTCACGGGATCAAAGTCAGGTTCTTGTTCCTGCAAGGCAAGCCCTTTACTGATTGAGGCATTCCCCCAGCTTCAGAAGCTCACAGTTTAATATGCCATGGTCCCTTCTGATGGGGTGTAGGCCCACCCTCAGTCTCAGAATCCTCAAGTGGTCCTCCGGTTTGAACAGGGTTGGAATGGAGATTGGGTGTTGAGCAGATTCTGTATGTATCTTGTCAGATTATATTGTGGCTCTTGCAAAGCATTCGATGAGCATAGTTTAGGCTCTGCCCTGACTCATTTCTATAGGGAGGGAACTCCCAGACCCTCAAAGCCTGAGGGAAAGGGTAAGGTTATGAATATCATGCCTGCATACTTCCTTGTAGCCTTTCTCCTTTTGAGTCTTGAAGACCAAAAAATGCTCTCCCTCTGCTCCTGGCCAGTCCCAGTCTTGCCCAGTGGCCATGTATTGAATTTCTACATGGCCAACTTACCAGGGACTATATACTCTTAGAGAAAACCAAGAAAACTGTTTCCCAGCAGCTAATAACTGTCAATAGTTCTTCAGCTAGGGGTAGGATTGTGTGCTCCATGCTTGGGCTCGCACAGGTCTTAAGAATGCTGTCACAACAGTCAAGTTCATGTTTATTTTGTGCATGTGTGTTTGTGTGCAGGTCCGTACACACACCAGAGAGTAAATGTGAAGGTTAGATGACAACTTTCAGGACCCAGTCCTCTCTGTCCACCGTGTAAATCCCAGGGATTGAATTCAAGTTGTCAGGTTTGATGGCAAATGTCCTTAACTACCTCACCAGCCCTCATATTTATTTTATAATTTTTTCTTGTTTAGTACTTACATTCTAGAGTATGCTTGCCTAGTTAAAAAGAATCTTCCTGATATTTTTAGTGGGGCAGTCTATATAATTGTCCCTTTGTTTTGGGGGGTAAATTAACATGTTTAATCTTTACCTTTGGCTCTCAACCAAGGTTGTCACACACATCTCTAATGCCACACAGAGGAGACAGAAACCCACATTTGACTAGTGTTTTATACGATATGGACTTTGTGTTGGCTTAGGATGCTGATCTTGACTTCTGGAGAAGATGGTGGGGACAGAGTGAGAACTGGTGAAGAAGGTACAACACTGGAGGAGGGTCTGCCCTTAGGACAATCTTAGACTGTCCGTTAGGGTTGGCTCCGCCATGGTTATCAGTGGGTCTCTTTTATCTTGAACTCTGTCCCCCTTCGGGAAGTTCGGGAGAGTTGCCTAAGGAGCTGCCGCCGCCAGTCAGAATAAAGGCACCAGCAGCCTCTTCTCTGGTGGGGAAAGCAACTAACCACTGATTTGTTTGTTTGTTTTTGGTTTCTTGGTTTTGTTTTTTGAGACAGGGTTTCTCTGTGTAGTTTTGGTGCCTGTCCTGGATCTCGCTCTGTAGACCAGGCTGGCCTCAAACTCACAGAGATCTCCCCGAGTGCTGGGATCAAAGGCGTGCGCCACCACCACCCGGCACCACTGATTTTAAAGACTGATGACAGCATTCCAGATCAAGCCTCAACAGCTCTGATTGCTGTTGTACATAGGCTGTGCTCCTAAGTTGGTAGGAAACAAACAACAAAAACACACATACAAGACAAAGGCAGAAAGCAACATGTAGCTGGAGCTGAGCTGAGGTCCTGCATTCTGCCTCATTGCAGAGGCAGGTGTGGGCCTGCCACTTTAATCTGAGCATAGACAGTGGGGTCCAAGCCTGCAGAGTGGTTTCTAGTCACGTCATTGCTGTTTTCTTCTGAGGGCTTGAAAGTCATGCTGGCATAGGTGAGTGACTCCTTTGATACAGATGAAAGTTTCTGAGGAGAAAGGAGAAATAGTGAATTTAGTTTGCAGTGAAAGGTGTCTCTCTAAAGGTGTCCTGAAAGCTTTCATAAGTGGGATCCAAAGAGAGCAGAAGAACTCATAAGAGACTTGCCCAGAGTCCGGAAAGTGACACCAACATTCCAGTCAGCAACCCAGTATGTAAAGGACACAGAATAAACCAACTCCCCCCAAATAACTTTCACGCCACCTTTATCACACTCAATTCCCCTCTTGCAGCCCCAAAACATCAGCATGGTCTTACCTTAATGGGAGGCTCTGAGACGGGGTCCTGGCCCTGGGCCCTGGAGTAACCTGCAGCAGATGAAGGAAAAAGAGGGTTGTCCTCTCACCATGGGGTCTGGAGGAGTGGGGAGCCTCTCCCCTCAACTTTGGGTGAAGGCTAGTAGGTAGGGGTGTAGGGGGAAAGCAGCAAGGAAGAAAAGGGAAGGGCCTCGCAGTGGATCTGTGCAGAGTGTGGGCTGAGTGGGCCATCTCTCCACTTCCCCATTACTCATTGCTCATGTTCTCAGTGACAGCAAGAGAAGTCCAACAGACACCACTCACTTTTTCTGCAGCTCTTGATGATGACGAAGATAAGGGCCACGAGAAGCAGTGTCAGCAGAACCCCGGCAAAAAAGGCCAAGATTAAATGCTCCTTTCTGTTTCAGCAAAGAAAGGGAGTAGATGAACGGCTGGCACAGACCTCTTGGAGCCTTTCCTGGAATCCATGCTTAACTTTCTTACTCAGGGTCTCACATAGGCTGACGCACTTGCTCTCACCCACTGCTTGGGAAGAGACAGTTTGCTTTTGGGTTCCAGAGACATTTGAGACTCTCCCAATTCTCTACATCTCAACACTGTGTAAGTTCAGGGGACTCATGATCTCTGAAATCTTGGGCAACGCTGAGCTCATACTGCTTATAAGCCAGCACTTGGGAAGCTGAGGCAGGAAGATTGTGGCAAGTCGGAGGCCAGCCTGGGCTACGTTGTGAGACATGCTCAACCTCCCTCCCCTGCAAACAAAACACCAGCAGAACTCTACTTCTAAGATCAAACACTAAGTTCTTTCACTGTTTCTGGTCTCTTCTCCCACTCAGTTTACCCTTTCTAAGGCTCCAAGACAAAATGGTCAACAAAAAACCCAGTGAAACATGGCTGGGATAAAACGTGTTCCTTTACGTGGGGTCGAAGAAACAGGATGCAGGTGCAGAGCTGGTCTCTGGGGCTGCCGTGGTAACTGTGCCTGCAGAGAACATGAGAGGGATCAATTTTGAGGGACCAGTGTCCCTTACCCTTCTCCTGTCATCCCTCTAGGATAAGACCGCAAGTACCTCCACTACCCACGGGGACTTATAAATTGACTACAACTCTGTAGAAGGGAGAACAGTGGGTCTTTTTTTTTTTTTTTTTTTTTTTTTTTTTTTTTTTTTTGCCAATTCTGGGTAAGTGAGCCCAGGGCCTTTTGCATACCAGGACAAGCCCTCCTCTACCGCTGAGATTCACCGTCTGACTGAGACTTTAGGATGAGATAAAGAGTTATACTTGAAATGGTATACAAACTAAAGAAGCAGAGGCTAGCGTCCTACACCCTGTATTCCTTATGCAAACAAATTTTGTTTCCCCCAAACAAAATGGGGAGATGTGGGTCCTTTGACCTCAGCAGGCACTACCGAAATGCCTCCTGACTCCCCAAGCTCCCCCACCCTGGCATGTGTGTGTGTGTGTGTGTGTGTGTGTGTGTGTGTGTGTGTGTGTGTGTGTGTATGTGTGTGTGTGTGTGTGTGTGTGTCTTTTCCAGTGCCTAACCCACAGGGAGGGGAACAAGTGGAAACATAACTAGATTTTCACAAACTACCAGCTGCCAGTCAGGTCTTTTCTGATTCCTCTTTCTATTACTTGGGGATACCGGCTTCTGCATTATGGTAAACTTGAACTCTTCTAGCTCAGAAATGCGCTAGTGAACACTGTCCCCCATGGGGCTTTCAACACAATTCCTTCTTCTGCCAATTCACCGTAAGTACCAAGGGAAAGCATTGTGCCGAACTCACTGGTTTTAGGTTTAGGTGTAGAGGAAGAAGATCCCATGCTGTCTTCTCCTGAGGATAAAACAGGTACTCTTTAGCTTGGTAGGGAGCTGGGCATGGCAGTGCATTCACTCAGCTCAGAATGGGCTAATCCTACCATGGAGGTGCAGTGTGCATCTTTGGTCCTCTGTTCACCTGGGCATGTTCAGTGACCAGAGAAGCTACATCTGAACCCTTCAGCCCTAGCATCACTCTCTGTGCTTTTAGGGATATGCAGCAGCTGGGTGTGATCGACTATGTCTCTAATCCCAGCACTGGGGAGGTGGTAGGAGGAGGATCAGGAGTTCAAGGTCAACCTTGACTATGCAGTAAGTTCCAAGTTAGCCCAGGTAACATTTGAGACCCCATTACAAACAAACAAAAGTAAGGGGCTGGAGAGATGATGGATCAGTGGTTAAGAGCACTTGGTGCTCTTCTGGAGGATAAGAGTTCAGTTCCCAGCTATAACTCCAGTTCCAGGGGATCTGACACCATCTTCTGGCCTGCACCAGTACTGCATGCACATACATAAGAATAAATTTAAAAAATTAAAATAAGAACAAAACCAAGAAAACTACTAGCTGTTAGGTTACATAAGACCCAGTTTCAATCAATCATCAATCAATCAATCAATCAATCAATCAATCAAAAATACAAAGCAAAAATCCAGCACTTTGGGGGCCACCAACCCAGTACCACTGTATGGCTTTGGCACACCTGGTGACTCCTTCATTGTAACACAGAATGACATATGGTGCTTCTTTAATCTTGGAGATAAGTGGTGGCTTTTCAGACATGTACGCATGTCACTGAACAGTCTCTTGGTATTATTTACATGAATGCAAAAATGAGGTTGGAGAAATGGCTCAGTGGTTAAGACCATTTGCTGCTACTTTTCCAGAGGACCCAGGTATGATTCCCAACCCTGACATGAAAGCTCACAGCCATCTGTAACTCCAGTTCTGAGGGATCAGACACCCTCTTCTGGCCCCTATGGACACCAGACAAACATGTGGTGCACAACATCACATCTAGGCAAAACTCAGAAACTATAAAGCATCTACTAAAGGCAGAAAGTAGTATCACCTGGATTCCTAGTGCACATTGCCAGTTGAGTGGATTCCTTTTAGCCATACACCATGTGCTTTAGTAATGCTTCCTGAAACACTGCTTCTCATACAAGGCCAGATCTTTTTACTCAACATTTTATGTCCATTCTTACACACTTCTAAAACCCTTGTAGAACATTTTTAGTGGTGATAGTCCTTTCTGCTGCAGAAGTCCCCCCAACCCCCCTGTTTGTAGGAGATACTTTGTAAGATGATATGCAGCTGTCAAAGACCAAGGACAGTCCCCAAATCTGTACAGTATAGACCATGCTTTTTCTTATACATGCTGTCTTAGTCAGGGTTACTATTGCTGAGACACCACCACCACCAAAAAGCAAGTTAGGGAGGAAAGGGTTTACTCAGCTTATACTTCAGCACTGCTGTTCATCACTGAAGGAAGTCAGGACAGGAACTCAAACAAGGCAGGAACCTGGAGGCAGGAGCTGATGCAGAGGCCATGGAAAGGTGCTGCTTACTGGCTTGCTTCTATGGCCTTGCTCAGCCTGCTTTTTTATAGCACTCAGGACCACCAGCCCAGGGATGGCACCATCCACCATGGGCTGGGCCCTCCTCTATTGATCACTACAGCTGGATCTACACAGAGGCATTTCCTCAATTGAGTTTCCCTTCTCTCTGATGACTCTAGCTTGTGTTAAGTTGACACACAAAACCAGCCAGTACACATTCCATACCCGTGAAAGTTTACATTAGAAAGTATTACAGAGAGAGACTGGCTACACAACTAAACTAAAGCATAGTAATCACAGCAATGTACCATGATAAAAGCTATTTAAAACATAAGGTTATTTTATTTATGGGTAGTTCCCATTCATATTTTCAAATCATAGTTGACCAGAAAGAACTGAAACTGGGCCTAGCAAACCCATGCGATAGCATGCTAACTGAGCACAGATGGACTTTTAAAAAAATTATTTATTCTTATTTATGTGCACTGGTGTTCTGCTTGCACATGTCTGTGTGAGGGTGTCAGATCTTGCAATTACAGACAGTTGTGAGCTGTCATGTGGGTGCTGGGAATTGAACCTGGGTCCTCTGGAAGAGCAGTTAGTGCTCTTAACCATTGTGCCATCCCTCTGGCTCCCACAGATGGACTTTCTTAGCCAGTTCCCTGATTATACAAATGCTTTCCAGTGTGTTTAATAACTTAATAATGAGACTGCTGCTTTTATGTATAAAATTTTAGTTACAACCCTGATTATTTTTTGGTGGCCACAATTATAATTAGTATTTAGCCAAACTCATGCTAAAAAAAAATTGGGATCTTCACAATTTCTGCTGAATTTTAAGGTGATTTACTTAGACAGAAAATGCCATAATTGGTTTGCATGTTTTAATCAGTCAGCTCTTATAAGTGATTTTCCCAATCCTTAGATATCTGGGAAGACTTTGAGAAGGATTCCTGTTCCTAAGTGTCATTAAAAGAGTAGCAAGTCAACGTTATAATGCACCTCACCATTTAGCAAACACTATCATATCTGCCACTATCAGATTAAAAGGAAGGTATTGACAAGAAAATTTAGTGAGAAGTCTAAACTACGAAAACAGGAAGACCATAATCCCTGCAGAATCAGGGATAATGATTTTTTTTTAACCAATCTTTGGTTCTTTTTGAAATTTATGTTGGTCGTGTGAGGTGGTACATGCTTTTTAATCCCAGCACTTGGGAGGCAGAGGCAAGTGGATGCCTGTGAGTTCGAGGCTAGCCTGGTCTACACAGTGAGTTCCAGGACAGCCAGGGTTACAGAAAGAGACCCTGCCTCAAAATAAAATAAAAATAAAACAAGTGAATGGTATTCATTTCAGAACATCGTAAATATTAGTATATCTTGTATTTTATTATAGTATATATTTATAATTGCTATAAACTATATTTAAAATATTGAAATGTATTCTTCCTGAAGAGTGTGGATTTCCACCAGATCTCACATTTAGAGCTACTTAGGGCCGTCTGCTTTTGCAGCAGTAGTTCTATACGAACGGGCAATCCAAATAAAATAATATCACATACAAAACCTAGACCCCCTACCCTGACAGATTAAATCATCTTACAGCACCACAAACAAACAGGTGACAAATCCAGGTGACAAAAACAACAATCCAGCCAGGAGTCGTGGCACACACTTGGAATCCCAGCACTTGAGAGGCTGAGGCAGGAGAATTGGCATAAGGTCAAGGACTAGCCTGGATTACACAGGATCTGTCTCAAAAATCGAAAACGAGTCTGGCATGGTGGGCCCACATTTTCAATCCTAGTATTTGGCAGAGGCAGGCAGATCTCTTTTGAGTTCAAGGACAGCCTGAGTTCTAGGCCAGTCAGGGCTCCATAGTTAGACCCTGTCTCAAAACAAAAACAACAAAAACAAACCACCAAAATAAGGGCCAGTGAGATGGCTCCGCAGGTAAAGGCACCTACCCCACAACTCTGGAAACCTGGGTTCAATTCCTAGATCCCATGTAACGGTGAAAGAAAAGAACTGACTTGAAAATTGTCCCTGATACACACACACACACACACACACACACACACACACACACACACACACACACACACACACCACAAATAATTTTTTATTTTCAAAAGAAAGTAAGAATAAGCCAAACTTGTGACAGAAGCGGGCACAAGAGACTGAGCTGTGAGACCTGTGCCACACAGTCATTCAAATGCCATCATTCCCCCGCCAAATAAGAAAAACACACCAGAAACCACCAAATAAACATTTAAAATGTCCTTTGATGATCCATTACTTAGTCTGGATTAGAAGGGTCTTTAATTTACCTTTCTGGGAAAACTCCAGTCGTAAGACGCGGCTGCCGAGGACTGAACTTTTGTTTCTCTCCCTAGTCTTCCTTTTCAGAAGTGGTGACACAGAGTGTACCCACTGTCCCCATCAGCTGTGTCGCAAAGATATGTTTGAGCTCCAAGCCACAGACTTCCTCTTTGAAACCGATGGTATTTTTTTTCCATTCCCTGGCTTCCCTCTCTTTAGAATGGGTCTCTTCTCACATTACATTTATTTAGACACTTACTTGGATATGTGTGTATACATGTACCATGGCATATGTGTTAAGGTCAGAGGACAGCTTCTGGGAGTTGGTTTTCTCCTTCCACCTTGTGGATCCCAGGGATCAAATTCAGGTTGTTGGGCTAGAAGACATGTATTTTATCCACTAAATATGTCTCCAGCCCACACCACGTGCTGTTCTAAACTGAGGACATGAAAGCAGGTAAAAGTTGGCTTTTCCCCACCTTGTGTGGAACTTTCAGGATGTCAGAGGTTGTTAACACACTGGAGGCAGATGAGTCCATGCGATGTGATGGGACAGAGTCCTTTCCATGTGGCTACAGCACGGGAAGAGTCTCAGCGGGAAAACACTGATACTGACTGACGTGAGTGAAGTGAGAGTCGGAGTTCTCGAACAGGAGGAGGGGATGCTCGGATAACAGACCATTTGAAAACTGTCAGGAAGGAGAGCAGGAAGATCAAAGACTAAAGAATGAATGAATGAAGTTGAAGAAGCAGGAATAATCCCTTGGAGCTTTTGTCTGTATAATAAGAGAAATGAGTATATCTATAGTAGAGGTTTAAGAAACAGCACATCTGCATTCTGAAACAATCACTAAAACTGAGGCGAGAACGGAATGGAAAGTGGCCAGGACAGACATGAATAGGCCAGTTGGGATCCCTGCAGGAACCCATCTGAGGACAATAGGGACTGAAATGGCAGCAGTAGAGAGATGATAGATTTGAGAGACATTAGGAGAGTGGCAGCAGAAACAAGGATAAAGACACGATGACCAAAGATAGCACTAAATGGCAAGACTCAGTCAGAACCCAAGAAGGAAACTGGAAATTCAAGACTTAAAGAGTGACAGCCATGTAACCACACATGTATTGAACACATACACTGACCCAGTCTGTTAGGTGGTAGAGAGAAAAACAAAACACAGTTATAACATAGTCCTTGAGTTGAAGTATTACGCACTCTTATGAATAGGTATCTTTATTCTACAAAACAATGTTCCAGATTGTGCATGCAAGAATGTTGTAGATGCTGTTATAGATTTACACACTATGGATTGGGACCCGAAAGAAAAAAAAAAAGTCAGGCTACTAAGGATGCTGTTGAGAAAAGCTTCAGAGAATGAAATGTTCAAGTTGCATTTTACTTTCAAAATCACAATTTGCTTTTCAAAATACAGTCTTCATATAGGCCATTGTCTTAGTTACTATTCTAGTGCTGCGAGGAGACACCAGGGCCAAGGCAACTTATACTAGAAAGCATTTAATTGGGGCTTGCTTATAGTTTTAGAGGGTTAGTCCATGACCATCATGTCAGGGGCATAGTGGCAGGCAGGCATGGTGCTGGAACAGCAGCCAAGAGCACACATACGATTTGAAAGTTGCAGGTAGAGAGAGAGCAAGACTGGGCCTGGCTTGGGCTTTTGAAACCTTAAAACCTACCCTCAATGACACACCTCCTCCAACTAGGCTACACCTCTTAATCCTCCTCTGTTCCACCAATTGGGTACCAAACATTTACATATATGAACCCACGGGGGCCATTCTCATTCAAACCACCATAGCCATGCTTAGAGAAATTCCAGTGGGATTTCTGGGCCTAGGAGCAAGAACTCCTGGGTTTGGAGATCAGAAAAGGAAAACAGAGTAAGGACAACAAACACCTACTGGATCTTTAACCACTGTCACCTTATAGGTAATGGAGAGACCACTGAGGAGTTACATGATTACTTTTGGGTTTACAGAATGTGTAGAGTGGTGAGGTACAGGACAGTGGTGAAATCCTTCCATATGGTTTGAACATAGGCCATAACTATGGGAGAGAAATGGTAGGGTAGACATCTGATGCATCCAGTCAGTTGTGAGAGGAAGTTTTCTGTACTGTATCCACTGCCCAATACTGTGGACATATAAGGATGAATGTAGAATTATGCACAAATGAGTTTCTGAATTTGGGATGCTTATGGACATTCAGAAAGATTGGGAGAGCAGTTGGGTACACAAATCTGGGATTCAGGAAACATCCTGATTTGCATGGTAGATAATGAGTTCTGGGGTCTGGGCTGCAGCTCAGTAGAATATTTATTTAACAGGTCCAAGGTTGGGGGCTCAAATCACAGCACTCTAAGAACACACATAAAACCTAAAACCACACTATTCCTCAGTGTTAATCATTTCTCTCCTTTTGAGGTGGAACATCTCTTGTGGTTAGGTAACACTACCTGACAAACCCTGGCCAGTGCATTAAAGATTTAACTGTTAATGCATGACTTCTTCTGACTGTTCCCTTCATAGGGCTCTTATGGAGGCTGTGATGAGCTAGTGACACTGACCTAGGTCTAAACGTAGATCTGAGTTCTCTACATGGAGGACAGTTTCTCTGGAGTCACCCAAACCTACACAAAATTCTCTAAGCAAAATCCAAATTCTTCCATGTTAAGCTCCTTAAATTTGGGGAAATTTTGTACACTGGTCATCTTGATTACATTTGTGATGTAGACAAGCAAGCCATCTGTATACATGTGATAGAAACTGTGGGTCTGGGTACTATCAAAGGTAGAAAATGAAGTACAATTCTGAGGATGGGACTTGGCCGAACTGCAGTAATTAGGAGAGCCAGAACAGACAGTGGAGTTGGTTAAGGGAACTGAGAAAGTGATGAGAGAAATGGCATGAATAGCCAGGTACTTGAGGCCAGAGGGGGAATGGAAGAAAAAGCAGTGGCCAAGTGTCAAATGTCACTTAGAGGTCAAATATGAGAACTGGAGAAAACATTGGATTTGGAATTAAGACATCGTAATCTTTCTGGCTAGAGCATTGGTGTAGTAAGGTAGAGACATCAGGTTCTTTGCAGATTTTGTATTTCTCCAGATACCACTGTAATTCATCACAAGACATTCATGAGCCCCTGAGCTAGACTAAATCCACGGCATATGTATGTGCCTATCATCCAGTTTTTAAAAAAGATTTTGCTTTAGGCTGTGTGTGGGTATGTGTACTTGAATGTAGGTGTCTGTGGAGGCCTGAGGCATTAGATTCCCTGGAGTTTACAGGTGGTTGTGAACTGCCCAATGTGTGAGTTGGGGACCAAATTTGGGTCTTCTGCAAGATCAATATGTGTTATTAATTACTGAGCCTGTTCTCCTACCCCACCATCCTCGTTTTGACATCAAGAACACTTGCATGGTTCAATGTCTCAATTACTTATCCTTTAACCCCACTGTCTAGATTTCAACAAAAATTACTGGCAGAAGACTTCTGAGCTATGAACCTGAAAATTTGCTTACTATTGACTTTTCCTACACAAAGTGCTCCACTCTACTTTCTGACTCCAAAATCCTCTTTTTCTCTGCCATTCCTGATCAACGTCTTTGAACACTAGTATTCTTTTATGGTTCTTTATTCAGTATTATGCTCTCTCCTGGAATATCCCATAAGCAAGATATGAATTAGTTCAATGCCATCTCTAAAACTCTGCAACATATATGTATGTACATGTGGGTTTGTGTGGAGGTGAGAAGACAACCTCTGGTGTCTATCTTGCCTGGCATCTTGTTTGCTGCTGTGTATACCATCATGGGCTACAAGCTTCTGGGGATTCTCTTGTCTCTGCCTCTCATCTTCTTCACAGGAGTGCTGTGATTACAGATGTGTGCTTCTGCACCCAGCTCTTACATGGTTCTGGCTTCTGCACCATCTGAAGTCAGGTCCTCATGAATGCATGGCAAGAACCCTTTACCCACTGAGCCACCTCCAGCTGTCAAAGACGTTTTTTAATCATATAATTCTTACTCATAATAAATGAAGTGCTATTTCAGAGTATAAAACTTATAAATTCTGTTTCAAATGTTATTTTATTGCAAGACGGTATAACTTGTTACAAGTTTAAACCATAACTTGGTAGTTTCTGTCAGGCAGCAGTTGCTGCAAATTACTAATTCAAAAGTGATCACCAGACAACTCCAGATACACAGCAAGGATCAGAAATACTTGACTGGCCAATAGTGTTAAGTCACTAAATCAATCTCGATCATTTTTCAGGAAAGGTACACTGTAATTTCAATAGCCAGCAATACAGGAAGAGTTCTTCACACAGACCAGTTCCCCTTTCAGTTAACTAACTCTGGCCATCTCAACAGAGACAGATGCATTCACATAACCGGCTGAGCCTGAGCCTTCTTTGCAAGCAGCTTTAGGTCCGCAACGCACTTGGCAATGGTCTCCTTTTCCTGTGACAAGGAAAGAGAAAGGTAGTTAGTTATCTCAAGAACATGTAAAAGGGGTATAATTCCTACTAGAACAGAACCTCAAGATTATTGCTTAATGTGGAAAGCTTACTAATTCCCTGGCCGACAGCTTTTACGAGTAAAACCTATAAAGAATTTAAGGCCAGATATGCCAATAACACCTTTACCTGATGTTAGTTTGGGTAATCAAAGCTCATTGAAAAAGACCAACCAACAAATACTAGTAATACAGAAATATTAATAATGAAAATAATTGGGGCTGAGAGATGGCTCAGCAGTCAAGTGTACTTCCTACTCTTTGAAAGGACCTGAATTTGGTTTTCAGCATCCACATCAGGTGGCTTACTGCTGTCTATAACTTCAGCTCCAGAGGATTTGAGGTTTCTGGCCTCCATAGGCACCTGCATTCATGTGTATGTACACATACATGCACCCCTACTAAAAATACCTATTATAAATAAACCTTAAAAAAATAATTATCAGTCTCTTTCCTATATATCTTTGGGTATTTTCTAAGTTTTTAAAATAAGAATTATTACAATCCATCAAATTCTGACAGACCATGTTTTTTTCTTTTTCATCATCTTTAAAAAAAAAAAAGATTATTTGTGTATGAGTGTTTTGTCACTGGGGTAGACTTTGAGATTTCAAAAGCTCATGCCAGGACTAGCCTTTTTCTTGTGGATCAGATATAAGTTCTCAGTTAGTGCTTGGTGCGGTGCCATGCCTGCCTGCCTGCCTGCCTGCCTGCTGCCCGCCATGATGTCATGGACTCTGCTACCCTTTGGAACTGTGAGCCCCAAACAATCTTTCTTTTATAAGTTGGCTTGGTCATGGTACTTTGTCAAAGTAGTAGAAAAGTAACTAAGACAGCAGGCAAAGACACTTGCCTCCAAACCTGAAAACTTCCTGAGTGCCATCCCAGGGAACTGCATGGTAGAGGGAAAGAACTGTCCTGTCCTACCCCTCCACCTCCCCACCTCAAGTTATCCTCTGACATCTACATGGGTGTCATGGCATCAGCATACGCGCACATACACAAACACACCCCCCCAGCACATTATTGTCAGGGTACCAGTCCAACCATAGAAACCACAAAATGTCATGTACCTGCTGTGCAGAAATGCTCTCCACCACATTCTTCTCCACCCAGTTTATCATGTGCTCTTCTTCCTTGCGACGCAGCATGTTCTGTACAGAAATATGGTAGTCCAGGCGATTCTTTACCTCCTTATATGCTCTATATAGCCGTTCTCGGTAGGTGACTTCCAAGGCCAAGGCAATATTATTCTGAGGGGAAGAATTAAGAAATGGTTTCATTTAATTAAGAAATGTTGTTTGCACACATGAAGGAACATTTCTGTTTCGGGGCTTTGCCAGCTAGCATACTCCATTTCTCACATGTTTATGTGAAATTCTTTTAATATGCAGGTAGTAAAACAGCATGTGGCAAATATTTACCAGCATGGCATAGACTACCATTTTCTTGCATTTCTTACATTCTTCCCTGTGGTGATATTTTATTTGTATGTTAATAAACAAAGTTTGCCTGGAGATCAGAGGACATAGATAGCCAGCCATAAACAAAAGTCAGGTGGTGGTAGCACCCTTTATCTGATCACATGGTGAGCAGAGTTTCTGTGCGTTCAAGGACACAGCCAAGCACGGTGACACACGCCTTTAATCCCAGTATCAACCATAGAGACCTGGAGGTCTGTACAGACAGGCAGTGACTAGGAAGTGAGGTGGCTGGGCTAAGAGCCAATGAAAGGGCAGAACAACAAGGCAATAAAGGCACAGTGTGGTAAGCTAAGGTTAAAAGATAGAAATAACAGAATAAAAGGGTAGATTATTAAATCTACTCTGAAAAGAATATGGCAGTGTGATAAGCTAAGGTTAGCTGGTGACTCTATTTCTCTGATCTCTACCGCTTTCGCCCCTGTATTTGGCTCTGTGTTTCTTATTTAATAAGACTGTTTAGAAATTTGTCTACATCTGGTGCCCAACTTGTTGGTATGAATTCGCAAAAAAGCTATTTGCCTGTGGCCTTATGGGCCCCAGCACCAGAGCTACACGTTGCTGGTTGCAGTGGCGCACACTTGGTAGGATTTGCTGAAGGAAGCAGAGGCAGAGTTTGAGGCCAGCCTAGGAGGCTTGCTGAGAAGCTGCGGCTGGGGCCAGGCCACAAATGGTGGTGGTGGGACCATGGAAACAGTGGCTGCTGTTCCATGTTGCTGGCTGCTTCTCATCATGTTGGTGGCTGTGGTGATGCTGCTACCTGGGACGAAGGGTTTACCGCTGCTTGTTCGGAGAAGAATTACCAGGACCATTGTGTTACAAGAAAGCATTAGCAAAAGTTAGTTTGGAGAAGTTTGTTGAGGCAAGTGGTGGGGAGAAATTGCTGTGAAGACACTCTCTTCTAGGGAAGAACGCTCGTGGTTCCAAGAAACAGACATTTATCGGACTGTGATTGCTTCAAACCACAGAGGCGGCAAAAAAAAAAAAAAAAAAAAAATTTCTGCAGGGAACCATGACCACACCTAATAGCAACTTTGAAATCTTCAAAGAGATGATGGGATCCCACAATGACAATTCCATATGGACTATGATAAAGCCATTAAACTGATTAACACCACTGAAAGATCTGCTTTGGACTACAAACTACAAAGGACAATTTTGAGATGGCTAGCTGAGATGATCCAGGATTCAGACTACTTGAGCAAGGACTTGAGACAAATGCTCTGCATTCTTCCATTATCTGAGACTGGACAACAAATAATACAGCTACCTCTCCCAGGACCTCACAATTAACCCAAAACCTTTCTTTTCAGGATCCCCTAAAGATGTTTTTGCCCCCAGAAAGCAGGAAGTTATTTTAAGAAAACGACACCCACATTTCCAAGGGTGGGTGGTTTTTGGTTGTTTAATGAGTTATGGATATTGTCATTGTTTACGATGGTTGGTTACAAGTTGTTAATTGTTAATGGTCAAAAAAAAAAAAGACTAAACAAAGGAGATTAGATTTAGGATTCTTGTTAAAAAATATAGATAAGAGGAAGATTATTGAATCTACTCTTAAAAAAAAGATAGAAATAACAGAATAAAAGGGTAGATTATTAAATCTACTCTGAAAAGAAAAAAGGGAAGATATAAAAATGGTAAGATAAAATGTAGATTTTTGACTCTACTCAGAAAAGAAAAAAGAGAGAATACGAATATGATAAGATAAAAAGGTAGATTGTTGAATCTACTGTTAAAAAGGAACTACTTGTTTTAAATAGGATAAGTAATAAAATTTTTTGTCTGAGTTTGTCAACTGTTAAAGGACTGGACATTGTTAATATATATAAAATGGGAGTTTTTTGTCTGAATCTGTCAAATGTTAATAGACTGGACATTGTTAATGTAATTCTTGACTGTATATATATTGTATATACTTATTGGATATAGTTATAAGCTTCTTTTATTGTTAAAAAAGGGGTGATATTGTGTCCCCATATATATTGTGCACCCTAATAAACTTATCTGGGGTCAGAGAACAGAACAGCCACTAGACAGATAAAGAGGCCAGAAAATGGTGGCACTCACACCTTTAATCCTAGCATTCTGGAGTCAGAGATCCATTTGGATCTCTGTGAGATCAAAGTCACACAGGAAACAGCCAGGCATGATGACACACGCCTTTAATCCCAGGAAGTGATGGCAGGAAGCAGAAAGGTATATAAGGCATGAGGACTAGGAACTAGAGTCTTGTTAAGCTTTTAGGCTTTTGAGCAGCAGTTCAGCTGAGATCCATTCGGATGAGGACACAGAGGCTTCCAGTTTGAGGAAACAAGATCAGCTGAGGAATTGGCAAGGTGAGGTTAGCTGTGGTTGGTTCTGTTTTTCTGATCTTTCAGCATTCACCCCACCTGGCTCTGGGTTTGTTTTTATTAATAAGACCTTCTAACAATTCATGTTACACTTCCCCAGAAATATTTAACACATCCAACAGAGATACATGCATACACATATTACTTTCCTTATGTTATACTACCCACCTCAATTTTAAAGTACACTGGAGTCCAGTATACTTGTGTTCCAGGATTCATTTACCCAAGATCTGCTAATAGGTTAGGCTGTTTCCGATCTTTTCTACTACAAACAGCTCCCCCCTCCCTGTGTGTGTGTGTGTGTGTGTGATATTTATCTTACGTTTGAATGGTAGTTTGTATTTTCTGAGTAACTACTATGTTCTAAACATTCTTGTGTTTGTGTCAATTTAGTCAAGTTTTAGAAATACATCATGGGTATCAGTGTATCTATTTTACAGAGAGAAACTGAGGCCGAAGTTGAACTTGCCCAAGGTTACAGAACTAATAAATTGTGAAACTAAGATCTGAACACAGGCAATCAGGCTACAAAGCCCCATACTCTTAAGATCTGTTCTTTGCTAACTGTCAAAACCAATTTGAAGGCTATCTGCAACAAGGTTACAGGGTGATCCCTTTAAATACAAGTGAAACCTTATCACTCCTCTGCCTGTGACAACTTTCTTTCAATCACTTTAGGTCAAGACCTTCTAGAAACATGAATGACTTGACATATTATAGTTCTTGGCTATGCTTCATCTTAGGTTATTCAGACCTTAAATTGCCATTTATTATCAGTTTATCATGGCCCAACACCTTTGTGACTATTAGGTAAATACTTAGGAATGTACAGACAGATCAGGTTTTATCATTTTATATATATTTGAGGCCTATAGAAGAGATTTTTTTGCTTTGCTGTAACTTGCCTACATAATGTTTCCACCAATGTGCTTTTATACGTTTTGACTGCATGTATGTAATTGCACTGTGTGTATATTTGTGTGCCCACAGAGGCCAGAAGAGAGTACCGGATCCCTTGGAACTGGGGTTACAGATGTAAGCCATCATGTGTGTGCTGGGAACCGATCCTGGGTTCTCTGCAAGAGCAGCAATTGCTCTTAACTGCTGAGCCACCTCTCCAGTGCCTCTACCAATGTATTTGAAAAATGTCTTGATTTAGAACTTCTTTTGTTCTGTTACTAAAGTGATACTATATTGGAGCACAGTATTTGGGATAACCTGAATGTGTTCTGGGGTCACTCGTATTTAGTTCCAGAATAAACTTTCTATATTCCCTTTAAGGTGAGAGTTGTCTTTTGTGTAGACAAAATACTATGCAAATACTATTGTGCAGTAAATACTATGAAGACATAAATTGTTTCTTGCTCTGTTTTTCTTCACACCTTGCCTTGACCACAGTATCCAGATAAGAACTCAACAAGTATGATGCTCAGAGCAATCCTTCTGTCTCAGCCTCCTGGGTAGTGGGTTATAGGTGTGAACCATCATACCAAGCTTGGCTTTAACATTTTCTGAGGTTTATAAATATTCATATGCTTAATGAATCCAATTAGTAAGAGTGTAGATTCTTAAGTCTTCAAGAGACCTAACTCTATAGGGCTTGAAATGGGTAAAAAAAACTAGTGAGTGGTGCATGGGGTAAGGAAACTTGAGAACCAGTGGCCTAGATCCTTACTATTAGTATTTTAGATACTTTATGTCAGTATCTGTTTTCATTGCATGCATGCTATATGTATGTGTGTAACATGCATGCCGCCTGTAGAAATCAGAAAAAGGTGTGATTCCCGAAACTGGAGTTAAGAATGGCTGTGAGCCACTATGAGGAACTGAACCTGAGTTTTCTGAAAGAGCAACAAGGGGTTGGGGATTTAGCTCAGTGATAGAGCGCTTGCCTAGCAAGTGCAAGGCCCTGGGTTCGGTCCTCAGCTCCGGAAAAAAAGAAAGAAAGAAAGAAAAAAAGAGCAACAATGTTCTTAACTGCTGAACCATCCCCACATGTGTGCTTATATAATGTAAAATTTCAGTATGAGACATCTTACCTTTAAATATCAGGCATTAGATACTAGGCTCAAAGAAAGTAATGACAAAATACCCTACATGTTTCTAATTTTAGAACCTAATTAAGCTCTGGGTACAATGAAAAGCTCTACTGCTTTCTAGACAGCTTTTTTGAATGTATGTTAAGGATCAAATTATCTAACGGCAAATGTTAAGATTTTCTTATTCAAGTATGTACAAAATGCAGAGTGTATTTCACCTTTGGCCTTTCTTACACAGTGCATGCCCTTTTAAAAAGGAGCCCTAACTTATTATTTATTTTCCTTTTGTATGGATTCAAAGAGTGTTCTTTCGCACTTTATACTGTTTCTAATTTTAGAACAATCCTAAGTATTTTTTTCACTTAGCAGTTCTTAAATATCTACATAATTGTAATTGTCAACTTCTAGGCAAATCTTCATTTCTATATAAAATAAGGCCCATCTTAAAAATTTAATCATTCCTCAAAATATTCTGACTTTTTGGTAGTGTTAGGCTTTCTTTCTTGTACATGGAAAGGAAGTAATCTACTGTTGAGCTACATCCCAGACACTAATTTTTGTTTCTGTTTTTGTCTTGGCCCACCCACAAGTGTCTTCCCCACCCTTAGAAGGTGCTGAAACCTACCCTCTGAACATCGAAGAGGTAGTGGCGCTTCTGAACCAGAGCCTGCTGTGCCTTCTCCATGTCAATTGCATCCTGGATCTGTTTTATGCTTGCTTGCTTGACTTCTTCCAGTTGAGCGATTTTTTCCTGTAATTATATTACAATGTCAGTGGAAACACAAATGGTACCAAAAAGATTCATTTTATGCTTTCTCAGTTTTAGCCTTCGTTTATAAAAATGCCCACAAGAAAGAAATACACAGGGAAACACACAAATCTTCAAAAGTATTACCTGTAAGAGTTACATATCATTCAATAAGAAAGATCAAGGAAGGAGGGTGTAGGATTAATTCAAACTAAGGATGTATGAAAAAGCCATACAAAAACTTGCTATTCTGTAGGATAATTAATGTATTATAATAATAAAGATAATAATAATAATAAAAAAAGAGCTTGAACAAAGATACCCTGCATAGGTGGGCCATACTGCTCCTAGAAGCCATAGGTTATTAAACAAACACCCCAGTGCCATGTGTGAGATAATAAATTGTTGGTTAGGGAGGCTCCAAGGGCCCCAATACAGTCTATTTCCATTGCTCTTGACTGAGCACCAGAACGAGATGGTTAAGATCCTACTGCTGAAGACACTTGGCTGCAGGACAGAGAAATCTAGTTTGAACTAAGACGGAAGTCTTTTGTCTGTCGGCTAGCTTTTACAATGCCTGAAAGTGCTAGGAAGACTGCTGAGGAAGAAAAGTCATCACTGTTTTTTTTCCTGCATCTGAACCCTTCAAGCTGTAATACCAACCTGCCAAGGAAGATATATCCAACGGTACAATAATGTTTGACTAGACTCTGTAAATCTAGTCCATATTCCATGGCTGAGAAGGCTATAACATATTGTTTTTTAAATGAATACAGTGTCAAACTGCTTTCTGCATATTTATGCTATACCCATAGATTAATGCAGCTCTTAGTCTTCGTCAGAGAAGCTTGTTTTCAGTGGGTGGCAATTATGAGACTCATTAACCAAAGTGCCAAGACTACATGACTGTGTAGTGCTCAGCCCTAAATGTGACATCCGTATCACTTTCACCAAGACTCAGGGAACATCAAGGGAGAGGAAGTGGAATGAATCTACGAGCTGGTGGCTATGGAAAATGCTGTGAGATGCTCTTTTCTGGACATGACATTAATGTCATTGCACTAATGAATTCACACCAGCTGGGAATATTTTACTTGTGCAAGACTGAGCTAGCTGTCAACATTCAATCATGGATGTGGGAGGGACTCATGAAGCCCCACACTTCACTACTGGCAGTTAATGGTTGCTGAGAGAGAGTCATTTTCTTTTCTTTTTTTTAACTGGAGCTGAGGACCGAACCCAGTGCCTTGTGCTTGCTAGGCAAGCGCTCTACCACTGAGCTAAATCCCCAACCCCAAGGGAGAGTCATTTTCTATTACCAGTATACCCACTGGTAAGTCGCCCATGCTTCTATAAAGAAACTCCCACCTATGCTCAAGCAAGCAACACTAATTAAAGTACATGAGTTACAAAAACAAAAGCAGGAAAAGGACCTGTTGGGAAGAAAGGTTCAGCAGAAATGGGAGGAGGGATGGAAGAGGGTAATGAAAAATGAATCTGATCAAAGTACATATAAGAAACTGTCAGAAGGAGAATGTCCACAAGTTCAAGGTTAGCCTGGTACACACACTGATCACTAGGCTAGCAAGGCTAGCAAGGCATACAGAGACCTTGTCTTAAAAAGTTAAAACAGCCAGGAGGTGGTGGCACACGCCTTTAATCCCAGCACTGGGAGGCATAGCCAGGTGGATCTCTGTGAGTTCAAGGCCAGCCTGGTCTACAGAGCAGCGAGATCCAGGACAGAACCAAAAGCTACACAGAGAAACCCTGTCTCAAAAAAAAAGAAAAGAAAAAGTTAAAACAAAATTCTGTCACTAAGGAGATGGACATTAAGGGATTCAGGAATTCAAGGTCAGCCTTGAATTTACAGAAAAGTTTAAGGTCAGCCTGTGCTACATGAAAGCCCTCAACAGGGTCCCAACATCACCAACCAACGAAACACAAATGGAAGCATAGTTTTTAATTCTAAAGAAATAACTGTTGCAATTTATTCCAGTTGATACTCAATGTAGAGATTAAACATCCTTAAAAATTTTTATTTGACAATTTTATACACACCGTTTTTTCTACTTAAAAGAGTTAAATGACATTTTTAGAAATGGGAAAAAGACTAGGAAAATCTGAAGAGTTCAGTAAATTTCAATTTTATATCAAAGCAGTAACTAACTACAATATGACTGTAACCATGGTAACTATTAATTGGTATACTTTCTCCTTTAACATTCATATAAATAATATTGGATAACTGAAATGTTTATGCTATAGTCTAAAGTGGGAAACAAAGTTTAAGATTCTTACCTCATTAAGTTTATCAAGAAATTCTCCAATAGAAGCACCATATTTCTTAATCACATAGACAATCAACCCTACTACTGTTATGGTAGAGAAGGTCTCTGGGGTAATCACATATATTTCTTTGGAGAGAAAATACAAGCTGAGCCCAGTTCCAAGCACGTAGGGTCCTGGAAGAACAGAGAGTTAACTCATATTTTAGATGTTATGCCTACATATTTTAAATGTTAACCTACATTTGGTTACTTCAAGGCCAAGTTAAAAATGATAATCAGATTATACACATACAGTTTAAGTAGTACACAGAGCTGAAAGAATAAAGATCTGGACTGAAGGAAATCTGTATCATATACACTACAATCTATCAGAAACAGAAATTAAAATAATCTCTGAACTCTCTTTCCACAAAGGGAAAGGGTACCTTCTTTGAAGGGCTGATAAAAACAGAAATAATATAAACATAAAGTACTTAGCACACAGGAACTATTCTACAAAGACAAACTGCTTTCTAGATTAATCTTTTCAGCAACAAATACTGATGACTGAATGGAAATACAGGACAGAACAAAACTATCCATTCTTTGCTGAGGAGTTATAAAAGATGTAAGAAAAAAGAGAAAAAAAACCCCAAATACTAAAAAATATACACATAAAAAGAATTACATTATCAGAATTCTCAACTTCTGTAGGCAACTAATTATAATACTTCCAATATAGTTACTTAAAACAAAACAAAACAAAACTAGGCCATGAGTTTAGAAAGAAGAGGATTGAGGACACAGTTTTCTTTTCTTTTTTCCTTTTTTTGGTTTTTTGAGACAAGGTTTCTCTGTGTAGCCCTGGCTGACCTCGAACTCACAGAGATCCGCCTGCTTTTGCCTCCCGAATGCTGGGATTAAAGGTGTGTGTCACCACTACGTGGCTTCAGACTTCTTATTGAAGTCTTGCATTCTTTTTAAATTTTTTTAAAGTTGGAATTTATGGGGTTGGAGAAATGCCTTAGTGGTCAAGAACATTTGCTGTTCTTGCAGAGGGCCCAGGCCTGAATTAGCACCCACAGGGCAGGTCACAACCTTTTGTAACTCCAGTTCCAGGAGATCAAAACTCTCTTCTGGCCTCTTAAGAGCACTGCATGCAAGTGGTACACAGATGTACATGCACGCAAAACATACATGCAAAAATTTAAGTCTTAAAAAGTTGAAATTTACGCCGGGCGGTGGTGGCGCACGCCTTTAATCCCAGCACTCGGGAGGCAGAGCCAGGCGGATCTCTGTGAGTTCGAGGCCAGCCTGGTCTACAGCGCGAGATCCAGGAAAGGCGCAAAGCTACACAGAGAAACCCTGTCTCGAAAAAAACCAAAAAAAAAAAAAAAAAAAAAAAAAAAAAAAAAAAAAAAGTTGAAATTTACGCTAGTGCATAGAGTGGACCTGGACTTCTCAAAAGAGTGTAACTAAAGTGACGCCCTGTCTCTCACACCTCCCAGACAAGTCTTGCTCTGTAGCCCTGGTTGGCACTAAACTTCCTGTGGCAATCTTGTCAGCTTCTGGCTGGGATTACAGGGATATGGCACCCTTGTCCAGCTAAGTGTCTACACTGTCATGATTTTTAAATTATAGTCTTTAGAACACAAATATTTGTATTAACATTCTCCTTGGCATCTTTTTTTTTTTTTTTCTCTCTCCTTGGTATCTTACCAGATGTTAGGATGGGACATAAGGCTTGTAAGAACAGCACTATAGTCTGAGTAGCAGTAGGGACAAATAATTTGAACAAGTATTACAAGAGTAAGAGTTACAGTCCCAACCATATAGAACCCAGATTTCTCAAAGTTTCAGGCTTCCCCCCGACCTCACTGTCTTTAGTGCATATATTTAAAATATGAGTTTATAAAAAAAAAGCCCATTGTATTAACATTTTAATGATTTATGAATATCTTGAAGACACTTATTTTCTTCCATTTCAAATAAGGAAATGCTATTTTAGGTCAGTCTAGGGCTAAAAACAAATTTTGGGTTTCCGGTGTTCCATGAAAGTAAGGCAGTGTGTAGAGACAAAAGAAAGCTAACTTAGCCACAGGACCTAAGATCCAATCCAGTTCAGCCGCAAGTGGGGTAAGACACCCTTGCAAACCACTTTTCTAGTGGTGAATAATGAAAGTGAAATCAGTCATTATAAAAAAATATGATTCTGAAAGTTTATGCCTTTTTATAAAAACAACTGATGAGGGAAGGTGTTCCTACTTGTTAAGACATGCATGTGAACATGCACACACACACTCCTCTCTCTAAATCTCTACTGCCTTATTTCTATTCATAGTTCCCTTTATTGTCTGACAGTATTACATACAGGTACTCATTTAAAAATTTTTTATCCTATAATACATGTTTCACAATATCAGACACTTAAACTTAGTTCATTATTGTATGGTTAGAATAATATCAGGAATAAATCAAAGAAATTAGCATGATTAGCATGTCAATAAATGGAAACAAAGCTACAAAAGTAAATTAAAATCCTGAAACAAAATTTATTTCAAAGAGAAGTTAGAGCAATTTTTTTTTTTTTAAAATATATGGAATCACTACTTTCTGAAAAAAGGACTTGACTTTAATGGTACCACTCAAATATATTACTAAAGACCAGACAATGCCCACCTGTTACACCAGTTTTAGGGTAAAGGAACTGGAAAAATTCTTCAGGGATCAGCCCTAGACGTACTTTTCCTCCATATTCGGGAAGAGGTGGTACAGGGGCAAGACGTGGCTGTCCTGTGTGAAAGACCTTTGTTGCCTGCAATACCCTACAAGCAATCATTATACAAATTAAAAACCAATTTTTCAGAGAAAACACAATGTACAAACAATTAACAAAAACAATGAATGGGGATAAAGACTGAGGTATTTCCTACTGTCATAAAAGAAAGAGAACAGACAGAAATAGGAAGGTCCAGGGCAGTGACTTAAGACTCTACTGAAATCTTTGTATAACACTATGGATCATTTACCAAGGACTTGATATGTGTCAATCAGGAGCAATGAAACACAAGAGAATGGACTACAGCCAGATGCCGTGAGTTAAAATCTTAAACCAACTACTAGACTTTGAGCAAAGAATTTGAAGTTTAAAAATATCTTTCTATTCTTCCTTTTTGTATTGTTTGTGTCTGCACACATGCACACCACCACACACGTGAAGGTCAGACAACAACTTGCAGTTGTTTCTCTCCTTCAGCTACGTGAATCTGGGAAACAGAACTCGGGTAGACCTGTCAGCTTTTGGCAGGTAGGTATCTTAACCTGCTAAGTCATCTTACCAGCACCTAGAACTGAAGTTTGTGTAATCTCAGATTTCTTTATGGAAGGAATAAAACATATTACTTTACAGGGCTATTATGAAGACTGAATTAATATATGTAACATTCTTAGAACGGAACTTGTCACATGGTAGGGTTCCACATGAATAGTTACCTAAATGCCAATGCTGCTGTAGGCAATCTGATACTGAGAATGTTGACTCTGAATATTCTCTTTGATGGACTGCTCATCACTATGTGACATAGGCCTTTTCAGTTTGCCAAGGTTACCTCAGTTGAAGCCTTCATTTTCTTTCTTAAACTATTTTAACATCCCCAAACATGATGGCTCTTCTTGTCAAATATTCCTTAAATGTAGCTCCTTCTTTCATATTACTGCCAACGCTTCTAAACATGAATCTGACATGAAAACTCTTCAGCAGGTTCTCTTCTGTTTACAGAAAACAAAACTATATAGCACAGCTGACCCAGTTCCTGCAAACTGAGCATCTTCATTTTTCTTTAGTGCCTTACCTCTACTCATATGAACTATTCATCTCTCTCAAAAACAAGCACTTGCCTTATACTGCTTCTTCTTGGTATGCCTTTTATTTAATGATAGCCAAATCCAAACAGTCTTCCAGATACCTCAAAGCATATCCTCTACAAAGACCTCAAAGCATATCCCCTACAAAGACAAACTTCAACAAATTATGCTGGGAAAAAATGGGTATCTACTTCCCAGCCTTTACAAAAACCTATCCCAAATGTAACAAAACCTTTAAGACAAACACAGGCAAGTACTTTCTGTGGGTGCTAATTGCTCAGGAAATAACGCCAACAACTGACATGTAATTTTATACAATTAAAACTCTTCTTCACAGCAAAGGAAATAAATAAATGAAGAGACAGCTACAGAATGGGAGAAAATCTTTGGTAAGTACATCTAACAGAATTAGTATCTATAAAATAAGACAAAACAAAACAAAACAACCCCTTAAATTTAAGAAATACAACCAAGTAAATAAATGAGCCAAGGAAATGGACAATATCCAAAAGGTGAGTAATAAACATAGAAAAAGGCTGAGCCTAGACCTTTAATCAAGCACTGGGGAGTTAGAGGTAGGGGAGCTCCTTGAGAGCAGCCTGGTCTACACAGCAATTTCCAGGCCAGCCAGGACTACAGAGGGAAGCTCTGTCTCAAAGAAAAATGGTTCAATATCACCAGCCAACAGGGAAATAAAAAAAACCACACTGAAGCTGGCATTGTGGTGCATGTCTTTAATCCCAGCACTCAGGAGGCAGAGGCAGGTGAATCTGAGTTCGAGGCCAGCCTGGTCTACAAAGTGAGTTCCAGGACATCGCAAGGGCTGCACACAGAGAAATCCTACCTCAAAAAACCAAAGCCAAAAAAAAAAAATCCAAACCAAAATAAAACAAAAAAACACCACATTGTCTCCCTCCTCTCCAATCAACATCTGAGGCAGGAGGGAAAGCCAGCCCTGAGGTCATAGGAGCAGGAGAGGTATCCCTGTCACTAATCAGCTACAGCACTTAGGAGAGTGGCCTCTAAACCGGCCTGGGCAATACAGCAGAGCTGATCCTGAAGGTGCAGGTGTGGGAGAACTGACCCTGAGGACATGAAAGCAGAACTGACTCAGCCCCATGCTCATCCTGTAAGGGGTGAACTAGCCAGGACAATGCAGGAGAGCTCACCCTGGTGGTGAGAACAAGGGAGAGCTGGTGGGCTGACCAATCCTGCAACTACCCAGGCCCAGAACCAGTTATGAATTAGCCCACACCAACATCTACCTCATCTGTGATCTACTGGAGCATGTGAAGGGACAGGTCCTGCAGACCCAAAGCTGCAGGATCTCCAAGACACAGGGCAACAGCAGAATAACCAACAGGAGTTCCAGTGAGGGCCTAGCAGTGTAGCAGATAGTGTGACAGAAACCAGAGGCCTCGAACCAGACCAATGACTTGCAACGAACACTTGCAAGTCAAGATATATGGATAAAAGGGTGTACTGCGTGACTCACTGTCACACTACAGCTTCCATGATGAGATTGATTTTTCCTTCTCTTCTTTTCCTCTTAAATTTTATTTTGGGGAGGGAGTGATACAAGGGCAGAGGGTAGATACAAAGGGACGGGGAAATGAATGGGACAGAGATGCATGATATAAAAGACACAAAGAATAAATAAAAGTTAAAAACAAACAAACAAAAAAATCCACCACATTGAGATTCATTCCAGTCAGAATAGAAATTATTAAGCCAAGTAACAAATGCTGGTGAGGACGTAAGGAAAAAGAGAAACCTTACATGCTGCTGGTGGGGGATGTAAATTAGTCCAGCCCCAAAATCAATAGGAAGGGCCCATAAAAAACTGAAAATAGATAATATCACTCAGCTAGAGCACCCCCGTCTATTTAAGCTAAGGATTGCAAGTCAGCATACCACAGAAATACTTGTACATCAGTGTTTATTGCATCACTATTCACAATAACTAAATTATGGAAGAAATCTAGGTGTCTGCGAACAGAGGAATGGATAGAGAAAATGTGCTATATGCACAATGAAATTTTATTCAAGTATACAGAATGAGATTATGTTGTCTGCAGGAAAATAGATATAATTGGAGATTATCATATAAGACAAATTCAGTCTCAGGAAGATAAAAATATCATGTTTTCTTTCATTTGTGGGTATTATTTTATAGAGGTACATAAAATCATGTCCATAACATGAAAATGGGAACCAAACTGTACAGAAGAATGAAGAGGACTAATGAGAGGGCAGAAAGGAGAAAAAAGATAGTAGATGAGCATGGGGGTGGGGCGCTAGGCTTGCTCAAGGTACATTATATACTTGTATAAAAATGTCCTTATAAAAGCCAGTACTTCATACAATGAACATATGACAATTAAAATTGAGCTTAGGCTGAAAAGATGGCCTAGCAGTCAAGAGTACTTGCTGTTCTTCTACAGGACCAGAGTTTAGTTCCCAGCACCTATGCTGGATTGCTCACAAGCACCCTTAACTCCAGCTGCAGATCTAACATCCTCTTCTTGCCTTTGCAAGCATTCATGCAGATACACTTGTGTGAAAGCAAGTGTGCACGCACACAGAAAAATAAAATTCTTAAAAAAACAAACAAACAAACAAGAAAACCCAAACCCAAAGCTTGGCATTTTCCAGAGAAAAGCAAGGCTGGTATGACTGGAATACAAAGCTACAGGGGAAGGTTGAAGAAGAACCAAAAGATAGGTGGGGTTGACTCAGGCTGAGTTTTCTTGGTTTTGCTAAGTCTGGATTTTATTTCAAGATGAATATGAGCTCTGAAGGTTCTAGGTGTGAGATTGTCATAATCTCTATGCTACATGGACAATGGGCTGCACTGGGATAAAAACAGAAGTTAAGACTAAAGGGCTAATGAAATTGCCCCATTCAAAACCATTGGCTGCTCATGCCATAATAATGGTGGTAGGCATAGTCAAAGAATTCCAGGAAAAGGCGCAAAGCTACACAGAGAAACCCTGTCTCAAAAAATCAAAAACAAAAACAAAAAACAAAAAAAAACCCCAAAGAATAATCTCCAGGCTGAGCATTGCTGATGTACTAGAATGGAGTGTGACAGAGGAGAAATGAAGGCTGCTTCTTGTATCTTCTCTATGCAGTTCACTTATCACTTGTGCCATGATTCATACTTGGCAGTGCCAAGGATCACACCAAGGGTACATTTCCAGCATACAGCTATTTTTCAATGTTTGCATGGAGTGATTTTTTTATAAGATGAAAGCAGTCAATGACAGTTTCACTTTATTGCACACACAAGACATTTACACCTAAATGAGGCCATTTTTTTTCAAGCATTCTGTAGTTATTTAACTGTGAAAGCTTCATGATTAAATTTAGGAGTTAAAATGTTTCACACACAGCGATATGTTTTAAGAAAAGAATTTTAACTGCAACAGCGCCAACATTTCTAAGTACACACAATGTACCAAGCACTGTTTCCTGAGTTTTACAAGAACTAAGTCTCTTATGTCTCATAATCCATAATATATGGCTCTAAGAGACAGTGAGTGGAGGAGCCAGGTGAACCCCGCTCCACCTCTGGAGCCTGTAAACTGTTCTATGCAGCTGTCCTGACTCCAGTTGTTGTGAGCTCCGTGAAGATGCACTGTCCTTCTCATTCTGTGATCGTCAAGATAAACATTTCCCAATTAATGCATGATTTCTGACTCCTGATACGACAACAGAAGACTGAAATCTGGGAGACACCCAAAACAACATGCTTTATTTTGTTACATTTAATCAGATCTGTTCTTGGGTGTAATCTAGTAACTGATTCAGAGCTTTGTGTCCCTGAAGGTCACTCACTGTGAGGGGCGAGAGTTACCCTCTTATGTGTCTGTCACAGAGGGAGATGATAACGTTCAAGGCAACTAGAATAAGCGTCTGAGTGAAGATTTAGGCTCGTCAAAATGAAGGAAAACGGTCATTTCTGGCTTAAAGCTAAGAAAAGGAAACCGAGTAATAAAACGCGGTGACACTTACCCTGGTCCCAGGACAGCCGCGTTTTTCAGACACGGGGCTGCAAACACACAAGGCGCAGGTTAGCAAAGCCAAGGTGAAATTCAGTTTCTACCTTCCTCGGTCGCCGCGAGACGGGGTCCCTACGCCCATGCATCCCTCCTTGACGTCCCCCCCGAGATCCTACATTGTCAGGCAGCTCGGCTCACTCCTCTGCTCAGGCCCAAACGTCGCTGTCCTTGCTTCACCCACTTTCCGCTTCCCTGGGACCCTAGCTTCTTCCCAGTCATCCTGACAGGCCAGCCCTGGGGTCTACGTCTCTCACCCGCTGTGGCGGCGGCAGAAAGTACCACCCGGGACAGCATGGTCCGCAAATGTCCAGACAGCGGTCTTTCGCGTCCCTTTGACCCCAAGCCGAGACTATCAGCGTAGGAGCAAGATGGCCGCTCGCATATCTCGCGAGAAGAGAGAGGAGTAGTTTCTCTCTGCCCTGCTAGATTTTTTTTTTTTTTTTTCTCGCGAGAAGGGGGGAAAAAAAAAAAAAAAACCCTGAAATCCCGCGGCAGGAAGGGCAGAAGGAAAGCGAGCTGGAAGTGTAGGCGCAGATCTCGCGAGGAGAGCGTATCCCTTGGAGAGGGGCGGAGGCGCAGAGCTGCACCACGTGGGGGGGTTCCGCCAGCGCGGAATCGGTATCGCCTAGTTTGGGTCCAGGTTGGATTTGGAATCGTGGAGATGCGGAAGGAAACCCCAACCCCGCTCGTGCCCCCGGCGGCCCGCGAGTGGAACCTGCCCCCCAATGCACCCGCCTGCATGGAACGGCAGTTGGAGGCTGCACGGTACCGGTCTGGTGAGCCGAGATTCTGGGCCTGGAAGCCCCTTTACCGAGCCCCGGTACTGACCCTGCCAAGTCCACCCAGCCCCTTGTGCCCTCCGGACTCCTACCAAGCGTTCGGGGGCTGCCCAGCCCTGGCCCACAAACCTGATCTCAAATCCAGACCCGGCCGGCGTTGGGTTTTCTGAGGTTACCATAGGAACGAGCCGGGCCTGCCACCTGACACCTTGTAACTTCCTTCTCCCCACCGTAGATGGTTCCCTTCTGCTCGGGGCCTCCAGTCTGAGTGGTCGCTGCTGGGCCGGCTCTCTGTGGTTTTTCAAGGATCCGAATGCGGCCCCCAACGAAGGCTTCTGTTCTGCGGGCGTCCAGACCGAGGCCGGAGTAGCTGACCTCACTTGGGTGGGGGACAAAGGTATCCTAGTGGCATCTGATTCAGGTGAGTCACTCCCTCCCCTGGAACTGAAGATGTAGGTTGGGATTGGAAAAGGTTTTAAACTGCTAGGGGGCCAGTTTGAATTGTCCAGTCAATTCACGCAAAAAAAATTAAGAAATGGATTGCAATTTTCCCTTGGCCCCCAGTCAGCCTAGACCAAAGAGAATGCTGATTTAAGAGGTGGTGCTGAAGACAGTCAGTACTACCTTTATTCCTGTTTATTTTGTTTTTTGAGACAGTCTCTCACCATGTAGTCCTGGCTGTCTCAGAAGTCACTAAGTAGATGAGGCTGGCCTTGAACTCACAGGGGTCTTTCCCTTGTTTCTGCCTTCCCTGTGTTGGGATAAAAGACATGTGCCACCATGCCTGGCCTCCTATTTTTACTGTTGTGGGTATTCTGGGAATTGAACCCAGCCACCTTGCTAGGCAACTGAGTGTCAGGCTGAGCAATTATAGGCTTTGGTGTTAAAGGAAAAAAAAAAAATGAATGAAATTGGGGGTGAATCTTAGGCAAGTTAGGGATGAGTATGATCAAACTATTGTGTGCATGGACAAAATTCTCAAAGAATCAAACATTACATTAAAAATCATATTAAATGAAAATTATATTAAATAAAATTTAGAAGTTGATGGGAACTGGGTGTGGGTGCTGCCTATCCCAGCAGAAGCAGGGGGGAGCTCTGTGAGTTATATGCCAGCCTGTTCTACATAGAGAGTTCCAGGCCAGCCAAAGCTATATAAGGAGACCCTGTCTCAAAAAGATTTATTTGGGGTCTGGAAAGATGACCTGGTGGTTACAAATGCTGACTGCTTTTCCAGAGGACCCAAGTTGGATTCCCAGCACCCACATTACCACTAACAACCATTTCTAACTCTAGTTTTTGGGGAATCCAGTGCTCTGTTTTGGCCTCCATGGGCACTGAATATACAGTTAAAAGTATCTCATGTGTGTGTGTGTGTGTGTGTGTGTGTGTGTGTGTGTGTGTGTGTGTAACTCTGTAGACCAGGCTGGCCTCGAACTCACAGAGATCCATCTGCCTCTACCTCCCGAGTGCTGGGATTAAAGGCGTGCGCCACCTATTGTATGCATGTATTCTTTTTTTTTTTTTTTTTTTTGGTTTTTTGAGACAGGGTTTCTCTGTGTAGCTTTGCGCCTTTCCTGGGACTCGCTTGGTAGCCCAGGCTGGCCTCGAACTCACAGAGATCCTCCTGGCTCTGCCTCCCGAGTACTGGGATTAAAGGCGTGCGCCACCACCGCCCGGCGTATGCATGTATTCTTAAGGTGTAGGGTGTGAAAGTTGAAAAGTAGAACATTAGAGATTGGGCCTCTCTGGCAGTGTTGAACGTTAAAATAGTGCAAGGCATTTTTTTTCAAGCAGTCTAATCAAATATTTATTAATGTCTGAATAACTGGGAAGAGATAATTTTATATCACTGAACTGTGCCGTGTAAGGCTTTATCTTTGTCTTCCTGGGAACCAGTTTCCCAGTATCCTCTCTGGAAGCAAAACAATTGATTTTATATCGATTTCCCTGTCTTTTTTCTAGCAGTTTTCCTCACATAGTCATCTGGGCTGTTGTTAGGAAAGCAGTAAGGTAACTTAAAACCAAAGGACCTGGAAGTTAGCTAAGCCCTTTAATTATGTGGACTTTGCTTTTACAGGAACAACTTTTTGTTAGCTCAGTAACAATGCCTGCTTGAGTCCTAGGCATGAGTTACCACCTTGGTCTAACCCAGGGTTGTGCTTCCCTCACCTACACCTCACCCCACTCTATCCTCAACAGGTGCTGTTGAATTGTGGGAACTAGATGAGAATGAGACACTTATTGTCAACAAGTTCTGCAAGTATGAGCATGATGACATTGTGTCTACTGTCACTGTCCTGAGCTCTGGCACACAAGCTGTCAGTGGTAGCAAAGACTTCTGGTGGGTCCCTGCTTTCATTACTCCCTCTCTAGGCTTCCTGTGGGTATCCTTACTATCCTCTTAATTTCACTGAGTAATGTTTTGGGCTGTTTTTAGAGTATAGTGAGTAAAAGCATGTCTGTTTCCTTAGAGATTTGGTAGTGCATTATAAATAAGACAGCAGGAGTTTAGGAGGCAGATAGGGGACATGTTGGTCAAACATGTTTTGTTTGAGTACATTTTTACATTGATAGTGCAAGTCACGATTCCTATTTCCTTTTTTGCATTATAGCATCAAAATTTGGGACCTGGCTCAGCAGATGTCACTGAATTCATACCGAGGTAAGTATTCCTTCTTGATTGGTACTGGCTGTAGTTATCTTTTATTTTCTCCTTTGGGATCTTTGAACTTTGTTTGGATAATAATAGCAAGTCTGTGTTCTCTTGGTAGCTTCTACTTACCCCCTACCTGCAGTCAGGTTCCATTATCTGTCACCTATCTGTTTCTCTGTGTTCCTGTTTCTGTTGGTTTAACAGCCTTTTGACTACATGGGTGTCTTAGTTACTGTTTTTTCCTGTGAAACAACATCATGATTAAGGAAAAAGCATTTAGTTGAAGGCTTGCTTACAGTTTCAGTGGGTTAGTCCATGACCGTCATCGTGAGAATGGGGGCAAGCAAGCAGGCATGGTGCTGGAGCGGTAACTAAGCTTACATCCTAATTCAGAAGCATGTGGCAGGAAGATAGCAAGACTGGGCCTGGTGTGGGCTTTTGAAACCTTGAGGTTTGAAGCCTATCCTCAGTGACAAACCTCCTCCAATAAGGCCACACCTCCCAGTCCTTCCTAAATAGTCCACCATTTAGGAGCCAAACATTTTAAACCACAGTGGCCAACAGCCTCTATCATCTTATACTTAGGGTTCATCAGATTCTTTTGAGTCTCCATTTGGTATGTCCCCTTCCTGTCCATTTCTTACATTCCATTTACCATCAGGCTTTAGCAGTAGCAGTAGATAGTTTCACTCATCTCTTCACCTGTAATCTTTGACTCTTTCCGTTCTTCATTGGTTTCTTGTAGCCTGCAGATCAAGATTCCATTTTCTTGTCAGCGTTCAAGCTTTATTATGACAGTAAGCTGTGCACCAGCTTGGCCCAGACAAAGTAGAGCCTTGTTCTCAGAGGATAAGCCCTGGGACTTGTGCATGTGTGTGAATGTGTGCTTGCATGTGGATGTCAGAAGTCTACTTTGGAGATACCTACTTTGTTTTTCAATCCTGATTCTCTGACTAGGACGTGGAGCTCACAGATGAGAGGAGACTGACCAGCCAGGGAGCCGCAGGGTTCACTTGTCTCTGCCTCCCCAGAGCTGAGATTATAAGCAAGTGCCACCATACTTGGCTTTTTCCGTAGATTCCGGGGTTGAATTCAGGTCTTCATGCTGATGTGGGAAGCGCTTTACTGATTGAGCTGTCTCTCCTGCCCAAGACTTTTGAATTTTCACCTCTGTAAAACATTTTTCAGGGCATTTCATCTCTTTCTTTAATGTGCTTTCTACTTTGCTTCATTAACAGAACCAGCAATTGACTTTATTTTGGTAGCAGTTCTTCATGGTTTCTGAATTCATGAAGATGGATTCTAGTGAGGATAGAAGGATGGAAGGTGATTTAATCCTTAAGACAGAACCATTTGAGTGCTCTGGAAGGGCTGGTTAAACGACCTCAGTGATTTCTTCAGCCACTAGCTAATTTGTAGCAGTGATTTTTTTTTTTTTTTTTTGCATATAGACCTCCTAAAAGAATTTAAAAGCTATACCCTCCCATACATTTTAACATTGTTAATGAAAAGATTTTAGTAGGCAAGTGAGATGGCTTGGTGGGAGACCTGTGTTTGATCTTTGGATTCCACTGGTGGAAGAACAGAACTGACTCCTGCAAGCTGTCCTTGGATCTCCATGTATGTGCTATGGCACATATGCACACATACACAATTAATAGATGAATGTTTCTAAAAAATTAGGCAGTTGCCGAGAAGTTAATTTTTTGTCATATCATTGTTATACATTTTTTTCTAAGCATGTGTTTTTCAGTGTCAGTAACCTACTCATAGAAACTATTTACAAATAGCCTAATGACGAAAACTAATTTGTATTGTTAGCAGCATTAGATTTCACTTCCTTTTAGAAAAGGTCCAGCTTGGTTTATTAATTCAGATAAGCTAATTGGTTATGTTCTTATGACAGCAACCATTTCATTTTCCAGTTTTCACTGTTAGAAACAGAAAGGCAAGTCACAGAGCTGCCCTTGTATTTGTGGGGTGGCTGAGACAGGGTCAGTCCCTTCACTGAGTTCTCCCACGAGCCTTTTGCTCTTTGGCTCTTAGGTTGAGAGCCTTAGGTTATCAGACTGGAAGGTACATGTTCCACCGATAAAGTGGGAGAAGGGTGATGGGAAAGCAGATGAGAAAACTGACTTTGCTTAAAACGTAGCACCAGAACTCCCGAGGTTTTCTGTACTACTTAGAGGTCTGTGTCTCTATTAGGGAAACTCTTAGAGAACTGGTTAGCCTCTTCCTTTGAAACATCCATATTGCAAACTCCTCCTCTGTTCTTTCCAAGATTGTAATTGGACTTCATCATCTCTACTAGTTCTTTATTTTCCCTTAGCCTTTCAGGTTTTTTAACTATCAACTTTTCCTCTGGTTGTTGTTTTGGTTTATAATCTGTCATAATATTTATTAAGTTATATGATGGAAGCAGGCCTACTTCTTAGAGTCTCTTTTCTCTGCCATGTTTCTCCTTCACAGCTCATGCTGGCCAGGTCACCTGTGTTGCTGCCTCTCCCCACAAGGACTCTGTGTTTCTTTCATGCAGTGAGGTGAGATCCAGTCACTTCTTTCCAACCACAGCTGAACTTTAATAGTCCCATATCCTATTAAATCTCCAGTGTGGAGACTGGCCAGCAGCTGTTCTTTTGGCTTATGGAACCCTTTTTCTGTTCCTCTTCCTAGGACAGTCGAATTTTGCTCTGGGATACCCGCTGTCCTAAGCCAGCATCACAGATGGGTGAGTCTTAGACCACTGATGAGGAGAAAGTGGGAATAGGAACCCACTTGGAAGAGGCTTTGTTTGCCCAGAGTCAGAGCAGAGTTGCCAGGTGCCCACCCTCTGTGACATCATTTTCAGTGTCACTGATGCTCTGCTGACCTAGTGCAGTGAGTACCAAGAGGAAGGACTAGCGTCAAACAGAGACAAAGGGCTGGAGTTATGCTATAGTTTTATGCTTTGTGCTTTAAATGTATACCCCAAATGACAAGAGACTGATGGATAGATGCAGGTTGTGAGGCTCGGGGATGAGGACAGGCATGATTGCCATAGCAGTATTTAAGAAACCCAGTGAAAGTGTTCCCAGGACTTTGTGACTTCTTTTGAAAAACTGCTTCTTCTAGGTTGTGGCTTTTGTTTCAAACCTCCCTTTTCTCCTTTCTAGGCTGCAATACTTCTGGCTACCTTCCTACCTCCCTGGCTTGGCATCCTCAGCAGAGTGAAGTCTTTGTCTTTGGTAAGGCAGCATGACATGCTGACCGGGCATGGGCAGGATGGGAAAATGCTCCCTGCACAGTGTACATGCTCTTGTCCGTACACCTAGGCACTACATGAATTATGCCAGTTTTGTTTAGCTTTGGAGAACGTATTTTTTTCCTAGTGGGTTTGATTCCTCATTGTTCCAGCTCCCCTATTCTGAGCATGGTTAGTGACTGCACATGGTAACAGCTTGTAGTTAAAGTAATAACTTTATCCAGTAATTGTCACAGCCACAGTGACTTACTGATCCTGCCTTACACAAGGAAACTGGTGCTCAGGGTGGTGCTTGTCCATATCTTGAGGGATGTAAGATTCAAATCCAGGTCTGGCTGATAACAAAGCCTATGTGGGTTTGTTGTTGTTTTCTCTCCTAAGTCAGGGTCTTTCTGTGTAGCTCTGGCTGCCCTGGAACTTGGTATGTAGACCAGGCTGGCCTTGAACTCTGGGAGATCATCCTGCCTCTGCCTCCTGAATGCTAAGATTAAAGGCATGCTTGACCATGCCCAGCCTGAAGTGTATGTTCTTAACTACTGTGACAAGCTGTTTCTTCTACAGGTGATGAGAATGGATCTGTCTCCCTTGTGGACACCAAGAATGCAAGCTGTACCCTCAGCTCAGCTGTACACTCCCAGTGTGTCACTAGACTGGTATTCTCTCCACACAGGTACTGTTTGTCACCAAGGACCTGGAAGGGATGGGTGGGGACTCTGGTGAAGGAGTAGGAATGGAGTGATAAGGGATGTGTCTATTAGCAAAGCATTAGCTGGTTACATTGTTCCTTAGATGGGACAGTGCTCTAGCTTGGTTTTCCTAAGCTAGTCAATGTAGTCCTTATTAGGGGTTGTATAGGCTGAAATGTGATCTCATTCCTGTTCAACACAGCTTGGTTAACAATGTAGGCTTCTGGCACCATGTGGTTGAGGAGTCTGATTCTGGGTAATTGCTAATGTAGAGAGGGACCCATTGGGGTAGTTGGTTGCCAGGATGGTTTCTTTGAGCATGGGCTCTGTTCGATTTTCCCTGTCTTTGTTTGGAATTGTAGTGGCAGCAAGACGTTAACCTGAACTGCGTACCAGGCTGGCTTCTCACTTGGCTCAGTTTACGGTGGGGTTGGAGCTAGCCCAGTCAGGTTTTGGTTGTGGAATCTGTGGGCTTTATCGTCTCTTCCCTTTGTGCCCTCTCCTAGTGTTCCCTTTCTGGCCTCTCTCAGTGAAGACTGCTCACTTGCTGTGCTGGATTCAAGCCTTTCTGAGATGTAAGTTTGAAGTAGAATCCCATGATCAGGAATTGGGGATCAAGACCAATGGGCAAGCAGGTCTGTTTTCTCTTCAGGAACATGCATGCAGAATTCTTCCTTTGTTGGGTCTGGAAAAATGGCTCAGCACTTAAGACCACTTCCTTTTGTTCCCAGCATCCACATCATTCTGCTCACAGCTATATACCACTCCATATAGAAAGCATATGATGCCTCTGGCTTCTGTGAGCATCTGCACTTAGGTGCACATACTCACTTAAACATTATTAAAAATAAAAATAAATAGAAGAAATTTCTCGACAACCACCCCTATTCTCGCCAAGAGTTCTCTCCATTTGTGTCTATGTGTGTGCAGAGACTGAGCACTGGAAGCAGTCTGATTGTAGGCTAAGTCTAGCTAGCATTCCAGCTTCAGGTAGGGAACCACTTTGGTAGCGTAAAAGGCACTGGGAGGAAGACCTGGGTGTACATCTTCCTTTGCTATGATTTCCTGCTTGGTTGTAGATAGATATATCCATTTCCTTGCTCTGCCCACCATTTCTTTAGACTGCATTTGATGATTGAACTTCCAGTCTGGTGATGAGGCTGTACAGTGGTGAAATGTTTCAAAAAATGTGTCCAGAGCATGTTAGGTTTTCTTTCTGTCTTATCACTTGGGTTTTTGTCTTGTCTCTTACCACACCCCCATTTCAACTCCCTTTGTTCTAGGTTTAGAAGTCGAGCCCACAGAGACTTCGTGAGAGATGCTACGTGGTCTCCACTCAACCACTCCCTCCTTACCACAGTTGGCTGGGACCATCAAGTCATCCACCATGTTGTGCCCCTAGAGCCTCTCCCAGCCCCTGGACCTGAGAATGTTGTGGAGTAGAATGGATTTCAAAAAAAAAAACAAGCCCTCCACCCGCAAGAATCTACTTGGCTTGCCCCTGCCTTCTGATTGTGAGAGCACAGGAGCCTTGTAGAGCATGTTTACTCCCTAGTCCCGTGCAGTAAATAGGCAGAATCTCAGCCTCAGGGAGGCTGCATTCCATAGTGACTAGGAGGAAAAACTTCCTTTATAAATGGATGTATGTGTGAGAACACATGTATATGAGTGTATTGAGTAGTTTGGGGTGGGGGAAATTATCCTTCAGCTTTCCCAAAGTAATGTTCTGTATTCCCCACAAAGTGACCAGAGGGTTTTATGCTCCCTAAGTCCAAGAATTGGCTATTTTGTTTGGCATATGGAATGTGGGTATCCCTAGATTCGTGGGAGTAGTTCTGCTACTCAGATGGGGTAACTTATTTTTATATAGAGTTTAATTCATTATTATGGGAAATACTTCCATTCACAAAAGTCCAGCCCACTGTACCTTGAGAGGACACAGAAAATACTACAAATCCCTGTTAAGCCGAATCAAATCCATTTTCTGGGTAAATAAATTTGGCTGTTGCAATGTAGTCCTTGCTCACCCTGTGCCCTCCTCATTGTTGTGTATGAGAGATATGAGTGCTGTCCTGTCCTAGATTTCACAGAAAGTTTTAGGGATGATGGAGCACTTAAAGGTGTTTCAGTGAAGTCACAAACAGAGAACTGTTTGTCATTTTTCCTACCTAAAGATACCCCTGAGGCCTGATTGCCACTGGACACCTTCCTCTGGAGATAGGAAGTCTGAGTGCTGTATTTGTGGACTCCTGAGATTTGAGATCTAGTATTAGGGAAACTCAGAAATACTGAAGCTGTGGTTATTTTTGGCCTGCCTCACTTAGGTGAGTCACCAGAGTGTCAGTCTTCCTGCCCACTGTATTCCACCATCCCAAAGTAGCTAGTCAAGTTAGAACTTTCTCCTTGGTGGTCTAGCCACTCCATTTAGTTCATGATAAATAACTGATTATATTGGAGCTTAGGACCACTGGTTATATACTTTAGAGCTTTCCAACTTATAGTTTGGGAAAAAGCACATGAAGTGAGCCCCTTGAAGGAATATGGGCTTCCCTTCTATACTTGCTAGTCATAAGGCTCTGTTGTGATTACCCTTGAGTGAAACACTTGAGAATTTGCAGTCATGGTCACCCAGGACTGGGTGGGAGTACGGGTTTCCAATGCTCTTAAGTTCTGGGGAAAGAATAAAATGGGTAGGTGGAATTACTGTATGCTGCTTAGAGATAAAGCTTGTGTTTTGTCGCTTAGGGAAGAAGGGCAGGTAGCATTTACATGGCCTGTCTCTTGGGCTCAAGGTTGATAGAGTGGGGGGAAAACTTAAATAAGACTTAAAAATAAAAAACCGTTAGAATGGCTAAAATGACACCATTATTTAAAAATGAATAGTGGGTAGATAAGAGCACTGCTCTTCAGAGAACCTAAGTTTGATTCCCAGGCTCACAACCACCTGTAACACCAGATCAGATACCTCTGGCCTCCAAAGTCATCACATGCACATAAAAATCTTGAAAGTTTCCTTTTAGGTCTGTATTGATAGAAAGTAGTTCACATTGATTAATGCTTGTCACAGATGTACGAAGCTAGTCAAAGCCACAAGTAATGACAAACATAATTTTTTGGGATGATTGTATATTATAAGCAGAGAAGATACTTAAGAATAAAAGACCTGGAAATAATCGGGAGTATATGGGCTGGAGTTGTAGCAGGTCATTCATTGTTTTGAGAGTATTTCCAGTCCTGCAAGGCCCGAGTAACAGTGAACAATGGGGGCATTTTGCTTGTTGAAAAGCATTGTTCATCAGGTTAGTATTACTGTTCAAATGTCTGGACATGAGTGAATGCTTTTCCTCAGCCCTGTTATTCACACTTAGAAATCTGTTAGCCTGACCACTGTTGAACTGCTGACCCCCTGGCCCACTAAGGTCTGAGACTTGTTCCTAGAGTGGTTAGTTCTTGGGATGTGAAACACTGAAGGTCTGTATAGTCTCAGGTGACATCAGATATTACTGATTCTTTATGTATCTCACTGTAGAACAGCTGGTCCCTGGTTCTTTAGTAAAGAGCCATGTGGCCATTGCTTGTGGCTTACTGTCACAGCTTCAAAATTACCCAAAGTCAGGGTCAGGAGATTGATCAGTGGGTAGAAGTGCTTGCCATCAAGCCTGATGAGCTGAGTTCTGGGACCCACATGGTGAAAGGATAGTACTGACTCTGCAAGTCGTCCTCTGCCCACCTATATGCACATAAATTTAGAAAGTACCCAAACTCAAACTGCTTTGGGCTTCTATATTTTTAGTATAAAAGGAAGGACAGGCTATTGGGGAAAAAGCCTTATATTCTAAAACTCATCAACTCCACAGGTCATCATAACATTGCTGTTGGTAGATGGGAGAGTAAAGAGCTCTGGCTTTTAAAAGGTACTGTATTTAGACAGAATGAACAATGTCTTGTTTTCTTTGTGTTTTGATAATTATCTGGCTTAGCTTTGAGTCCACCAAGTAAATGTGAATAGGAAAAGACAAGATAACCTTTATTGTGTGTGTGTGTGGTGTCGTGTGTGTGTGTGTGTGTGTGTGTGTGTGTGTGTGCGCGCGCGCGCATGCGTGTATTATGAAGGCTTAGAGCATGTAAACAAAGTCCATGTGTGGGAGAAACTACAGAGAATTTGTATCTAGGTCAGCATGTGTAGTGAGCTGCTTATTGCCAATATGGATAATACTGGGGAAAAAGTTCAGAACCAGAATTGTTTTTGTTTGGGAAAGGGTAAGCAAGCTCCAGTCTCAGAAATTTTCTCCAGAACTTCATCTCTAGTCTACACCAATACTGTTGGAAAGTAAGCAGGGCATGTAGACCACTGTTGAATATCCAAACACATTTCCTTATGAGGTTTTCCATGACTGTTGGGCTTTGGACTTCCATGGAAGCATGGATGTTTTAATCTTACTGTGTAAGATTATAGGACAGGGACACCCAAAAGGGGCTGAAGGAGGAATGAGCTTCTGGAAGGGAGGAATAATTAAGTTACATGGAACACAATGCATGATCCTACAGTCTTATGTTTAATGTGGTCTTCCATTTACTGTGGAATACTTATTATGATATTCTTGCTGTTCTTTGTGTGAAGGAATAGACTGTCAAAGTCCAAAAGCTCAGTAAATAGAGTTTAGTCCCTAACATACGGTTTTGGTGGAAGCCAGCCAGTATCACTGGTTGAAAAGTCACTCATGATAACAGATTTCATTTGCCCCTGTGATGTTAAGAGTGCCAGATTGTAGGCAAGCATTTCATTTTAGAGGCATTGTGCTAAAAGCATTAAGAATTAGTTTCAAATGAAAATTTTCCACTTTGGTAGTAGTTCTCACTTGGGATCTCAGCAATGCAATGAAGATTGTAGCTGAGAATACATTTTATATCTACAAGCTAAATTGGCTTTGGGTTCTGCAGTCTACAATTTGTCAGAAATCATGACATTGACCAGGCTTAGAAACATTAAGCTGAGTGTGCCTGGTTTCCCTGGATGTACATTTTCTCATTCCAAAGGCAGACTGCTTAACTTGTGGATCTGTAGCTATGGAGGTAGTCATGGATCCTTCAGTGAAGAGCTCACATCTTCAGCCTGGGATATGAGGGCATGTTTCAAAAACAAAAAAAAACAAACAAACAAAAAAGAAACTTGGAACAATTTGCTTAATTTTTAAATCCAGTGTTATACAAGTCTAAGTGAGTACTGGCATGCGCTCAAACATGTCAGAATAAAAAGACAAGGAACATGAGCTGTGAAAACATTGCTTTATGTGATAATGCACATTTTCTAATAAACATTCAATATGAAGATAAAAGGTAAAAGCCTTCATGCTTAACCAACAGTTATCTTTTATAATAAATACTGGGAAACAGCCTTCACAAGATGAGGTAATTGGCTAGAAAATGCTCATTCAGGTCTACTGTGAAACATGCTCAATACTCTGGAATTTTGTATCATTCACACAACTAATTTAAACATGCTTCTGCAATTCCTCCACAGTGTCAAAAGTTTTTAGTCAAATGCTTTGATCAAACAAAAGACTTCACATCTGCTGCTTCACGTCATGCTCCTTCGGGGAATTTTTTAGTTACCCAAGTAACATACCTTAGTAAATGCCTTTCCCCATAAGAATGGGCTAAGCACTAAGGAATATATTGCTAGTAAATGCCTTTCCCCATAAGAATGGGCTAAGCACTAAGGAATATATTCTAAGTGCCAGTGGATGTGTTACATAAGCCTTGGCTGGGTTGTTTGTTTGTTTGTTTGTTTGTTTGTTTTTTTTTCTTTTTTTAAATTTATTTTAATTTATTTTGCAATACAATTCAGTTCTACATATCAGTCACGGATTCCCTTGTTTTCCCCCCTCCCGTCCCCCTCACCTTCCCCCCAACGCCCCCCCCCCATTCCCATCTCCTCCACGGGCAAAGCCTTCCCCACAGACTGAGGTCAACCTGGTAGACTCAGTCCAGGTAGGTCTAGTACCCTCGCTCCCCGGCCAAGCCAAACAATCCTGCATAGGCCCCAGGTTTCAAACAGCCAACTCATGCAATGAGCACAAGATCTGGTCCCACTGCCTGGATGCCTCCCAAACAGATCAAGCCAATCAACTGTCTCACCCATTCGGAGGGCCTAATCCAGTGTGGACCCCTCAGCCATTGGTTCATAGTTCATGTGTTTCCATTCATTTGGCTATTTGTCCCTGTGCTTTATCCAACATTGGTCTCAACAATTCTCGCTCATCTAAACCCTCCTCATTCTCGTTGATTGGACTCCCAGAGATCCACCCAGGGCCTAGTCATGGATCTCTGCATCCAGATCCCTCAGTAGTTGGATGAGGTTTCTAGCACAACAATTAGGGTGTTTGGCCATCCCATCACCAGAGTAGGTCAGTTCGGCGCTGTCTCTCGACCATTGCCGGCAGTCTGTTGTGTGGGTATGTTTGTGGATTTCTGTGGGCCTCTCTAGCACTTTTGCTTCTTCCTGTTCTCATGTGGTCTTCATTTACCATGGTCTCCTATTCCTTGTTCTCCCTCTCTGTTGTTGATCCAGCTGGGATCTCCCGCTCCCCCAAGCTCTCTTTCCCTTGACCCTCGCCTTTCATTACCCCCACTCATGTCCAGGCTGTTCATGTAGATCTCATTCCATTTCTCTGTCATTGGGCGATCCCTGTGTCTTTCTTGGGGTCCTGTTTTCTGGTAGTCTTGAACGCATTGGCATTGGAGACTACTTCCTAAATAGAACACCAGTAGCACAGACTCTGAGAGAAACAATCAATCAATGGGACCTTTTGAAACTGAGAAGCTTTTGTAGAGCAAAAGATACGGTCAACAAGGCAAAGCGACAGCCTACAGAATGGGGAAAAGATCTTCACCAACCCCACATCTGACAGAGGACTGATATCCAGAATATATAAGGAACTCAAGAAATTAGACATCAAAATGCCCAACAGTCCAATTAAGAAATGGGCTATAGAACTAAACAGAGAATTCTCAACAGAGGAAACTCAAATGGCCGAAAGACATTTAAGGAATTGCTCATCATCCCTAATCATCAGGGAAATGCAAATCAAAATAACTCTGAGATACCACCTTACGCCTGTCAGAAATGGCTAAGATCAAAACACTGAAGACACCTTATGCTGGAGAGGATGTGGAGCTAGGGGAACTTTCCTCCCACTGCTGGTGGGAATGCAAGCTTGTACAACCACTTTGGAAATCAATATGGCGCTTTCTTAGAAAATTGGGAATCAATCTCCCCCAAGATCCAGCTATACCACTCTTGGGCATATACCCAAGAAATGCTCAACCACACCATAAGAGCACTTGTTCAGCTATGTTCATATCAGCATTGTTTGTAATAGCCAGAACATGGAAACAACCCAGATGCCCTTCAACTGAAGAATGGATAAACAAAATGTGGTACATATACACAATGGAATACTACTCAGCAGAAAAAAACAATGGCATCATGAGGTTTGCAGACAAATGGATGGATCTAGAAAAAAATCATCCTGAGTGAGGTAACCCAGACTCAGAAAGACAAACATGGTATGTACTCACTCATAGCAGGATACTAGACATGAAACAAGGATGAATTGTCTGCTACTCACATCACCAGGGAGGCTACCCGGAAAACAGGACCCCAAGAAAGACACAGGGATCGCCCAATGTTGTTTGTTTTAATGCAAGAACTGAAGGAATAAGATTGTGAACAGACACATTGATTTCAAATTTGATTCTTATTTAATGTGATTATCAACCACTATACAGAATCAGAGTTGCCAGCTTTTTGGCATGGTCACCCCTGAATTAGACTTGGCTTTCTCAGCATCATAGCTACTCCTGTGGATGTGGAGAAATGAGGTACAGACTGGCAGACAAATTACACTGACAGCTAGTGCTCCTGGCAACAGTGCGAGTTGAAGGGCACAAATCTACTTAAAAGGGCATCTCAGCCGTGCAGGAAGTCTTGAAAGGCAGGAATCGCAGTGGAAGAAGGCTCAGAAGTAGACCAACATTTCCTATCAAGGTCTCAAAAGGGAACCAGGAATTACCCCCCCCCCCCCCGCCCCCCCCCCGCAGGCCACGAGGAAGAGAGCCGGACAAGACAAAGGCTCCAGAATCCAACTGCAAATGCCAATTAATGTATAGATCAGGTTGCAAAGTCATAGACCCAATAACAACAATTAGGGCACGTGACTAGTGACTGGGAAACAAGCATGGTCATAAGAGTGAAAAAGAACATTAAGAGTCATTAAACCAATGGTGTAAGTTCTTGTTGGTCCTAATTTGTGTTGGCTTTGGGAGGCTTGTTGATCTGATTTAGGTTAACAGTAGCCCAAGGAATAGAAGATACATGAAGCATGTAGACAGGGCTCAAGGGACCCCCAGGGATGATACAGTGCAGGAAGGGGCCCTAGGGTCTGTTTGATATTAAAGCCCATGCTTCCTCACTGCAAGCATTGTTGCTTTCCAAGAAACACACACACACACACACACACACACACACACACACACACACACACACACACACACACACACATTCTACTCCATTTGTCTTTTGTTCTGATATCTAAGTAAACTACTGGTTTAAAGATTATGAAGTTAGCCGGCGTGGTGGCGCACGCCTTTAATCCCAGCACTCAGGAGGCAGAGCCAGGTGGATCTCTGTGAGTTCGAGGCCAGCCTGGGCTACCAAGTGAGTTCCAGGAAAGGCGCAAAGCTACACAGAGAAACCCTGTCTCGAAAAACCAAAAAAAAAAAAAAAAAAAAAAGATTATGAAGTTTCTTGCTTATTTCATTCCATAAATGAAGGACAGATGTTCAACAGATTTCACTACTGGGCACTATGATTTCTCTGAATCCTCCATTGCATTGACATCTGCTTAGCCCCTCCTATTAATACATAGGCAGGCAACATCTGTCTCAGAGAGAGGGCACACAGTCCAAAACCATCTGGAACATGAAAGAGAGAAGATCGATGATCAAAAGCAACATTTCTTTAAAATTAGCTCTTGGGTGTCCATAATCATATTCATATTCTTGATGCTCAGGGCTCATTCTCATGGTTGGCTCATATACTCACCCAGATGTCTTCTGACTCTTGCAAAGTTTCAGGGTTCTTTTTATTTTTGCTGAGAAAGTGATGGCTCTATCAGCTCCACTTCCCATGCAGGACAACCAGTAGCTGCTGCTGTCCCCTGCCATACCAATCTCTCAGACCTCAAGGCTGCATCTCAGTTGACAGTGCAAGGTCAGAGGAAGCAGGGAAGGAGCTAGCGCAATAGTTTTTCCAGTCTGGTTGTACATTAGACACTGGGTCTGAACTCTCACTCTGTGTCATGTAGAGAACATGCTGTTTTAGTGTATTTACTTTACCTGTTGACATAAGCTGCCTGTTGAGTGTCAGTATTTTGAGTTTGAGCATCCTGCTCTTTATTCAACTTCCTAATAACATCTGGTAATTAATTAAGCTTATCTCTTCAGTTTTCTGTATATTCCTGGGAGGTAAGAATGAACTATTAACTCAAGGAAAACAGGCTTTCCTTTATGTGTGGAAACTGCAGGGGCTCAGTAACTCATCCAAAAGTATAAAACTTCTAAGTGATATCACAGAAATTCATACCTTTCCCCCTAATGCGTGAATCCAAAGTTGAAGCTTTGGAGCTATATGGTACACTGCCTTCCCGATAATCTTTATGGCCGTGCTCCATCACGCAGTGTTTCCCCTCCACCTCAGCTGTGGGGAGCTGGATATCAGGAAATGGGGCAATTGCCAGACAAGGCTCAGGAACACTGCCCTTGTCTTTGTTAAAGCCTGTGGTGAATACTTGACTCCTGCTAATGTCAGGCCAGGAATATGGCTTTGTTGGCCCTGAGAACCTACACATTTCTGAGGTCATTGTGAGGTCATCGTTTCTGGCATGGCATGTGTGTGTAGCTGGGCTCTCCCTATGCTGCACACGGGCCAGCTCCTATTAAAGGGACTTGAGCTCCATTCCCAGAGCTGCCAGACAGCTGAGATGGGGGAGACTGCTGTTGTGGGTTGGTGAGTATGGCAGAGCCTAGCAATGCTACACAGCTCAGGAGATACTAGTTTTGTCATTTCTCTGGTGCCCAGTAGAGCAGCCTGGGACTCAGGGAGTCTGGATTAGGTACATATGAGATAGACGTAATAAAAGAATCAGAGGCACTCAGAGGGAAAGGGTCAGGGCATCCGTTCTCCAACCTAGTTGTTTTCATCTTTTGGCTTCATTTTGGACCAGGTTATTCAGGATTTCGGAGGAGAGTGCTTTGATATGAGTACTTCTGAATTTATTGTCAGAATTGAGAACCACTGACTGAGAGCCTTAGCTTGGACTTCTATCATTGTCCCTATGCAAAGCATGTACAGGTACATGTGATGATTAGAAACGGGGCTTAGACTAGCTCCACTATGTTAACTTTGAAGGAGAGGAAACCAGAGTGGTGTGTGTCCACTATTTGCGCATCTGCATGTGTGTATGGTGCTGAGCTGGAGGGGGCACTTGCTAACTGCAGGGTGTATGGGGGTATATCACACTGCATGTGTATATGAATTCCTCCCTTTTCTGCAGGCCTTGTTCTTCTGACGAAACACAATGATGGTAAGGAAACCACCTTCCTTCCAAAGCCAGGGAGATTCTCTGGCTAGGAAATCTCCTTTCAGTGTCTCCTGGACTCCCATCTGTCTTGGCTCCTTGGTCAGAGGTTATTGATCCAATACAATTAAGCACAGGACGCTGGCCACTTGGTGTTTGTATGGCTCAGTACGTGCCAGGATCTAGACCGATAAGGCATTCTTCCTTCTCTTGGGCCTCAGTAGAAAGGGCAAGAGGTCTAGGGACATGTGGAGGAGGTGTTGTTATATGCGGGAGGGATGGAGGCTGTTACAGTGACCTGGTCTTCTTTTGGCTGTGCTTTCTCTACCCTCCAGAAGCCGAGTTCCCTCCTTGCCCATGATCTCTGCTAATACTTGCTGTCCTTGCCAGGTACTGCCTACAAGCTAGTGTGTTATTTCACCAACTGGGCTCACAGTCGGCCAGACCCTGCCTCCATCTTGCCCCATGACCTGGACCCCTTTCTTTGTACACACCTGATATTTGCCTTTGCCTCAATGAACAACAATCAGATTGTTGCCAAGAATCTCCAGGATGAGAAAATTCTCTACCCAGAGTTCAACAAACTCAAGGAGAGGTATGTTAGACGTGCGGTTGGAGTTTCAGATTTTATAGCCAGAGGAAAATTAAGCCTATTTCTCTTTTTACTCTTAAATTTTCCTGATTTTCCTATCCCTACCTTTCTCTCAAATGGGGATCTGAGTGCTTCCAACTTAAGAGCTCTCTATTGCCCAGCCTCCTGAGCTTGCCTCAATGACTTGGTAGTTAATATTGCCTGTCCCTGGATGTCTTCATACTCCTTTCTCCTGGTAAACTCTGGCTCACCTTTTGAGCACAGTCGTGAGGGATTAATGCTGCTAAAGTGCTTCAGAGAGGTGAGTGGGATGCTTGTCTACGTGTTTGCTGTTGTGTTTCAGACAGTCAAGGGCACATAGTCATTGCTCAGTGAATATTTGTTGAGTCGGAAAATGAGTGACAAGAAACATTTTAGACTTTTCTGGAAATATTACGGGGTAGTGAAGGAGCTTGGGGCACTTTGTATAGTCTTGGTGCACAGAGCTGTAATGGTCATTGGATTGATTACTCATCTCTATTTTCTTTACTTTTGTACTCTCCCTCACATACCTTCTCCAATTCTTCTCATGTCCCCTGCTCCATTTCCCTTTGTTTTCCCAATGCACAGAAGAAAGAAGAGCAGGGACTGCATCTGCTCGTAGAGTAGGGATCTGCTCACCCATTTTCTCCCCCACCTTCCAGGAACAGGGCGCTGAAAACACTGCTGTCCATCGGAGGGTGGAGCTTCGGCACGGCACGGTGAGCAGCTCTGTCACTGTCTTGTCTCTGGGAGGTAGAGTAAGATGGGCTGGAAATGAGAATAATGGTGTGTGTGTGTGTGTGTGTGTGTGTGTGTGTGTGTGTGTGTGTGTGTGCTTGTGTAAAAGCTAGCTTGGATACAGAGACAGCAAAGCCCATGTTGATACTTTCTCAAGTGCTGGATTCAAGGGATCCTTTTCCATGGAGGATTACAGGAGGAAAAGAGGTTCCTAAAGGTGGTGAGAAAAGGGGCAGGGGAACACGAGAGACCGTATGGCGCACTTAGGACTGACAGTGTGGCACAGTGGCAGAGCACAGTGGTGAACAGGACCAAGACCCTGAGTCTGACCCTTAGCGCCATCTGAAAACACACACACACACACACACACACACACACACACACACACACACACACACACACACCACAACAAAACAAACCAAAACACAAGATACAAAATCATAGGGAAAAATACCAAGGAAAATAGGCATTGGATGTGGAACTTAGGGCGAGAAATGAGTAACAGGTAAAACAGGACACCCACAAATGTGTCTTTAACTCTTTTTGTTGGAGGCAGGGATTTTGTTTCTGAAGAGAGTTGTTTTATATAGGACAAGAAGAGTAACCCCCAAACCTCACCGGCCCTGGGCTTTCTCACTCTGTGCACGGAGCTGGAGCTGGCTGTGTTAGAGATGAAGAAGCAACAAATGCTCCTTTGGTGCCATTGTGGGGACTCACAGATTGCATCCTTCATGAAGTGGCAGCTCTTGGTAGTGTCCCCATCAAGATTCAGTAGGGAAATGACGAACCACCTTCATATTCTTAGAAGGACACCTTCCTTACTTCCTAGCTAAGGTCTGGGGCAGAGTCTGCCTTCCAGCCTTGGAGGGAGACTTGATAGCCTGGTGTGTGTAGGACGCCCCTTGTAAGGGACCTCCAGGTGGGATGGAGGATTCCAGGTGTGAGGTATCCGACAACTAGCTCTGTCCAACCCAGGCCTCATCTCTGTTCCTTTGACTTGCTGTGAGCCTAAAGCCAAATGAGATGCCACATGTATGTACGTATGCATGTTTGTATGTATGTATGTATGTATTCATGTACATATATATGTATAGATGAATGATTTCTTGTAAAATGGCTATATTTCAAATTATTAGGAAAAGAAAGCAGCAGTCACAAGTGTTAAGGAACTTCCAGGTTTCTTCCAGGTGTCCTCACCCCTCAAGAGGGCCCAGCTGAGTGGTGGCCAATAGACAATGGAACCCAGGTCCATTTATCTCTGGGTCTACTTACTTTATAATTACTTTTCACAGGATTAATCTGGATTTGCTTAAAGTTCAGCTCTGATAAGCAATAATTACTTCTAAGTGTTTTGCTATGGAAAAGAAAACAAAAATATCAAAAAAGCCAGAGAATGAAAGAGCTAGGGGTGGGAATTCTTCTTGAAAGCACTTCGCCTCTTGTGCCAACTTAAGCTGCCGTATGGGAGACCTCGCTAGGGCCTCCGAGGACACTGGTTTTGAAGACAGTGTTCTTTGCCTTACCCTGGACTTCCTGCAGGTTCACCACTATGCTGTCCACACTTGCCAGCCGTGAAGAGTTTGTTGATTCAGTGGTATTCTTCCTGAGAACACATGGCTTTGATGGGCTTGATCTCTTCTTCTTGTACCCTGGACTACGAGGCAGCCCCCCTTGCATGACCGGTGGAATTTTCTCTTCTTAATTGAAGTAAGGCCAACAAGCAAATGGTTCTACTTTTCCCTTCCTTCCTTTCTTTCTTTCTTTCTTCTTTCTTTCTTTCTTTCTTTCTTTCTTTCTTTCTTTCTTTCTTTCTTTCTTTCTTTCTTTCTTTCTCTCTTTCTCTCTCTTTCTCTCTTTCTCTCTCTCTCTCTCTCTCATCTCTTCTCTCTCTCTCTCTCTCTCTTTCTTTTTTAAGGTTTACTCATTTATTTGAAGTTTTTTTTTCCATTTTACATACAGCCCCATTTTCCCCCTCTCTCCCCTTCTCCTACTCCCCCCCAACTCTCCCCATCCCACTCCCACCCACCCCTCATAGTGGGTAAGCCCTCCCTTGGGTACTCAACACAGGCTGGCATACCAAGTTGGGGCAGGCCCAAGCCCCTCCCCACTGCATCAAGGCTGAGTAAGGCATGGCACCATAGGGAATGGGCTCTAAAAAAAGCCAGTTCATGCACTTAGGATGAATCCTGGTCCCATTGCCAAGGGACTCACAATCACTTCAAGCCGCACAACCGTCACCCTCATTCAGAGGGCCTAGTGCAGATTGTTCTACTTTTCATTTGGGGTGAGTGAATGTCAGAGAGGTAACACAAGTTTGGGGCAGGGGAAAGGAACCGAATCTTCTTTGACTGACATTCCCTGGAGGTGCTGGGTCACACTGCTGTGGAGCAGTTGTCCATGGCTGTTTCTGTCTCTATCTGGATCTTGCCCCAGCTCTGTAGCTAAGGGATACTTTCTCTCTGAAGCTTTCTGGCCCTTTTCAGGAAGTGCCAGTCTACATCCTGTGTCCCTCACCTGCTTTTCTTCCCTCTGTTAACTCAAGTACCGTGTTGGTATGCTGTCTGTCTTTCACATAGTCTTGGGCAGAACCCATGTTCTCTTTCTGTCCCAAGTCTGACTTAAAGAGCTTAAACAATTTCTGGATGATGCTTTTCTCCCATGACTTTTTTTTTGGTGTGTGTGTGTGTGTGTGTGTGTGTGTGTGTGTGTGTGTGTGTGTGTCTTTCTCCTAGGAGCTCCAGTTTGCTTTTGAGAAGGAGGCACTGTTCACCCAGCGCCCAAAGCTGCTGCTGTCGGCTGCTGTCTCTGGCATCGCATACATCATTCAAACATCTTATGATGTGCACCTTTTAGGAAGGTGAGCGGATGTTGCTCCAGAGTGGCTAAAGCTCTGTCTGAGCCTCCATTTGCTGTTCCCATGTGGGTGAGGTTCTGGGTGAGCCGAGGAGTAGTGTGAGGAGCTAGTGAGGTGAGCATTGGAGTGGTATCTTATCCATCCCTGGAGTTCAATTAAAATCTCAGAACTGGCTTTTGTACTGATGGCTTATGACACCATTACCACAGGCAGAGTTTAGGGCCCATTCCTGGAACTCATAGGTAGAGAATGCCATGGGCCTGGCCTCTTCCTCCCCTGAACACAGGAATAGACATAGACGATGCAATAGATGACAGCGGCAGATGGCAGGTGAGTAGCAAGTGATGCCACAGGAAACAGCACAGGAAAATGCCCAGTCGTGCTCACGTTCCAGAGTAGATCTTGTTGCAGAAGTTAAAAAGCAGACAAAAATAGATAGGTCATAATTCTTTCTAGACGTGCTGGCTCTGAACCAGTGTTCTTGACTCACAGTCAAGTACTAATGAAGAAAGCAAGGCTCATGCAGAGGAAGAGAAGGACACGATGTCCCTGTGTAATCGCGTGAGGGAGAGGTGTTTTCATGTGGGAGGAAAAGAGAGACACAACAAGGGAGAAAGCTTATTAGTGTTCACTGTGTTGCCAGGTAACAGTGAGAGAGGGCTGCCTTTACCTAACTGGGTGACTTTTAAAAATTTAATATGAGTTTCTAATTATTTAACTTTCAAATGTATAAAGTTGGTTGGATAGGGCATTTAATTTTTTTTTTTTTTTAGATACTGGTGCTCTTCATGGGGATTTTGTTTCATTGACCTAATACAAAGAATAGATGAGCACAAACAGACAAGTTTCTCTCTGCACCATTTTGAATTCTTCTCATAAGGAATAGTTTGCTTTTTCTACTTATTGGTTAAACAACCCATAATTTCCATTTGAGACATTGTCATATAATATTTCTTTCTCATTCATCTATAAATGGACCCACAACAGGCATAGCCCTGGAAGAATGGTGTATGAGCCTCAGTGAACCAGACATAGTGCTGAGAACTTTGACACACATGACCTCGACTCTCTACAATGACCCAGCACGTGTTAGTAACATCATCTTCATTGTGTGGTTTGGGAAACTTTGCTTCAAAAGAAGGATAGTAACTTACTAATGTCACATTGTCAGACAAGGATGAATGGGTGTTTGGGACTGAACTTCACTGCTCCTCACCATTTCATGCAGCCTCCCCTTGACAGGACTCTGCCCACGGAGATCATTTTCAAAGTAAAAATGATGCAGAAAAAAATAGCCATCTATTAAAAATTATTCCTTTGTCATCTCCTGTTTCTTGTCATGACTGCAATGGAGGCAAGCATCAATTGTTTGAAATATTCAATAACAATCCCTTAGATGGTAGTTCTAATTTTAGCATCCTGCGAACTCAGTTTCTTCAGGCAATGAATAATTTGCATGCAAAGTTTACTTCTGAGCAAGACGTTAGAGTTGAAACCAAGGACACTTGGAATAGCTTCATAGGAGAAGCTGGTCTCAGAACTGTATTAAACTTGCTAAAAATTCAACATTGATGGCACACTATTGATTATGTGCTTAATCTTTTTATAGTTTTCAAGTGTCTATTCTACTTCAGCACAATAACTATTTATACCTCCGTAATGATAATGGCAAGGCAATAATTTTTAGAAGCATGTTGGAATCCTATTTTATTTTAGCAATAATCTTTGCCACCCCTAGGTCATTCTCCTTCCAAGATTTCTGAAAATATTGAAAACTGTGACATGAAGGGGGACAGACACAGAGCTGTTCTATCCACTGCTCTTTCTCATAATTTAGGACTTATTCTCAATGGTGATTTCACTAATTACTGAAGACGTCCTGTCATATCTCACTCTCATCCACTCAAACACAACTTTGTCATGATTCTTGGTGACTTCTTTGGATCAAAACTTGGCAGGTGTGTCAGCTACCTTTCTCACTGCTGGGACGAAGTACCTGACACACGTGAGTTAGGAGGGGAAAGAATTTACTTTGACTGACAGTTTAAAGGTACAGCCCACCTTGACAGGGAAGTTCTGGAGGCAGCATCTGTAAGTGACTAGTCACACTGTATTATCAATCATGGAGCTGAAAGTGATGAAGGCTGATGCTCAGTGGGCTTCCTTTTTACTTAGTTCATGACCCGAGCCCATGGAACAGTGCCACTCACAATTAGGGTAGTCTTCCTGTAGTGGGTCCCTGGTCCTCCTATGACCTTGAGGTACCAGCCCCTAGGGGTGGTACAGGTACCCACTACATCCTCCCCACCTCAGTTGGCCTATCTAGAAAATTCTTTGCATATACATCCAGAGATCTATGTCCTAGGCAATTCTAGATTCTGTAAAGTTGACAGTGTAGCAAGGTAGTAAGTATTTTAAGCTTTGCAGTCCAAGAGATATAGCCAGATATAGATTTCAGGTACTTACATCACACTGAAGAAGCCTCTCCTGCCCCTCTCTACCTACATCATTTGCCAGGGTATCACTATGGTCATGGAACTCTTAAGCTCTTAGCATGTGCTCTCTTCCTAGGAATCTCCCACACCTTGAGCAGGTGGCCAGAGGAAGTGACCTGACTCATATAAGCAGTGATCTGGGGCTGAAGTTACATAGCTGGGCACCTTGGTTGCAATAGCAGAGTCCATGGGTAGGAAGGGAGGAGCGTGAGTCTTAAGATGAGAACATCACTGTTCTGTTTTTTATTTTTTAATTTTACATATCAGCCACGGATTCCCCTGTACTCAATCCCCCACCCCACTGCCCTCCCCCTCAATCCACCCCCCATTCCCATCTCCTCCAGGGCAAGGACTCCACTGGGGATTCAGCTCAGCCTGGTAGATTTAGTCGAGGCAGGTCCAGTCCCCTCCTCCCTTCATCCAGGCTGAGCAAAGTGTCCTAGAATAGGCCCCAGGCTCCAAAAAGCCAACTCATACACTAAGGACAGGTCCCAGTCCCACTGCCTGGGGGCCACCCAAACAGTTCAAGCTAATCGACTGTCTCACTTATCCAGAGGGCCTGATCCAGTTAGGGACCCCTCAGCTATTGGTTCATAGTTCATGTGTTTCCATTAGTTTGGCTACTTGTCCCTGTGCTTTTTCCAATCATGGTCTCAACATCTCTTGCTCATATAATCCCTCCCCTCTCTCAATGATTGGATTCCTGGAGCTCCACCTGGGGCCTGGCCATGGATCTCTGCATCTGCTTCCATCAGTCATTGGATGAGAGTTCTGTTATGACAGTTAGGGTGTTCAGCCATCAGATCACCTGAGTAGGTCAGCTCAGGCACTCTCTCAACCATTGCCAGTAGTCTATTGTGGAGGTATCTTTGTGGATTTCTGGGGACTTCTCTAGCACTTTGCTTCTTCCTATTCCCATGGGGTCTTCATTTATCATGGTATCTCTTTCCTTGTTCTCCCTCTCTGTTCTTGATCCAGCTGGGATCTCCCACTCCCCTAAGCTCTCTTTCTCCTGACCCTTGCCCTTCATTACCACCTGCCCCCCGTCATGTCCAGTTTGCTCATGTAGATCTCATCCATTTCTCTGTCATTGGGTGATCCCTGTGGCTTTCTTAGGGTCTTCTTTACTAGGTAGCCTACCTGGAGTTGTGAGTAGCAGTCTGGTCATCCTTTGTTTTACATCTAGTATCCACCTATGAGTGAGTACATACCATGTTTGTCTTTCTGAGTCTGGGTTACCTCACTCAGGATGACTTTTTCTAGATCCATCCATTTGCCTGCAAACCTCATGATGTCATTATTTTTCTCTGCTGAGTAGTACTCCATTGTGTATATGTCCACATTTTATTTATCCATTCTTCAGTTGAAGGACATCTAGGTTGTTTCCAGGTTCTGGCTATTACAAACAATGCTGCTATGAACATAGCTGAGCATGTGTCCTTGTGGTATGATTGAGCATTCCTTGGGAATATGCCCAAGAGTGGTATAGCTGGGTCTTGGGGGAGATTAATTTCCAATTTTCAAAGAAAGCGCTATATTGATTTCCAAAGTGGTGGTTCAAGCTTGCATTCCCACCAACAGTGGAGGAGAGTTCCCCTTGCTCTACATCCTCTCCATCATAAGCTGTCTTCAGTGTTTTTGATCTTAGCCATTCTGACAGGTGTAAGGTGGTATCTCAGAGTCATTTTGATTTGCATTTCTCTGATGATTAGGGATGTTGAGCAATTCCTTAAATGTCTTTCAGCATTTGTGCTTCCTCTGTTGAGAATTCTCTGTTTAGCTCTATATCCCATTTCTTTTTTTTTTTAAATAACTTTCTTTTTTTTTTTTTTTAAGATTTATTTATTTATTATGTATACAGTGTTCTGCCTGCATGTGTCCCTGCAGGCCAGAAGAGGGAGCCAGATCTCATTACAGATGGTTGTGAGCCACCATGTGGGTGCTGGGAATTGAACTCAGGACCTCTGGAAGAACAGCCAGTGTTCTTAACCTCTGAGCCATCTCTCCAGCCCCTATATCCCATTTCTTAATTGGACTGTTGGGCATTTTGATGTCTAATTTCTTGAGTTCTTTTTTTATTCTGGATATCAGTCGTCTGTCAGATGTGGGGTTGGTGAAGATCTTTTCCCATTCTGTAGGCTGTTGCTTTGTCTTGTTACTGTGTCCTTTGCTCTATAAAAGCTTCTCAGTTTCAAGAGGTCCAATTGATTAATTGTTTCTCTCAGTGTCTGTGCTATTGGTGTTATATTTAGGAAGTGATCTCTCGTGCCAATGCATTCAAGACTACTTCCTACTTTCTCTTCTGTCAGGTTCAGAGTAACTGGATTTACGTTGAGGTCTTTGATCCATTTGGACTTAAGTTTTGTGCACGGTGACAGATATGGATCTATATGCAGCCTTCTACATGTTGATATCCAGTTATGCCAGCACCATTTGTTGAAGATGCTTTCTTTTTTCCATTGTACAGTTCTGGCTTCTTTGTCAAAAATTATATGTTCATAGGTGTGTGGATTAATGTCAGGGTCTTCAGTTCTATTCCATTGGTCCACCTGTCAGTTTTTATGCCAGTACCAAGCTGTTCTTATTACTGTAGCTCTATAGTAGAGCTTGAGGCCAGGGATCGTGATGCCTCCAGAGGTTGTTTTATTGTACAGGATTCTTTTGGCTATCCTGGGTTTTTTGTTTTTCCATATGAAGTTGAGTATTATTCTTTCCAGGTCTGTGAAAAATTGTGTTGGTATTTTGATGGGGATTGCATTGAATCTATAGATTGCTTTTGGTAAGATTGCCATTTTTACTATGTTAATCCTGCCTATCCATGAGCATGGGAGATCTTTCCATTTTCTGACATCTTCAATTTATTTTTTCAGGGACTTAAAGTTCTTGTCATACAGGTCCTTCACTTGCTTAGTTAGAGTTACCCCCAAGGTATTTTGTATCATTTGTGGCTATTGTAAAAGGTGATGTATCTCTGATTTCCTTCTCAACCTGTTTGTCAATTGTATATAGGAGGGCTACTGATTTTTTTGAGTTGATCTTGTATTTTGCTACGTTGCTGAAGGTGTTTATGAGCTGTATGAGTTCCGTGGTCGAATTTTTGGGGTCACTTATGTGTGACACTATCATGTCATCTGCAAATAGCAAAAGCTTGACTTTTTCCTTTCTAATTTGTATCCCCTTGATCTCCTTATGTTGTCTTATTGCTCTGGCTAGAACTTCAAGTACTATATTGAATAAGTATGGGGAGAGCAGACAGCCTTGCCTTGTTCCTGATTTTAGTGGAATCACTTTGAGTTTCTCTCCATTTACTTTGATGCTGGCTGTTGGCTTGCTGTAAATTGCCTTTATTATGTTTAGGTATGTTCCCTGTATTCCTGATCGCTTCAAGACCTTTCTCTTGAAGGGGTGTTGGATTTTGTCAAATGCCTTTTCAGCATCTAGTGAGATGATCATGTGTTTTTTTTCTTTCAATTTGTTTATATGGTGCATTACATTGACAGACTTTCATATGTTGAACCACCCTTGCATCCCTGGGATGAAGCCTACTTGAACATGGTGGATAATTGTTTTGATGTGTTCTTGGAGTCTGTTTGCCAGTATTTTATTATTTTTGCATTAATGTTCATGATGGAGATTGGTCTGTAGTTTTCTTTCTTTGTTGCATCTTTCTTTGGCTTGGGAATCAGGGTAATTGTAGCCTCACAGAAGGAGTTTGGTAATGTTCTTTCTGTTTCTATTGTGTGGAACAATTTAAAGAATATTGGTATTAACTCTTCTTTGAATATCTGGTAGAATTCTGCGCTGAAACCATCTGGTCCTGGACTTTTTTTTTGTTGGGAAACTTTTAATGACTGATTCCTTAGGGGTTATTGGACTATTTAAATAGTTTATCTGCTCTTGATTTAGCTTAGGTATGTGGTGCCTATCCAGAAAATTATCCATTTCTTTTAGATTTTCCAGTTTTGTGGAGTAGAGGTTTTTGAAGTATGACCTGATGATTCTCTGGATTTCCTCATTGTCTGTTGTTAGGTCCCCCTTTTCATTTCTGATTTTGTTAATTTGGATGCTCTCTCTCTGTCTTTTGGGTAGTTTGGATAAGGGCTTGTCTATCTTGTTGATTTTCTCAAAGAACCAACTCTTTGTTTCATTAATTCTTTGTATTGTTCTCTTTGTTTCTATTTTATTGATTTCAGCTCTCACTTTGATTATTTCCTGGCGTCTATTCCTCCTGGGTGACTTTGCTTCTTGTTGTTCTAGAGCTTTCAGGTGTGCTATTAAGTCACTAGTGTGAGATTTCTCCAACTTCTTTATGTGGGCATTTAGTGCTATGAATTTCCCTCTTAGCACTGCTTTCATAGTGTCCCATAAGTTTGGGTATGTTGTATATTCATTTTCATTGGTCTCTAGGAAGTCTTTAATTTCTTTCTTTATTTCTTCCTTGACCCATTGGTGATTCAGTTGAGCATTATTCAGTAGGCTTTCTGTAGTTTTTGTTGTTGTTGAAATCTAACTTTAGACCATGGTGGTCTGATAGAACATAGGAGGTTATTCCAATTGTTTTGTATCTGTTGAGATTTGCTTTGTGACCAAGTATGTGGTCGATTTTAGAGAAGGTTCCATGGGGTGCTGAGAAGAAGGTATAATCTTTTTTGTTAGGATGGAATGTTCTGTAGATATCAATTAAGTCCATTTGAGTCATAACATCAGTTAAGTCCTTTATTTCTCTGTTAAGTTTCATTTTGGGAGATCTGTCTAGTGGTGAGAGTGGGGTGTTGAAGTCTCCCACTATTAATGTGTGGGGTTTTATATGTGATTTAAGCTTTAGTAATGTTTCTTTTAATGTGAGTGCCCTGTGTTTGGGGCATAAGTGTTCAGAATTGAAACTTCATCTTGGTGGATCTTTCCTGTGATTAGTATGTAATGCCCTTCTTGATCTCTTTTGATTGATTTTAGTTTGAAGTCTATTTTGTTGGATATTAGGATGGCTACACTAGCTTGATTCTTAAGACCATTTGATTGGAAAGACTTTTCCCAGCCTTTTATTCTTAGGTAGTGTCTATCTTTGAATTTGAGGTGTGTTTCTTGTATGCAGCAGAAAGATGGGTCCTGCTTTCCTATCCATTCTGTTAGCCTGTGTCTTTTTATAGGTGAATTAAGTCCATTGATATTAAGGGATATTAATGACCAGTGATTGTTCATTCCTGTTATCTTTTGGTGGTAGTGTGTGTGTACTTCTCTTCTTTGGGGTTTACTGCTGTGGTGTTATCTATTGCCTATGTTTTTGTGGGTGTATCTGACTTCCTTAAGTTGGAATTTTCCTTCTAGTGTTTTCTGTAGGGCTGGGTTTGTGGATAAGTATTGTTTAAATCTGGCTTTGTCTTGGAATGTCTTGTTCACTCCGTCTATGATGATTGAAAGTTTTGCTGGGTATATTAGTCTAGGCTGGCATCCATGGTATCTTAGTGTCTGCATTACATCTGTCCAGGTCCTTCTGGCTTTCAAAGTCTCCATTGAGAAATTGGGTGTTATTCTGATGGGTTTGCCTTTATAAGTCACTTGGCCTTTTTCCTTTGCTGCTCTTAATATTCTTTCTTTATTCTGTACATTTAGTTGTTTAATTATTATGTGGCAAGGGGACTTTTTTGGGGGGATCTAGTCTGTTTGGTGTTCTATAGGCTTCTTGTATCTTCATGGGCATTTCCTTCTTTAAGTTGGGAAAGTTTTCTTCTATGATCTTGTTGAATATATATTCTGTGCCTTTGAGTTGATATTCTTCTCCTTCCTCTATCCCTATTATTCTTAGGTTTGTTCATTTCATGGTGTCCCAGAGTTCTTGGACATTTTGTGTTATAATTTTTTTTGGCATTAGTATTTTCTTTGACGACGAATCTATTTCCTCTATTGTATCCTCTACACCAGAGATCCTCTCTTCCCTCTCTTGTATTCTGGTGGTTATGCTTGCATCTGTGTTTCCTGTTCATTTACTCAGATTTTCTATTTCCAGCATTCCCTCTGTTTGTGTCATCTTCATTGTTTCTATTTCCCTTTTCAGGTCTTGCACTGTTTCCCTCACCTGTTTCATTGCTTTTTCATGATTTTCTTTAAGGGATTTATTGTTTTCTTCTGCCTTATTTTATTTGTCTTTTCCTCTAGTTCTTTATAGATTTCTTCCCATTTTTTTGTTTGACTTTTCATTTTCTTTATCAATAAAGAAAATTATCCTCCACTTTTTTGTTTATCTTTTCCTCAATTTCATTTTTCATTTTTTCTTTAAAGGCCTCTAGCATCTTCATGATGCTATTCTTAAGGCTGCTTTCTTCTGCTTCTTCCACTTTGTGATGTTCAGGTCTTGCTGTTGGAGTAGGGCTAGGATCTGGTGATGCTGTATTGCTCTTTATGTTGTTGCATGTACTTCTGCCTTGACTTCTGCCCATCCCCCATCTATTAGGTATAAGAGGTGCCTGTGTCTGAGCGAGTTGCTGTTGGTCCACTGTGTGTTTGTTGTGTTTGTGTCTCAGGGGGCCCTTCTGGGTCTAATCTTAGCTCTTGGTCTGATTGGAGCAGGCAGCTTCTGTGTCTCAGCGAGCTGCTCTTGGTCAACTCAAGCTAGTTGATTCTGTGACTCACGGATTCGTTCTTGGTCTTATCATGGCTCTTGGTCCAGTCAGAGCTGACAGATTCTGCGGTTCAGGAAGCCTCTCTTGGTCCAATGAGAGGTGGTAGATTCTACTTCTCAGAAAGCCACTCTTGGTCTAATCAGGGCTGGCAGATTCCCTATCTCCTGAGTTTACTCTTGGTCCAATGATGGCTCTTTGTCCAATGAGAGCTCTCTCTTTTTCTGGGCTGGATGGGAGCTCTCTGGGCTGGATGGGAGCTCTCTGGACCGGATGGTAGCTGGGGGTTGGTCTCCAAGTCTCAGGAAGTGGTAGGGTCTCGGGCGGATGGGTATGGGGGCAGGGTGTGTAGATTGCAGGGTCTGCTGGGGGGGTCTTAGAGAAGGGGAACCTTCCAGCAGGAGCCCTGCCCGCTGGCTGGCAACTGGGGCCGAATTTGCCAGTCCTCCCCAGGAATGGCTTGGGGCCCAGGGATGGGACCTAGGGCAAGCCTCCCTGGATATCAGATATGGCATTTTAATGTGTCTGTAATCACAGCATCAGGGAGGTAGAAGAAGGAGGACCATGAGTTTGAGATTAGCGTGTTTGCATAGTCAGTTCTAGATCAGCATGTGTTATATAGTGAGACACTGTCATGAAAGACAGACAGACAGATAGACAGGCAGACAGACAGAGAGGGAGACTCTATTTATCACATTCACCAGATATAATTAGAGAATCAGTATAAACCCTTACATTCTGGCATGATAACATTTGGTTGTTATGATTATGAAAGCATTCTGGAAGAATGGGTGTCAGTGGTTCTTTGACATGCATCTCTTGTACTCTTGCGGGGCAGGACTGTGCCTCGATTCATGACAGTTTATTCAGACCTCTGCCAGCACTCTGTCAGGCCTGCATGTATTCATTTTCTTGTCTGAGCTCTTTCTACCTCCACACATACTCTCAAGATGCACAGAGCTTGATGCACAGCTATCTCTAGCCAGCAATTCATTCCATCTCAAAGTGACTTGCTTAGCGTGGGCAGGTCCACAAGAGCAAGAAGCTTTGATGGCCAGCTTACAGCTATTTAGTTGAACAGTGCTGTGAGGATCCGAATTGAGTATTTAGTTGGTCTGACATTTATATCTCCCCCTCTGTTCCTTACAGACGTCTGGATTTCATTAATGTATTGTCTTATGACTTACATGGAAGTTGGGAAAAGTTTACAGGACACAACAGTCCTCTGTTCTCCCTTCCTGATGACTCCAAATCTTCGGTGAGGAAAGGAAAGGTCTCAGGTGGTCCAAATTTCCATCCTTGAGCCCAGGCAATTGGTGATGTTGTCTTCTTTCCACTTACAGGCCTATGCTATGGATTACTGGAGAAAACTTGGGGCACCTGCAGATAAACTTATCATGGGCTTCCCCGCCTATGGACGTACCTTTCAACTCCTCGAGGAATCTAAGAATGGATTGCAGGCTGCCTCAACGGGACCAGCATCTCCTGGGTATTACACCAAGCAGGCTGGCTTCCTGGCTTACTATGAGGTGATGGGATTAGAGACCTCTGTCTAGTAGCTGGGGCTCTTCCCTCACACTGGAGCAAGGGTTAGTGCCAGAGCCATGGTAGGTGAGAGCTAGAGACAGGCCAAAGAGACAGTGTTTTTTTTTTTTTTTTTTTTCCGGATAAGGAGATTCACTGAAATATTTTTCCTTTGGGGTTGTGGAGTCCTTTGTGAGGGATAAGAGGCCACGGAGAACATAAATGGAAAGGAAAAAAAGTAAAGAATCTTAAATGTTACATAGGTAATTCAGACTTGGTCAATGGCCTAAAAAAATGCTGGCCTTTTAGTGCGCGCGCACACACACACACACACACACACACACACACACACACACACACACACACGAGAATCTTAGGGGTAAGTAGAGGACAGATGCAGAGGTATAGCCCTCCCTTAGGGAAGAATGGAGATGCTGCATGTGCCTCTAAGCTCTGCTCTCTGTTGGTTCATTGGAGATATTTTCCAGCTGATCTCATGAAACATGATTGTGCATCATGTCATAGTTGAAAGAACATTTTTTTAAGGGCATAATAGATTACAGAAACTTCAACACACAAAACCTTTAAAGTACAACCAACCAACCAAACAACCAGCCAAACAACTTAACCAACCAACAAAAAACACATCAACAACCAAAAAAAAAAAAAAAAAGAAAAAAAAGAGAACCTCACAAAGCATGACTTAGATGTTAACTTCTGCAGTACAACTTGAACACCTATATGCCTCTGCAATATTCAGTTTCTAGCACAATGCTGGGCTTGAAATGGGTACTCAAGAGCGTGGTGGATTGTAACAAGTTCACACTGCCTTCAAGACCTTTAGAGGTACTAGAAGTTCAGGTGCTAGTTGGATAGCTACCTAGATGGTTCTGAGCTCTAATAAACACAAGAGAGGTGTGTTTATGAAGACAACAAACAGATTTAGTCCTGGTCACATTTGTGGTGCTGGTGTTATTTACCAAACCCTGACTTTGTTTCTGGTGAATGTCAATCACTTTTCTCTCTCTCTCTCTCTCTCTCTCTCTCTCTCTCTCTCTCTCTCTCTCTCTCTCTCTCTCTCTCTCTCTTTTGTAAACCATAGACGCTAGAGGAAGGCCATGTAACAGAAGGGGCATAGTATGCAGAGACAGTCCTCTGTGAACAGTTTTCTCACTCCCTCTTTGGTTTGTCATCTCAGGCCCTGGTGAGATGGACCTTTTCCTGGACCTTTCTCCTGAGACAAGAATCAACTGAGTCTTCTGTACTTCTCTTCAAGGCATTTCATGGAACTTACATGTGTTCTCCTGGCAGGTTTGTTCCTTTATCCAGAGAGCAGAACAGCGCTGGATTGATTATCAGTATGTCCCATATGCCTATAAGGGGAAGGAGTGGGTTGCCTACGATGACACCATCAGCTTCACTTACAAGGTGAGACACTTGCTCTTTCCTGTTCCAGTACTCAGGTTCTCATTAGCTTAGATGGGACTCTCCTTAATACTGCGTGTGTATACGCATGAGCATATATATACAGACATGGTTCATATTACACTAAGCATCCATGAATATTCCTGATAGGTGGCAGGGATGAGGTGACCTTGACTGCTTTAAATACCTTGCAAAATATGTGGAATCATATAGATTTTATCATTTTTCTTTTGTCTGATTATTTTACTTAGCATAGTATCTTCCAAAACTCATTCATGTTGTAGTTTGTAGGCATTCTTTTGGCCCTAAAATATTGGAATGTTATTTTTCTTGAATGCGGTGATCAAGGAAGATAAGAGTCATATAAAAATGTTCAGATTACACTAATGAGCAATAGAGGCTAGAGTCCAATGCAGATGATTATCATAAACGCCCTCCTCCATTGCCTTCTACAGGTTTGCTCATCTTTGTTGTCTTCCCTCTATCCAGACTGGAGGGTGGTTAGAAACTGACTGTTGCTTTTGCAGGCAACATTCGTGAAAAGAGAACATTTTGGGGGTGCCATGGTGTGGACACTGGATATGGACGATGCCAGGGGCCTTTTCTGTGGCAATGGCCCTTTCCCCCTTGTCCATATATTGAATGAGCTCTTGGTGCAGGCAGGTGAGTAACCGGGACCTGGGAGCCAGGGTTGTGAGTGGCAGACCACCAGACACTGGTGGGTCCATTCTGCTGGGTCTAACTTCTTTGACTTGACATTGAATGAAGAGAGCAAACTTCACTGTCAGCCAAATTTGACCTGTTTGAGCTTCCTTTGCCTCATCTGAAAGTGAAATCGTTCTAGATGCAGGACATTATGAAGAATAAATGAGATATTGAATGAACAGCATACTTTTTCATAGTTAACATTAATTTCTGTTTTTTCCTTCTCATATCTTGGGCAAGGGACTAGAGAAGGTGCACACACACACACACACACACACACACACACACACACGCACGCGTTGTGTTGATATTAGCGGCTACACTGGCAGTTAGGAAATCGTATGTAAGAGTTGAATTCCCTTAGAGATTCAGGACTGGAGCTCAGCCAGGCCAAGCACTTATGTGAGCTCTAATCTAATGGCTTACCACTTACTGTCTAGAGTCTCCAGGCCTCAGCTTTGTTTCTGACACCTCCTCCAGTATGGCATACTGACAGCTTCTTTTCCTTGAACAATAGGTCTGGCTAGAGGTACCCAGGGAGGTTAAAGTGAGGGTTTAAACATGGGGACCTAAGAGCCTTCCTTGAATTAGTCACCAGAAACGCAGCAAATCCACAGATGGCCCTCAGTTTGGGTCTATGCTAACACCTTAGGGTAAGGGAACAGAGCTTCAGTGTGGTGGGATTTTTATCTTCTTTCTCTGGGGAGTAAATCATGAAATCCTTCACTGCTGGATTTTTGGATCAAATTCTTCAGCTTTGGAGTGGCTTTAGCATTGCTGAGAATTAATAAGAAAGGAAAGAAGAGGTAGAAACCTTACTATTTTTTTTCTGATGATTTTTTTCTCCAGAGTTCAATCCAACTCCTTTGCCACAATTTTGGTTTACATCGCCTGTGAATTCCTCAAGACCTGGCTCTGAGAGTCTGCCTGTGACAGAGGGGTTCCCCACTGATACTGTAAAGATTTTGTCCCCAGGAGAAGCTATGGCCACTGAAGTCCACAGAAATGAAAATGTAACTACAGTCCCTAATGGTGGATTCGTGACCCCTGAGGGAACAACGTCTCCTGCAACACATGTGGTAGCTCTAGAAAGTAGCACTGTGGCTCCTGAGGCAAAAATCACAACCTCACTGGACCTTCCATCTGAGACCACTACTGGGAAGACAGTGACAGCCCAGACACAGACAACTAGGGAAGAGACCATGGCCACAGTGGGTAGTCAGTCTGTGACCCCTGGGGCGGAGACCACAGACACAGTGGGTAATCAGTCTGTGATCCCTGGGGTGGAGACCACGGCCACAGTGGGTAATCAGTCTGTCATCCCTGGGGTTGAGACCACAGCCACAGTGGGTAATCAGTCTGTGATCCCTGGGGCGGAGACCACGGCCACAGTGGGTAATCAGTCTGTGATCCCTGGGGCAGAGACCACGGCCACAGTGGGTAATCAGTCTGTGGTCCCTGGGGAGGAGACCACGGCCACAGTGGGTAATCAGTTCGTGACCCCTGGGGTAGAGACCACAGACACAGTGGGTAATCAGTTTGTGATCCCTTGGCCGGAGACCACAGACACAGTGGATAATCAGTCTGTGATCCCTGGGGAGGAGACCATGGCCACAGTGGATAATCAGTTTGTGATCCCTTGGCCGGAGACCACAGACACAGTGGATAATCAGTCTGTGATCCCTGGGGAGGAGACCATGGCCACAGTGGGTAATCAGCCTGTGATCCCTGAGGAGGAGACCACGGCCACAGTGGGTAATCAGTCTGTGATCCCTGAGGAGGAGACCACAGACACAGTGGGTAATCAGCCTGTGATCCCTGAGGAGGAGACCACAGCCACAGTGGGTAATCAGCCTGTGACTCCTGGAGGGATGGATACAACTCTTGTCTATCTTCAGACTATGACTCCCAGTGAGAAGGGAACTTTGAGGAAGAAGGCTGTGGTCCTTGAAAAGATCACTGTTCCCCCTAGAGAGATGTCCGTTGCCCCTAATGGGCAGAGCACAGCTCTAAAGTGGGAGAGATTGATTACTGAAGTGGAGACTCACCCCCAGGATGGATAAATTGGTCTTCATGTAGCAGCGGAGAACAGAATGCTGTCCTCCAACACTGTTGTCCTGTTCCCAGGATACGCTCCTTTCTCTTTTGAAAATGGCTTCACTCTTACTGATGGAAACCACTGCTTTGTCAACACCATAGCCCTTCTAACAAATCTCCTCTCTCTTACAAAAAGAACACCTAGAACACTCTGTTACAGATCAAAGATCATGAGCTCCATTGGTGGCAAATCCCCGGGAAAAACCCTTGTTTTTTTTCTTCTATGTGATATGACAGAAGTCACCTCATGCTGCCACCTATGAACCATTTGTGGGGCAAAGCTGGCACCAAAGCCACCATGGGGCAATCTCATTTTTGTCTAATAAACTGGAAGCATGAGAATCTTCCTGTGGTCTTTGCAATTATTTTATTTTTTCTTTATGTATATGTGTGTGCCTGTTTTATTTATGTATATGTGTGTGTGTGTGCCCCACACATGCGTGTCTGGGGAGGTTGGAAGAGGGCACTGGCTTTCTTGGAACCAGAGTTAAAGGAGGTTGTGAGCTGCCTGGCGTGGGTGCTGCAAACCCAGTTCTGGGGGGTCTACAAGAGCAGCAAGTACTTTTAACTTCTGAATGGTTTCTCTAGCTCACTCTGAGATTCTTAAAATGATGTCAACAAACCAATTGTCAGCTTCCTTCTTTCAAGGTGAATTTCCTCCATTGCTGGTTTTGGAAACATCTTTGAGTCTAGTCTACAGTGATGTTTCCCTTTGTACATAATGGGTTTCCTTCTCTAACGTGAGCACCCACACACATCACTGGGGACCAGAGCCAAAATCTATCTCTTCTAGAAAGGTTTCTCATAATCCTCAAGGGGAGCTGTGAGGAAGAGGGAGAAAATGAATTTTCCAAGGGCATTTTCTGTTTGGGGAATTTTATTTGTTCCTGTAAAAAACACTCTCACTTACTTTCTCCTCAAGAAGACGTTGAAAAACAAAGCATTAATTTAAAACTATTTTAATAGGGGCTGGAAGAATGGGTCAGCAGTTAAGAGAAATGGCTATTCTTCCGGAGAATAGAATTTTGTTCCCAGAATCCAGACTTAAAACTGTTTCTAATTCCAGCACGAGGTTATTTGATGCCCCCTTCTGGCTTTTGGGCACCAGGCACACACAGAGCACAAAAAATATATTCAGGCTCTTCATGTGAGTTCCTGGCTTATACTCAGGTTGTCAAGTTTATGTGTCAAGCCTATTTATGATTGGATCCATCTCCCTTGCCCATCTCTGTGGTCTTAATACAACATGTCAGTCTCCAGAGCTTTCTCCTTAGATATGGCTTAGTGCCCATACAGCGTAGATTCTGGGAAGAGTTTTCCTTGGGAAGCAAGCAGTAATTCATTCAAAGCAAGCCATCATTAAGTGGGAAAATGTGAGCTGGGAGTTTATTTAGAATGATTAGATGGCATTCTGAAGTCTCTGGATCTAAGTGCCACTAGTTGGGCACCACTTTGTGGGAAATGGACTCTATTTTGCTGACTTCCTATGATACCAAGGAAAATGTATAAATCTTGAGTCTGTGAACTATGATAATTTTTAAAAAAGCTTGAGTAGCCAGGGTTTTACCAAGGCTAGATTAATAACGTATCAGAACTCCAATGATAAAAGTTAAAACTCTGAATTTTGAAGTCGTAACATCATATGTATCATATTTAAGTCTCATTTTTTTTTCACGTACCTTAAGTCACTTCCTCAGACCTTTACAATTTGCATAAACTTTAAACTTTTCCTTTTCCTTCTGGAAACATGCACTCATTTACTATGAGACATAGGCGCTTGATTACTGAGAGCAGTCATTGAAAAGCAAGTTTTTTTTTTTTAAATGAAAGTAAATAAGTAGCAACAGCATGGTTGGTTGAATTTGTCTTTACACTGAAGCCTGTTTTGTGAGTTTACCTTTCTCAGCATAAAGCCTGCCAGAAAGGTAAACCTGTCTGTGAGTTTGCATTTATCAGCAGGAGACCTAGTAGGTCTAGAAAAAGCAAGACCTGATTTTTACCTATAAAATGGACTGGCCTGGCAGCTGCAACGTTTGTGGGAGAATCTGGCTAAATCTGCTTGCTGCTGTTAAACTGGTAAAACAGGACAAACCATCAACACCATCACTGAGATCTGAGAAGGCTAAGTCTGAGTAAGAAGTATAAACCAAATGACTTCTGTAACAAGTAGAACGACAGAGATCTGCTACTTGGACAGCCAGCCTATGGTCCTCCATGATGATCTGGATGGCTTTGTTTGGGGTAGAGGTCTTCAGTCTTTGGCTGTCAGACAGGACAGCACTAAGTCTCTGGCTGCCACACAGGGTAGAATCAGCCTTTGGCCCGGAAGTTCTGAGAGATTTTCTTGTGTAAGATGAACTTGGGGAAAGTGACCTACCTTGGCAAGTCAGAGTAGGGCAGTCCACCCAACAGTTGTCTACTGTTTGGGTGGGGCCTGGGTGGTGGCCTAGGTATGGGGACAGTTCTTTGCCTAGTGGCTAGGGTGACCATATTCAAAGCAAGGCATAGATGGAGTCCTTTGCTGTCCATCTTCTTTGGAGTTAGCCCCAGTGCTGCTACCAGAAGCTGATATTTTTGTCTATCAAAAGGTGTTAGGTCCCAAGCAATTCCATTTCCCAAAGTCTGGCATTTAGATAAAAGTCAGCATTCCCTCGGACATATGGTTCTTCTATCAACCTATGCCTATGTTGCCTATTAGCATATCAAGGTTTATGCTAGCCTCTAGGCTCCGTATGTCCCTCAGTCCCTACTAACTTGAGTGCCTATTTCAGAATCATCCTGTCTGGCATACCCCATCCCCTACCCTAAATCTCTCCAGCCCTGAGCTTCACTGCTTGCCTCCCTTCTCTTCCCCATATAACTCAGCCAGTTAGCTCTGTGCTTTCTCAGTTCTGCTCTTCACTCCGCTCCTTGGCCTCTCTCCATCCGTTTGCCTGCTCTCCTCTTTCCTCTCTCTTTTCCTCTCTGCTCTCAACACCTCCTCTCATGGCCTGGTCTATTCTGCTGGCCATGTTCAGTCTGGACTCTTCTGGATTCTTCTGGCTGTTCCCTTCCTCGAGGCTATGATAAAAATCTTCTGGACCATACCTCATTTTCATTCACAGGGGAGGGACTGAGTGCTGTTATCCAATCTATTAAGTATACCTGATTTCAAACAAACTTTACATTCTTTTTTACTTGCTTTGGGCTCAACTTTCACATATGCAGAAGGCTAAAACTTGTCCCTGCAAATGAATTGTGTTTGTATTTAGCATGACTACAAGCTTTAATGTTCTGAGTACATTAAAGAATCTATCTGATCATTTATAAAGTGACTGACCATTAACTTGTACGTCTCAATTACCTTTAATGCTTTACAACAAATTAGTAGCTTTTTAATAAGATTAGGATTTTACAATTTTATCTATTAAGTTTGAGCTTTAAAAGTTTGAATTGAAGGTTTAATTGAAATTCTTTATTATCAAAATCAAACTTTAAACCATAAATACAGCACATAGACTGGGAACCTCATCTTTCTGCTTTTTAACAGTATAATAATATCTTTTATAGAATATTACAATTTTTTCATATGACTCAGTTTCTCTAAATAGTTAAAACTTAACAAAGTTAGCAAAGACAAAGGCTAGACACGTGGAGGTCAGAAGCAACGTGCAGGAATTGACTTTCTTTTTCCACTGTGGGTTGTGGGGATCAAACTCAGGCCATCAGGCTTGTGTGACAAATACTTTTACCTGTTGAGCAATATCACCAGCTTCAGTACCTCTTACTACAGAAAGTACTAGAATAACAGGGTCCAGAATGGACTGTTCTATACACACACACACACACACACACACACACACACACACACACGAAAATTTATACACAGCCTGGAAATGCTGTTGTTTTGTGATCCTCTCACAAATCTTTTGAACTTCTGAATTTTCAGAGTTCAAAGTAAAAATGAGAGATACAACAGCAAAAACCTAGTACCATTCATTAATCACGTACATGTTCTTTTCTTTAAATGAAAACCAAGCTAATTCTGTGCAGGTGTGAATGTGTTGCAGAGTAAGTGGGGAGTGTAGCTGTCTAGGTTCCAAGAGTGTGGGTTTCTTCATCTCTCTTGTCTGTCTGTAGAAGGTATTTGATGGCAAGATTGATCATTGTTCAGCATGGCTGCTGGAGGGCCTGCTCAAGGTAATAGGTGAAGAAGAAACCTACAATCAACCTTACTAAAGTAAACATGGAGGAGAAATGGCAGGGATTCTGCTCATGACTGTCTTGGTGCAGAAACAAAGCTCGGATGCTCCGTATGTCCCTCCTCAGTAACACATCAGCTGGGTTATCTGGCGTGATGCCTGGGGTTTTCCCAAGCAGGCTCCACCACTGCCCTAGTCTGTGCAGGGACAGGATGTTGATTGTGCAGAGTGTTTGTGGAAGCCTGCAGGTTTCTTCTTTGGTAAAAATGTTTGCCAGGAGGTCTAGGATTTTTTTTTTGTACAGGGATTCATATTCTCTCTGTCACTTAAAGATGTTCAATAATCTTGCTGCTGGGATGAAAACATCACTTGTTTCTACAGCTCAGCATGGAGTTCTGGAGGCACTGGATGTAGTCAGGTCCTGCACATTGGCCAAGATCTAGACAGAGCAGAAGAATCTAAGTATGTCAGGAAAGTGATTAACAAAGTTGCCAATTTGGATGGGGACATTCTAGAATGAATGTAGTTTAATATTGCACATATAGCAAGAGGGGAAGTCAGGCTTCTTATTTCAGGAAAAAGGTATATTCTGTTCCTGATTTTCCTGAGACTCCTACACAAAGTTCCATGCTGTTTTCCCCAGCATCATCATTTGCTTAGGACTTTGTCCTTGTCTCCTCTGCTTCTCATTGAAGATGTGGCTGCCTTCTCATTCCATCCCCACCTAATATGAGAAATTCTAGGCGATATAATGAGAGCTTATTAGTGAGCAAAACAGGCAAAATATAATTTAATCTTTACAAGTAATTTATTATTATTTTTATTCTGTATGAGGTGTGTACATGCTACCGCATGTGTGTAGAGGTCAGAGGACAACTTGTGGGAATCAATCCTCTTACATCATTTGGGTCCTGGAATCAAACTTAGATGGTCAGGCTTGATGGCGGGGACTTTCACCCATTTAACCACCTCACTGGCCCAAAATACGTGTATTTTCATAGGACATTTTGGAGTCCTACCACCTTCTCCCACTTAGATAGTTGGCTCTGTAACTAAAAAGTGGGAGTGGAGACAGTGGAGCAGAAATACAAATTTGATGGCTTGTTCTTATGTGCTTGTGTGTGCCTTCTCCATGGAAGCCTCCATTAAATGCAATGGTGACATTAGAACTTGCTTACTGTTGACTTGATCTAAATTACACTTGTTTGTTTATTTCATGTGTGCACAGACACATGCTACGGTGCTCCTGTGGAGGTCAAAGGACAACTTGAGGGAGTTGGTTCTCTTCCTCCACTCTGTGGATTCCAGGGACTGATCCCAGGTCACCAGCCTTACTGCTTTCATCCACTGAGCCATCTCACCAGCCCGCTGATGACAAGTACTTAAATGACAAAGCTGAGACAGTGAGGAGCTCGCACCGTGCACACATTATTTCACGTTGTGTCAAGGAAACAGACTCAGAGAGCTTATGCACGAATATGCTGAAATGCAAGCTTTCTACGTGTACGAAGAAAGCCTGGGTGTTGAGAAACTGACAGTGGACAGAGACACGGATGCCAAATGCGGGTAGTCTTTAGAACAGCTGGGATGGTAATTGCTTGGCTGTTTTGAGATGGGTGGGAAAGGGGGCAAGGCACAGGCTGAAACAATAAGACAGTTGTCTAGGAAAAAACTATTGTCACCTGACTTGAGTTTTCAATCTTTCAAGACCATACATTTTGTAAATTAGGAATATTGTCACCAGGTGGCAGTAGCACACAGGGTTATTTTTAAAATTTATTATTATTATTATTATTATTATTATTATTATTATTATTATTATTTAGGGAATGAGAAAAACAATTGCTAAACATGTCCATGAAAATGAAATCAAGAGTTGGAAGAGGTGAGTCTGGTCTCAAAATGAAGGTAAACCCACTGCCTTGTCTCCCCAGCCTGACTCTGGTCTCTACTGCTGCTGCTGGGGGAGGAGGGTCATGATCCAAAGGAACCAGAACAGTTGAGGAAGCTGTTTTCTATTGGTGGTCTGAGCTTTGAAACCACATGGATGACAGCCTAAGAGAACATTTTGAGAAATGGGGCATGCTTGCAGACTGTGTGGTAATGAGAGATCCCCAAACAAACCTCCAGGAGCTTTGGTTTTGTGACTCACACTTGTGTTGAAGAGGTGGAAGCCGTAATGTGTGCTTGGCCACGCAAGGTTGATGGATGTGCAGTGGATCCTAAGAGCCACTTACAGAGAGGATTCTCTAGAAGGGAAGGAAGTTTTGTTGGTAGTATTAAAGAAGATATAGAAGAACTTAATCTAAGAGACTACTTTGAAAAGTATGGCAAGATTGAAACTAGAGAAGTTACGGAAGACAGGCAGAGTGGAAAAAAGAGACAATTTACATTTGTAACTTTTGATGATCATGACACAGCTGATAAAATTGTTCAGAAATACCACACTATTAATGAGCAAAACTGTGAAGCAGAAAAGGCCCTTTCTAAACAAGAGATGCAGCCTGCTGGATCACAGAGAGGTCATAGAGGTGGATCTGGCAATTTTATGGGTCTTGGAGGAAACTTTGGAGGCAGTGGAGATAATTTTGGTCATGGTGGAAACTATGGAAGAGGAGACTATTGATGATGGAGGTGGTGGCAGCAGAGGTAGTTATGGAGGTGGTGATGGTGGATATAATGGATTTGGAGGTGATGGTGGCAACTCTGCTGGTGGTCCTGGTTATAGTAGTAGAGGAGTCTATGGTGGTGGTGGACCAGGATATGGAAACCAAGGTGGTGGAGGAGGAGGATATGGTGGTTATAATGATGGAGGAAATTTTGGTGGAGATAAATATGGTGGTTGTGGGAACTACAATGACTTTGGTAATTATAGTGGACAACAGCAATCAAATTATGGACCCATGAAGGGGGACAGTTTTGGGAGAAGAAGCTCAGGCAGTCTCTATAGTGGTGGCTATGATGGAAGTGGTAGGTATGGTAGCAGAAGGTTTTAAAAACAACAGAAAAGGGCTCCAGTTCTTAGCAGAAGAGAGAGCGGGGAGTTGTCAGGAACACTACAGGTTTCATTGAGACAGTCATCCCACCTGTATTAGAGGACCTGTACAAATCTGCCACGGAAGGAACGATGGTCCATAGAAAAGTTAGGCAGCTTAAACATGAAATCCTTCTTGCTCAGGACTGTCATAGCCACAGTTTGCAAAAAGTGAGCTATTGAATCGAGCAATGTAGTGTCAATTAGATGGACATTCCTGAGTTGTTTTTTTTTAAAACCTGTTGTAGCTTTTTCTTCTCCTTTTCTTTACACCAGGTATATTGCCCTGTAAATTGTGCCAGTGGTACCAGGAATAAAAAAAAAATTAAGAAATGTTTAACTTTTCAGTATTGGTGTAGTTCAGTTTTTCTACATTTTAGTACAGAAACTTTAGTTAAATGCAGTTTTGAAGGTGTTTCCTTGTGAGATAACAAGTAAAGAAGATCGTTGTTAACTACTATTTTGTATGAATTTTGGTAAAGTTGAAAATTTGTATGAAATTTTATAAAGAAACACCTACTGGCCTGCAGCTTAAGGGGAATCTATTCTCCCCATTTCCCAAAGCATCATGAAAAGGTCTGACATGTGGAGAGAGTAGGTATTTGTATGTTTGCAATGTGTGTTTTAGATAATTAGGATTGGATAATAAAAATTAGCATATTTGTGAATTTAATAACCTTATAATGAAATATATTTTATTATATAAATATAATTACCTTCAAATGAAAAAGACCTCAAAAGTTCCTATTTGGTTTTTGTGGATTTTCTTTCAAAATGTAATCATGATTTTAGCGTGTTATGGAGTTCTAGCCATGTTGAGATCATCTCCATTCCACATTTACCTTGGTCACACTGAAACTGCTACCAATACTTTGGGATATGAAGTATTTATACTGCCCTCTACTTAAGTTCTGGAAAAGGATGGTGGATGTATTTCATCTCCTGTATTAACAATCTACTTTTAATACAGGATGACTAAGTTTGCTGTTTCTGAGCAAACTGATAGGTACCTGGTTTATTCTGCTTTTCAAATTTAAAGTCCCAAAGTTCGTTGATCCAGTCAATTTTCTGGGTTTAGTCTCCCCTCCCCACACACACAACTTTTCAGAGCAGAGGAATAAAAGTCACTCATTTGAACCCCTAACTGGCTGGCATGCTTTCCCATTTATTTCCTATACATTTTTTTTTTTTTTTGGTTTTTCGAGACAGGGTTTCTCTGTGTAGCTTTGTGCCTTTTCCTGGAACTCACTTGGTAGCCCAGGCTGGCCTCGAACTCACAGAGATCCGCCTGGCTCTGCCTCCCGAGTGCTGGGATTAAAGGCGTGCGCCACCACCGCCCGGCTTTATTTCCTATACATTTTGCTGGATGATGAAGCCAAGGATTGTTAAGATATCATTGTCCAAAACAAAGCAGGAGAAAATGTAGCACAGTTGTTTAGTGTAAGCACCTCACTCCCCAAAGATCTGAGTTCAAATTTGGATAGTCCTGAATGCGTAAATCCACAAAGAACACACTGTAGACAAATTTCTAAGCAGTCTTATTAAATAAAAAAAAAAACACGGAGCAAGATATAGGGGTGAAAGCCTCTAAGATCAGGGAAATAGGAATAGTCACCTAATAGTCAGCTAACCTTACCTCACCATGCCGCAGTTTCCAAAGTGTACTACTTCCTGTCTACCCACGCCTTTATTGCCTTGCTGTTCTGCCCTCTCATTGGCTCTTAGCCCAGCTACCTCACTGCCTTGTCACTGCCTGTCTGTACAGATCTTCAGGTCTCTATGGTTGGTACTGGGATTAAAGGCGTGCATCACCACACTTGGCTCTGTTCCCTAGTATGGCCTTGAACACACAGATACCCTGCCTGCCAAAGTGATTGGATTAAGGGCATGTGCTACCACTGCCTGACTTTTGTGTTTACTTAAAATGGCTTACTATTTCCTCTGATCTCCAGGCAAACTTTATTTATTAACACACAAATAAAATATCACCCCATTTCCCCTTTTTTTGTCTAATAAAAATAAAAAAATAAAAATGTTATAATTAATATAAGAAAAACTGTATACAATAAGTACAATAACTATATACAATCTATACAAGCAATAAATACATCAACAATGTCTAGTCCATTTACATTTGACAAATTCAGAGAAAATATTCCATTATATATCCTATTTTGGTGAGTCCAAAATGTACCTAATTCACTTTCTATTCTAACTTGTACTACCAACAGAAAACTATCTTATGATGTCTGTCTTTCAAACTTACACATTTAACACCTCTTAGTGAGTTTCTTTTCTGAATTTTTTTTTTTTTTTTTGGTTTTTCGAGACAGGGTTTCTCTGTGTAGCTTTGTGCCTTTTCCTGGAACTCACTTGGTAGCCCAGGCTGGCCTCGAACTCACAGAGATCCGCATGGCTCTGCTTCCCGAGTGCTGGGATTAAAGGCGTGCGCCACCACCGCCCGGCATTTTTTCTGAATTTCTTAACAAGGAAATTGTTACTACAACTATCTAATCTTCAACTCTCTCAGAGACCCAAGAAGGAAATAATATTACCTAGTAAAACAGGAAGTGTAAACAAACGACTTCCAAAAAAACTGTGAGTTGACAGAAACAGCCAGCTACCTGGACAGTCACCCAAGGTTCTTCTGCACATGGGGCATCATATTCAGCCTACAGGCTTAGCATATCTGACAGACTCATTTGTGAAGTAGGATGTACACAAGGCCCACAGATTGACCTCACATTTGGTGCGAGTATTCCATGTACCAGATAAACTCGAATTCTGCCAGTGTCCTGTCATGATTCAGGATTTTAAATTCTGGAAATTGCTGGTGTTTTTGGAATTCAGCTGCCTATTCTTCTCAGCTTGTGGATAGCTTCATCTCAGTGTCCTATTCTTCTCCATATCCCATTCTTCTCGGCTTGTGGGTGGTTTCATCTAGGCATCCCATTCTTCTTGGCTTGTGGGTGGCTTCATCTCCTTTGTTAAATGCCAGTCTACCAGTGAGAGGTTAGACTCAGTCAGCCTAGTTACTCTTTTAAGAATAACTGTTTCAGCTACTGTTTCACGGCACACCAGAAGCTGTCAGTCCATTGCCTGTTCAGCTGCCTTTGAAGAAAGGGGCACTGTAACTTTTCTGGATTGCAAAGCAACTTCAGTGATGGTGCCATGTTGTCCTGGCCTCAGAGGATGCCTGTTGCCAAAGCTGCAACCGCATTTGTCTTTGCAAGTATTGGTAGTCCTTTGTTTCGTGTCCTGTTTGTCCATTTTGGATAGCATACTGTCAGCAGTCGATTCAAGGGCACTTTGTTGCCCAGTGGCTAACTTTTGCCACAATGAAAGTTAACTCCATATGCAGTTTCTTCAATGCCCATATCTTCTCTGAAGTAAATTGGTGCTGCCAGGAGCTGATATGTCTCATAGCCATAAAAGAAGAAAAAAAATCTAAGTTATTAAAACATTTTAAATGCCATATTCTGTATATCTCTGAAGGGCTTGAAGATGACCTGTCTATCTAAAATATATCTCTGCTTGACCTTGAAAACATAACTAATATGATTACAAGTTTGATTGTAATGTCTAACTACTAACTTTCATTTCTTTATATCATAATAGTTGGTAATAATAACATTCAAGGATTAGCAAATTGCATTACACTGTTAAATGAACTGTATAAGTACAATATCTTGAACAAGATTATAAATATATGTATGGCATTTTCTAACAATATCAGTCTCAATATACATAATTTGTATACAATATATAAAAATCCAATCCAATGTAAAGTATTTAAAACTAGTAGTTGTCTTTTAAAAGTAGATTCAATAATCTACCTTTTTATCTATATCAGATCTATCTCCCCTCTCTTTTCTTTTCAGAGTAGATTCAATACTCTATCCTTTATTCTATCATTTATATATATCCCTTTTTCAGAGTAGATTCAATAATCTACCTCTTCTTTATATCCTCTTTTTTCTTTTCTTTTTATTTTTTCCCAAATAAGAACCTTAAATCTAATCTCCTTTGTTTAGCTCTTTTCCTGACCATTAACAACAACAACTTGTAACCAACCCTCCTAAACAATGACAACTATCCCAAATCCAAAACCACTGAAAGACCAAAAACCACCTGCCCCACCCCACATCTTGGGAATGTGAGTGTTGTGTTCTTAAAATTGTTTCCTGCTGTTTGTGGGTGAAGACATCTTTAGGGGATCCTGAAAAGAAAAATTTTGGGCTACTTGTCAAGTTCCAGGAGGGGTAGCTATATCATTTGTTGTCCAGTCTCTGCATAATGCCAAAGTGCAGGTCTTATCTCAAGTCCTTGTTCAAGTAGTCTGAGGCTGGATCATATCAGCTAGCCATCTTGAAACTGTTCTGAGCAGTTTGGGTGATGTTTGTCAGCTTAGTGGTATTATTATTGTCCATGTGAAATTGTTGTCATGGGGCCCCATCAACTTTCTGGAGGCTTCAAATTTGCTGTTAGGCCTGGTTTGATTCCCTGGAGAAAACTGATAGAGACTCGAACACAAAAACATGTATAGGCAGCTAAATGAAGCCTTTTTTTTTTTTAGAATTAATTAGTACTCTATATGACCATTAATATAATGGAGTTTTTTGTCTGAATCTGTCAAATGTTAATGGACTAGACATTGTTAATGTAATTCTTGACTGTATATATTGTATATACTTATTGGAAATAGCTATAAGCTTCTTTTGTTATCTTAGACAAAAAGGAGGAAATGTGGTGATATTGTGTCCCCCCCCAATATATTGAGCACCCTAGTAAACTTATCTGGGGTCAGAGAACAGAACAGCCACTAGACAGACATAGAGGCCAGAAAATGGTGGCACACATATCTTTAATCCTAGCATTCTGGAGGCAGAGATCCATCTGGATCTCTGTGAGTCCAAAGTCACACTGGAAACAGCAAGGCATGCTAGCACATGCCTTTAATCCCAGGAAGTGATGGCAGGAAGCAGAAAGGTATATAAGGCATGAGGACCAGGAACTAGAGGCTTTTTAAGCTTTTAGCTTTTAGCAGCAGTTCAGCTGAGATCCATTTGGGTGAGGACTCAGAGGCTTCCAGTCTGAGGAAGCAGGATTGGCTGAGAAGTTGGTGAGGTGAGGTTAGCTGTGGCTTGTTCTGCTTCTCTGATCATTCGGCATTCACCCTAATACCTGGCTCTGGGTTTGTTTTTATTAATAAGACTTTTTTTTTTGTTTTGTTTTTTGAGACAGGGTTTCTCTGTGTAGCTTTGTGCCTTTCCTGGATCTCGCTCTGTAGACCAGGCTGGCCTCGAACTCACAGAGATCCGCCTGCCTCTGCCTCCCGAGTGCTGGGATTAAAGGCGTGCGCCCCCACCACCCAGCTTAATAAGACCTTTTAAGATCTGTGTTACAACACACGATTGTTCTTTGTATACATTTCATGCTAAAACACGGTGGTGTGAATTACAATTTGTTCAGAGACCCTGGGTGAGAGGAGTTTTAGATACCAAGGTCATATACATGAAAAATGTCTACTGTCACGCCAGCTAGTGCAATTTCATTTGAGTCCCAAGTATGTGCTCTGCCTGCTGTTGCTTCCTTGTTCAGTTGAAGGTTGAATTTAAATTGGCTTTTGAAATATTAGCAAAACAAGTGACAAAACGGGGGCTGAGGTGTGCTGGTGTTTGAACATGCTCTCTTCTTGCTCTAATTCTGTACCTCTGTGCATCATCAATATCTGGATGCATGCAGTGCTAGCATGGATCTTTGGTCATTACAAATAGTGAAGTTTCCCCAGAAAACACTCACAAACCAATAAATGTAACAGACAACAACAACAAAAAAAAATGAAATCAAATTATGTTTCTCATTACCATTAAAGTTAACATCATCACACACCCTGAAACAAAGAGCTTGGGCTTAGTCGGCTGTGATTGGTCAGAGGTCTGAGGTCAGACAAATCACACTTGACATGCCACTGCTGTCTTTTATTAACTGTGATCCTGGGAGAGCTATGTCACCCTAATATGGGTATTGCCATGATCAAATATCATATGCACCTGGTATAAATTTGTTGCTAAGTAAGTGAGACTTGTGAGTAGAAGCATACCCTCAGTGGCTCTATTTCACTTAAAAAAAAAACTTTACAAAAAGAAATGTTAAGTCAGACTTTTGGAGGATTGAGCATGACATTTCCAACATGAATCTTCAATCTGAGAATAAGGGGAGGGAGACAAACTCCATCTGGGACTGGTTGAACAGCAGGTGAATGGTGCCACTAGCTGTTTCATGCCATCAGAGCATATTTGGCTTTGTGTGGTCACTGCTGTTTGGCTGTTCTGACGCATTAGAGTAATGGAATAATGTGTTTTTTCCTTCCTTAGGACTTGGCTCTCAGCAGCTCCTGGCCCACACTGCTCCCCCTTTGTACTCTTATCTGTAGTTTAATTTTCCTTGCATGCAAACTCTGTGCCCAGGCTAATTCTTGATTTGTCGTGTGTGTGTGTGTGTGTGTGTGTGTGTGTGTGTGTGTGTGTGTGTTCACACATGCATGTGTGTACCCACTGTGGTGAGTACATTGAAATCTGTACATATATGTGGATATGAATGTCCTAGAGGATGCTACTGCATGCCTCATGTCTTTTCTCTGTGACAAATCAAAGTGGGTGAAGTTAGAGACAGTTCAAGAATGAGCCTCATTCCTTAGAGCTGTATCAGTACAACCAAAATCCAAAATCCGAGATGAGTACTCAAGAAAGCAAGATGGGCTGGCCACTGTTGGCCTGGGTATCAGACTAGGCCTTTCATGCTTTTTAGCATTCTTTTCCAGAAGGCCAAGGGGGAATTTTGAAGATGAATCACAGGAAGTGGATTGGGGACTTGGCCTTTTGGGTTCCCAGTTGTCTGGAGCTCCTCAGCTTCATCTTTACCTTCTCTTAGTCTGTGATCAACTGCAATGACATGGAGAGCATGTCCACTGTCACTTACATCATCATCAGGCCCATTTCTCTCTCTCCCTACTTCTCTGTTCAATGCACACACTTACTTCCAGGGTACCTGTTGTATACTTTGGTCAGGTTTGCCTTAGCAACAGTTCTTTGTTCCAGCTTGTACCTGGGCAGCTGGTGGAACCACTGGGGTTCAGGCTGATGTTGAATAAGAATTCAGAGCTCAATGTGAGTGTTGTGGAATATAAAGTGGTTACTGCAGGTTTGGGGTTGTGGTCACTAACCTGACCTTCCCCAGTTGACAGTCCCTGTGGATTATGGGAGACATTTTCCTCAAGAAACATTATTTTAGGACATGGCCAACAATGAGAAGTGGTGGTGGGGCTTTGTCTCCTCTGCCCAGATTAGCTAGAATTTTCTTTCCATCTTTCTCTGCAGGGCTGTAGGGTCCCCCTGGTGTTTCTGTGGGCCAACAGCACCATTTTTATGGTCTTGAGGCCTTCTGATCACCAGAATTTTACTTTCTACAACTAATAGGGAAACTCAAAACATCTTTAGTGTTCTTTCCAAAATCGTGTGTGCCTTGATTTTAGTGGTTTATTCTAAGCAAGAATGTTGTAGCTAGAGTTTTCCTGCCTTGCCCACAGTCAGGACAAATCTCTGTCACCCATCAGTCCCACAGCCGCTCAGACCCAACCAAGTAAACACAGAGACTTATATTGCTTACAAACTGTATGACCGTGGCAGGCTTCTTGCTAACTGTTCTTATAGCTTAAATTAATCCATTTCCATAAATCTATACCTTGCCATGTGGCTCTTGGCTTACCGGCATCTTCACATGCTGCTTGTCATGGTGGCGGCTGGCAGTGACTCCCTCTGCCTTCCTGTTTTCTCTGTTCTCCTCTCTGTTAGTCCTGCCTATACTTCCTGCCTGGCCACTGGCCAATCAGTGTTTTATTTATTGACCAATCAGAGCAATTTGACCTACAGACCATCCCACAGCAAAATGTAGCAATGGCTACTTTAGAGGCTCTGTTGACTCATTAATGGGAGAGAGAAGGAAAGGCATTTGAAGGTGTAAGTGCCCCACAGATGTGACAGGTGACAGGCACTGTGTACTTTGTGGTGAAATCTGGCTTTAGGCCACCAATTCCTCTAGAACTCTCACCCCTGACATTATTTTTCTCTTCACACTTAGGAAATAATGTGAAGCCAAGAAACCACTTAAGAATGACAGAAAAGCAAAAGACAAGATGAAGCAGAACAAAGCCCTAGGCAGCAGGTCAAACAGATGCTCTGAAGGACAAATCTCATGAGAAGCACCTTCCTTTTTGAGAGGAAACACCCACTTTTAATGAGTCTAAATGTGCCTGCAGTTCTTGGTGTAGGGTTGAGACCTTCTGGGCTTTCCCATACATACTTTGGTGTGCCAATTATTGTTGTCCTTGTTCAGCTCATGTTTAAGCAGTCTTGTTGACGAGACTTTATGGATGCAGCCTCTGAGATTACAAGGAGAGGAGAGGAGACGAGAGGAGACGAGAGGAGAGGAGAGAGAGAAAGAGAAGAGAGAGAAAGAGGAGAAAGAGAAAGAGGAGAGAGAGAAAGAGGAGAGAGGAGAAAGGAGAGAGGAGAGAGAGAGAAAGAGAGAGAGAGAGAGAGAGGAGAGGAGAGGAGAGAGAGAGGAGAGAGAGAGGAGAGAGAGAGAGAGAGACTCAGAGCAAGCTCCCTGATCCTCTGGCTCTTAGAATATTTCTGCCTTCTCTTCCACAATGTCTCCTGGGCATAGGGATGTTTTGAAGATATATCCCTTGGGACTGGGCTCCACAACTGTGTTTGGATTGATTGTGGATTTCTGTAATGGTCTGGACTTTTTCAAAGAGAAGTTTTCTTGATGAGGGATGAGAATTACACTTATCTGTTGTTGTAAGTACAAATATATAACCTTAATCTTAATTTACATGGGAAGGGACTGAGGCAGGGAAGTGTGATCATATAGTTAGGGTAAAAGCAGATCTAGATTCACTCTGTAATAAATTTTTTTTTTTCACATATAGCAGCTAATCAACTCAACTACATCACAGGGGAATGCAAACCAGAAACAAACCATGGTTTGGGGCCCCAGCAAATTTTGTTCAGGTTCCACTCTTGAGCATCTTTCCTGCTTGATGGAGCCCAGTAGTTGACAGTTGGCCATTGGAGGTGGGTTCCTTCAATGTAGAGAGCTGTGTTCAGGAAACCAACTATAGGCATTCCCCAGAAAACTTTAAATTTTCTATAGTGGAGAGTTAACATGAACACTATGTAACTAAAAGATTTGTCCAGGTAAAAGATGCAAAACATTCCCAGATAGCTTGTAGGAGTGAGAATGGATGTAGCTACATGTTTCCTGTTGTCATTTTCTGGGTCCCATCTCCTCACACACAATGGAGCTGATCAGTTGACCTCACTAAATTGAGTTATATATGTTTGGCATCATTCCTTTTTAAGTATAAGTATATTTATTAATTCTTTGAGAATTTCTTACCATATTTTGATTTTATTTACCCCCAACCCCTCACTTAACTTCCCCTCAGGCCCACCTCCTCCTTACTCTTCAAAACTTCTGCTCTCTTCTTTTTAAAATTTAATAGCCCATCGACTCCAATTTCCTTTTTTCTTTAGTGTTGAGCTTCTCTTGTGGGAGAAATAGATTCCTCTTGCCAAGAGAAGTGGAGACACAGGTTTGCCCAAATCCACCTCAGTCCTCACCTCTTGCTCTGTCACTGCCACTGATTCAGTAGCATCTCTACTCATACTATGGCCTTTGACCTCAAGAGGTTACAGCAGAGATCTTCAGTTAAGAGACATAGCTTCTGGAAAGTTCTCTGATACACAGTTAAATACAAGTTACTATGAACTGTCTGAAATTTGTCAGCAGGTAAAAAATTTATCAGCCTGTTGGAAAAAATGGATGCAATTGGCAAAGCTAGAGTAAGAAAATTTTACTCCTGAGTCATAGAAGATAACAACAACAGAGACATCTCACAGCTTGTGGTCTTTCACCATAATTGTCGTTTGTGGAGGGTGTGTTCCTCACCTCTCATTAGCACTCTCACCACATTAAAGAAATGTTTCTCTTCCTGCCTCGTGCCCTTGTTAAGGGTAGAGAATAGGGCTGGAGGTTCATAGCTACGCAGGTAGGAGGAAAGAGCAGATAATTTAGAAGAAAACAACTCCAAGGTGAAAGAGGAGAAGACACAGAGACTCTTCGTGGTGGAGGTGACGCCAAGTTAGAACTTTACTGGGGGAAGTGCTTTTAACAACATCCCTAGAGGAGAATGCAGAAGGGCAGTTTTTGAAAATACTACCAATGTTTATTAATCAGAGCTCTTTAGATGTTCTTTAATATAAAGATATAAAGAAATAAATATTGAGTAATTCGTACTGAGTCATTGTTGGCTTGTGTAATATGTTTTCTAAATTAAAATTTCTAGCTAGCATACCAACAGACTGCACTGCCCTGCCTCTTACCGGTCCTTCTCCCTCCTGGAGTCCCTTTTCTATTCATAAATGGCCCCCTTCTACTTTCTTGGGCCCCCTTCTACTTTCTTGCCACATACATATGTTTCAAACTCTAGATTTGGGGTCAAATTTGATGGATGACAGGAGCCAGCAGAAACAAATGATCCATACATACCTTACGAGAGTCAAATCAGCAGCTTGGTTTGGAGAGGCTGAGTTCTGTGGAAGTGTGCTTATATACGCCAATCCTGTGGTTTTGACACCATGTGAATGAAGAAAAGAAATAAACACAGAGGACATGGCTGCTCCTAGGTATGCTGGAGGAGAAAGTTTATTGTAGATAAAAGGGAGAGAATAGCCAGAGGCAGGAACATCTGGGAGCATCCAGAGAGAACACAACCCTGAGTTGGACCATGCGAGGAGAGGGGTGAGGGGAGAGTGAAGAGCCAGACCAAGAGGCCAGGAGTGCAAAAGATAGATTAAAAAGGGGGCAGGTAACCAAAATGGCTGAATTATATAGGGAAGGACAGCCCAGTCCCTGGGCTGGAGAAGTTTAGGGTAGGGATTGGGATGTCTCAGCCAGGAGGGCCATGTAACAGGTAGGGACCCAGTAGCCAGGTCCTCTTTGATATGCTAAATAGGCATCTCAGCTAGCCATTTGTCCCAGGTCTGAGACCTAATATATACACAGATGTGCACTTTAAAGGTGGCTGCTGTGGATTCTTCTTTTTATTTACTTTTTGCTTTTTGAGTCAGGGTCTCTCTATACAGCCCTGGCTGTCCTGGAACTCACAATGTAGTCTAGGGTGCTATCTGCCTCTGCTTCCCAAGTGTTGGGTTTAAAGGTGAGTGCCACTGTGCCCAGCTGCTGTGAATTCTTATTTCATACTTCAAGACTCACTTGAAAATCTTCACTCAACGTCCTAAACACCTTCTTTCAGACTTCAGCTTAGGTATGTGCTGATTCCTAGAATATTCCCAATACTTGTCCCTCTGCCTGACATTAAGTAGGAACTTGGTATGCAGGCTAAACAGGTGATGTCATGGGTAATGGGACTTTTTTGGGTTCTTTGAGTTTTATGCCAGTTTAAGAAAGAACAGAACCAGGACATTTCCATTTCTATACCCGAGAACTGATAAAGTTTGAAAGAACTCCCCAAACATAAATGTTTTAACCTGAATTTATTTTCTATGTCTTGTGGGTTCAAATCCTACCTAAGCCCTTGACATATATGGGCTAGTGGCAAGGCTAGTGGTAGAACATTCAAGACTGATGCCTAAGAATTGGAGGTAGTGGTTAAGGGATACCTGAGTATTTCTCAACATTGAAACTACCTGGTTGGACATCCAACAGGGACCATTAGACCACAAACAAAGAGACAGAGTAGGAACATTCTAGAACAGTCTTTATGTTTCATAGGGTGACTGTGAGACCCTTGCCCCTCCCTGGATGCCGAATTGGCCAACAAGAGACCCCAGGAACACAGAAGTACAGGAGCAGTTCTGTCCTCAGGTCTGGAGATTCTGTGGTCAGGAAATCACGTGAAGACAGTGCCCACTTCTCATTTGTAATACAGGCTAAAGTAGGCCACACGGTTCCGATGCTTTCTAAAGTCCTTGTCTGTGGAGAGCTGCAATAAAAGAAGATTGACTGGCTCAGTATCCCAGCAGGAATCCTTTACTTCTGATCTTCCTGACTATGTGAAATAGAACTTCACATATTAACCCTGTGATCCAGGTAAAGCCCAACCCAAGAGTAATTGAGGTGTAATGATTCGTGATAACTGAAAACATACATGATAACATACTTTGGTGTTCATCATGCTAGCAATTATTGGCTACTTGGAAATTTTTGAGTAGTTGGTCAGCATCTTGAAGACAAGGATTGTATGTTTAACTATATGTTATCCATAGGTCTTAACACATATATCCATATATTAGGCATTTAACAAATACTTATGGATTTAATAATAAATTCCACTAGGAAAAAACCATGAATCTAGAATTATTATAGCAAACCCATACTAAGTATATATTCTATGTACTGTATTAAATGGCTTTCCATATTATATGTTATTAATCTTTACCACAATGCCAGATAAACTGGATTATTAAATTCATTTTAAAGATAAGAAAATTGATACATAGAAAAAGGCCTAAAGGTCACACAGAAAGGCAATGCTGGATTCCTATTTGAAGACAGGTAGTACTTTCCTGTTTTTGCTCTTACTTAAAATGCTCTCAAATTCTCCAGTGGTCTAACACATGGGATATGTCAGAAAGAACAATACATCAGGAGTTATAGATGTGGATTGCAGCCACCCAGTCACCTAATCATTACTATTCTCAGCATCTTCTTATGTTATATAGGATATTTTCCCATGTATACCCTAAGGAATTATCAAGAGCAGCTAATTCCTTATGTAAGGATCAAATAAAATATGATATTTGGCCAGTCATAATTATCTATAAAAAGCTAATGCAGACATATGACTCTTCAAAAAGATTCTAACATTGACATACGCACAAAATATAATAACTTCAGGGGACCATGATCTTGTCAAAGTTCCCTTACAGACTTAGGTTTAAGAACAAATGATAATATAGGATAGCATTGTATAGAATGGTATGTTAACGACCAATCTTATTACCTCAGCCTTTAGAGTTCTTTTCTCTAGACATGGAATCTGACACCAGTCTGGAGATCCAAATTTCATTGGCCAAACAACTTTTGGGGGTGACTTCTTCTCTGGATTGTATGTACCAGGTCTAGAAATAAACATGCAAATATCATGGTTGATGACTGAACATGAGTTCCACCCTTCCTTGGAAAAAACAAGACTAAGTTTTCAATGTCAGGCAACGTGTGTTTCATTTCCCTGTTAGTGTATTTCTAATTAGGCTGCCAGTGTGAAAGAGAGCCTCAACATCCAGGTAGGGTTAAAGATAGACTCTAAAAGTAATTTTGTGGTGATACTTTATTTGTGCTTTAATAAATAAAGTTTGCCTGGAGATCAGAGGAAATAGCAAGCTATTTTAAAGTAAACAAAGAAGTCAGGCAGTGGTAGCACATGCTCTTAATTCTATCACTTAGCAGGCAGGGTCTCTCTGTGTGTTCAAGGCTACACTAGGGAACAGAGCCAAGCGTGATGACACATGCCTTTAATCCCATTTTCCAACCATAGAGTTCTGGAGGTCTGTATAGACAGACATAAAGTGACAGAGCTGGCCAGGAACAGGAAGTGGTATAGCTAGACTAGAGAGCAAATCAGATGGCAGAACAGCAAGGCAATAAAGGTGTGGGTAGACAAGAAGTAACTCTCATTTGGAAGCTGCTGAGTTGGTGAGGTAAGGTTTGGCTGGTGGCTTTCCCCTATTTCCCTGACCTTTCTCTAAGGCTTTCACCCCTATATTTTGGCTCTGTGTTTTTTATTTAATAAAACCGTTTAGATATTTAATCTACAGTATTTCTGTAATTTAGTGTCCTTAGCTGAAAGAGGATCCCAGGAGAGTGACTGATAAGGGATCCACCATGGTGATGGATTAGTACTGCCTACAATTTGAACTTGGTGAAATATATGCAGAGACAAACTTTCTGAAATCTAGGGACAAGCAAAGCAGAGTCAGTTGCTTTGGTTCTTAGACAACAATATTATTTTTGAATTGCCTGTGTTTGTAAAGCTGTTACAGATTCTATTGTGAGGAATGGTTTGTAGAGTAGATACAGAATCAAGACTAACTTCCTTAACACAAGCCTTGGAAAAAATTACCTTCATTCTCTGGTCCTTGGATTTCTCATCAGTTATGGAAAGATTTTTGACTATTTCCACTGCAGGTGCATATACCTGAGTGGGTTCATAGGCATCTAGACTAAATTCCATTGGCTTTCAATGCCTAGATACTCTAACCTGCCCTTCTGTGTTCACATTTCCTCTGTTCTCACTGTACTCCAGCCATGACCAAGTCTTCCTTTTCTATCTGATCCAATGTCTTCTCAACTTAAAGCACTTGCACTTGCTCTTCTTTCTGCCTGGGGTGCTCTGTCTCCACACAATAGATTAAAACCACTTCGCAGGACTGGCTTAATCTATTCATTCAGATCTCAGAACAAGTGGCATTTACTGAGTGTTTTCCTTAATAATCTCAGACAAGGTAGCCTCCAACTTATAACTCTGTCACATCGTAATCCTGTTCTAATGTCTTCATAGGACAACACCAGCTCCCCACATTTATGGTGTGCCCATGGTAGTCTTAGCTTACAGATACTGTCCTGAGGGAACTGCCACTTGGTTCCTTTCACATCCTGGACGTGTTACAATTTGACTAATAAATCCTTATTGCTGTTGGCATTTCCTTGAGTACTTAATTCTGATTTCTTTGGTTCTGACTTACTCTCCAAGAGATCAGGATCCCTGTTTGGTGGGTATACTGAATGATCTGTGGAAGATACAAAACCTTCTGACACGTTAGTAAATATCTATTGAATTAATAACCGGTTCTAACAATGATACAGTACTGGAGACCAGAGAAGTTAGAGGTTAAGTCTTTACAGATTTAGCTGGGAAAGTTTTGATGTAATTCCTGCTTTATGTGCTTCTTCCCTATGAAATGCACAGTAAAACAGGAGACATACCCAGGATAAGAATTGCCCTGAGCTTCACTCCTAAATCGAGGCATCAAGGCATTAAATGGTGCAAAGCTTTGTTTGGATTTTTCATTCCAAGTACAAACTTTCTGGTACATTCCTGGATATGGTGTCACATCCTGTAATCACTAAAAGGACTGGTGTGTTAGAGGCTGATAAAATATCATCTATATTATCACAAATTATTTAAGATAAAACATGACAATCATTTAATACTGCTTATAAATCAGCTACAGTTCAGTGTGTCAAAGGTGTAGAAATAGGCCCTATGTAGGCAAAACCCTAAATATGGATGTGGTTTAGCTATGTAAATATAATATATATATATATAGTATGGGTAAAGAATCAAAGGCAAGTTGGTACAGTTTACCACTGGGATATTTTTATAGTTAGATTGCCAGTCCTAGACTGTCCAGCAGGAAAGTAGAATCTTAGTTAGTCAGGGGCTGTAGCTCAGTGGAAGCACATTTGCCTGGTATAGTCTAGGCTCAGAACTCATCAGAAAAAGGAGAAAGATAAGGATTTTGTTTTCTGCTCACAATTAGACTTGAAATCCAGTCAGACACACACTCACGCACAATGAAAAAGTTGGAATTTGTCCTTTAACTGACAAGATAGTGTGATGTAAATAAACTTAGCTTCTATATTTTAAAGCTCTGTCTGAGGACTATTTCTTCAGTGAACTGTTTTCACTCTCCCAGGGTTACTTCCTGCTTGCAGTGTTAATGCCTCAACTTTTTATGTTGCCACACGAACCGCTTTACAATCCCAGAACATTACCTTGCTGACTGGCTTAAACCTCACGGCTGTCCTGGCTCCAATAGCATAACCTTTTTGTACTGGTCGGGACATGAGACAGGCTGTATGCTAAACCATTCCACTTCCGGTGGAAGGAAGAGAGGGAAGGGGGGGGGGGGGGTGGGGAGAAGAAAAAAATATCAGTAATACAATCATAAAGCAGCCTTCAAAGTGGAGTGAATTTAGAATGTTCCTATGTGAACTTCTTTGCAAGACATTATGGTTTTTTCTTGTCTTGATTCTTTTCTAGTTAAAACCATAGTGTTAAACACAAACAACAGGAGGGACTGTGCAAAGAAGTCTGGCTGGAGAGAGGAGTACATTGAATTTCTGTGAATTCCAGTGACTTCCATCTTCAGAGCCCCTGTAACAACTGAATTTGCGTTTATGGAAGAGGCAGCCCGAGGACTGAACTAAGCAGGAAGAAACTGACATCAGCTCAAAGGGATGCTGGAAGTAAAGATGGAGCAGGGATTGCATAAGGATACAGCTTGCGTTTGGTGGGGATGGAAAGGGGTGAACTATGGGCCTTTACACATTGGCTCTACAGCTGCTTGTGGACCAGGGCTCCTTCTCATGTTGGCACCCAGATAAAAAAAGGCACACATAGAGTAATTTTTCTGTCAGAACACTTGTGTATCCTTCCATAGGGTACTGAAGGGAGGTGAATACTCACATCTGCTGCCGTGTAACACCCCGGACCTGTGTGGGGCGATCCCCTGACAGGGAGAAACGTGTTCCCCAACCAGGTTGGGGGGGTGGTAGTGAGGAAAGAGTTTCCTCTTCTGACGTGTCCCAAAGGAGTAATCATCCACCTTCCCTAAAGATCAAGAGGAGAAACTCCAAGTGAGCACGAGGGTGGAGGGAAGCATCAGGGCTGGTCCGTAGGACGACCTGGCGGCCAACTCTTACGTAAACCTCGCTGCGTAACTCCACGGAGCGAGTGAGCGAGCTGTACTTTCTCCGTGTTCATCTCTCCTGGTCTTCTTACCCCTTTTTCTGCTGTCTGTTCTGTAGTCCTCTGCTACTCTTCTCATCTACTTTGCTGAAGCACATCGTGCACTACTAGGGTTCGCACTGTGTACTACGTTGCCAAGGGAACGGAGCGGCTGAGAGCCAGAGAGGTGGAGCATAATGCCCTGAGTGCGCATGAGCAGCGGATTGGCCCGCGCGCATCGGTCACTTCAGATCTAGGCTCTGAGGATATCTTAATTCATCCTCTGAACTGAGGGTGGGGCCTGCTAGACATAAAATAGAAGGGCTGAGTAGGTGAGAGGGTGTCAAACTGCTTCGGAAACATCCACGAGGAATGCAGTGCTGTAAAGGTAGGGGCATGGGATTCAGACCGCCTTAGGTCCGAACTACTGGTACCAGGGAAGCTGAAAAAACTCAGGAACTGTGTTGACAAGTGAGGAGGATGTGTAGTTGAACAATGACAGGAGCAGAGGATGCGGGCAAGGTTGAGCTGAAAGCTAGGACACTATCAGGTCCATCTTAGGCACATTTTTCTGAGAGAGAGAGAGAGAGAGAGAGAGAGAGAGATGAGAGAGAGAGAGAGAGAGGAGAGAGAGAGAGAGAGAGAGAGAGAGAGAGAGAGAGAGCAGAGAGAGAGACAGAGAGAGAGACAGAGAGAGAGACAGAGAGAGAGAGACAGAGAGAGAGAGGGAGGGAGGGAGACAGAGAGAGACAGAGACAGAGAGAGACAGAGAGACTGAGACAGAGGGAGAGAAGGAGAGACAGAGGGAGAGAGCTACATAGAGGCAAAGAAACAGAAAGAGACGTGTGTGTGTGTGTGTGTGTGTGTGTGTGTGTGTACAAGGGTGAGGAGGTAGGGGAGTGTAGGGGTGGGTATGGGTAACGGGCTTTCAAAGACTAGTGGCTCTCAGTGGAACAGTAAGAGTGCATTGGCACTGCAGAATTGCTTAATAATTAAAAAAATTCTTTAATTTCTAAGTCTCAGTGTCTTCATGATTCAATTGATAAGGTTGCTGAGAATTTTGAAGCAATGGAAACAAAACCATGTGGTGTCGGCTTCCTAGCGGTTGACAGTGCGAAAGGTTTGCATCACTGAAGATAAGAGCCAGCTAGCCTCTGAGTCCCCTAACATGAGGAAAAACGTCCGTGTTTGTCATTCACCTTTAAACTTGGTCCTGGGCAGAAACAAGGACTTGTTTTCGCTGTGTTGTAGACCAGCTTTAGGAGTTGTCCAGGTATGGGGGGTAAGGAGGCACACTGGCTGCTGCCTGCTGCTCTTTGTCTCTTTAAAGATGATCCTGCAGTGCACGTGTGCTTTAGGCTAACACTTTTTTCAGAGATAATTTTACAGATTTATTTAGTTTTTAAAAATTCATTTATTTTACTTTATTTTCTTTTTAGTGTGTGTGTGTGTGTGTGTGTGTGTGTGTGTGTGTGTGTGCGAGCACATCCAATTATATGCATGTGTGCCACTTGCATGCAGGTGTCTGTGGAGGCTAGAAGAAGGTGTCAGATCTCCTGGAACTTGTGGGCGCTGAGAACCCAATTTGGGCCCTCTGCAAGAGCAACAAATTGTTAGCCACTGAGCTATCTCTCCAGCCAAATTTTTTTTTTTTTTTTTTTTTTGGTTTTTCGAGACAGGGTTTTTTTTTTTTTTTTTTTAAGTGAAAGTTGGCCCCTTAGTGCAGATCTTTATTCCCAGCTACTTAGGAAGCTGAGGCAGGAGGATCACAGGTTCCAGGCCTTCTCTAGCTGCGGACTAAGTTCAGTCTGGGTAACTGAGACCTACTTCAAACTGAAAAATGAAAAGAGGGCTGGTGATATTGCTCAGAAGTAGAGAGATTGCCCAGAATGCATGAAGCCCTAGGTTCATTTCCCAAAGCTACAAAGTAAGTAAAATGATGCTATTTTGAAAGTTTACAAAAGCACACTTAACATATTTTATTTTTCAATCAACACAAAATTATGACTATTCATGTCTTCATATGCTGTTTCAGTATGTGCGTATACTGTGTGATATTAAAATCGGGGAGAACATCCATCTCCCCAAACATTTGTCATCTCCGTGTTGTAAACCTTCAAATTCCTGTCTTCTGGCTGGGGAGAGCATTTTTTACCTAAACATTATTGGAGTGACGCTCTTGGCCAGCGTGCCAGAATGCCTAAACATCCTGTAGTGCCCTGCCTAGTTACCCAGTGAATTGTTCTGTGTACTGCATAATGTCCAACTGTCCGTCTACAAACAACAGTTGGGAAAGAGCCAGGAGTGGTGGTGTACTCTGAGGCCAGCCTGAGTTACATGTGCTCCTGCTTCAGACAAAAACTTAAAAAACTGTCCGACTTTCTGTCGATCTATTATCTAGCAATGTGTCTATCATTTATTTATGTATCATCTATACATGTATCTGTATCTATCAATATATGTATGTTTGAATCTACCTACCTACCTACCTATCTTTAAACAAGAACTAATGAAGAAAACCCAGAATATGGGAGGTTGTTATAAGGAGCTAAGATTAAAAAAAATATTTTTGAGAATTTCATACATGCAGACAATAAAATCATATCTCCCCCATTTCCTTTTCCAACTCCCCCCATAATTCCACTTCACCTCCTTCCCAACTCTATAACTTTACATTTTTTGACAACTCATTAAGTCCATTATTGCTGCCTGTGTGTGTATGGATGGGGGCCATTCATTGGAGCATGGGGAACTACTAGTTGCCATAAGGGAGCTAAACTAAAATGGACTAAAAATTGGGTCTCAAAGTCATAGTATATAATTTACTTCAAGAATTTTATAAAAATATGACTATGGTACTACTAATGATAAGGAAAATATAAATATATATTGGTACTAATTTGATAATTTTCACTTCTATTATTGTTTTAGGAAGTACTAATATATTTAAAAATTTTTGAATATTTTTTTGTTTGTTTTTTTCAAGGCAGAGTTTCTCTGTGTAGTCCTGGCTGTCCTGGAACTTGCCCTGTAGACCAGGATGGCCTTACACTTAGAGATCTGCCTGCCTCTGCCTCCTAGTGCTGGGATTAAAGGTGTGTGTCACCACACCTGGGTAACATTTTTATTCTTAAGACAACTAGTTTTAAAACAATATTTTGATTTTGATCCACACAAATAGTACATAGTTATAAGGTACATTATGACACTTCAATACACTTATAGTATGTATAATGATCAAATCAGCAGCTTGCTTCTAAGATATTAAAAAATAAGAAAAAGCTTAGAATTTAAATATGTAAGAAAATACTATTATTCTAGTTTATAACAGAATGAAAAACACGAAAAGGTAACTCAAAACAGAAAAAGCCCAATTTCTTTTATTTTCTTAAATTTCTATAATGTGATTACATTGCTAAATACTTTGATTTTAAAATAAAAAGAGAAATAAAATTAAATCACTAATTTGATGTATAGCTCAGGCTTCAAAATTAGGTGGTTTATTTTAGAGTTCTGATCATGTACTAATTTGTAGGATTCCCTGTCTATAATAATCTGTTGTTTTTAATCCTTTTTCTATGAACAAATTATTTCCTGGCTAACTTACTATGTCACTTGATATTTTTAAAAAGCAACAATTTATACCTATAATACATATTAACAAAATGTAAGATGTCTTACAACATGAATATATATAACATATCCCTAAAATATGAATAAATAATAATAAAATTAACAGAAAATTAATATGTAGATCATAAAGATCTTATTTCTTTGTTGAGTCTCTGATCTGGCCTTAAACATGCTTGAAGGTAAAGTCAAAATTGAGGTCATACCCCCATCACAAATTTAGGGCAGTTATTCATGAAACAAACCCTTACAGCTGTTCATTATTGGCTTTGTTTATACGACAAAGTGTGATGTGGTAGAAAATTTTCTCAAAAGTTCTTGAGATAGCAAATCCATAAGAGCTTTTATCTATATCTGGTGGGGTGAATGTATATGTGGGGAGATATTTGTTATTTTCTTTTACCCAAGGAAAATCTGATAACACAGCACATTGTAGGCAAGTCTGTGCAAGATTTCAAGAACATAGCCAACACACAGGGAAGTTTGATGCTTTTCATGACTTAATACAAGGTAACAGCCCAGAGGAATTCTAAGAGAACAAGATGGACTGAATTATTTTTGTATAAAAATCATGTTTTTCCAGCAGTCTTTCAGCAAAGCTTCACTACTTCATTGTTAATATTCCTTTATTGACTCTGGGACTTTTAGCACTGACTTATCAAGTCCTTGAACACACTGTTTATAGGACATCTTTTAGCCGGGTGGTGGTGGCGCACACCTTTAATCCAGCACTTGGGAGGCAGAACCAGGCAGATCTTTGTGAGTTCGAGGCCAGTCTGGTCTACAGAGTGAGATCCAGGAAAGGTGCAAAGCTACACAGAGAAATCCTGTCTCAAAACAACAACAACAAAACAACAACAAAAACAAAAAAAAAAAGGATACCTTTAAACCTTCAACCTGTGTTTTAGGAAATATTCATATTTTCAATTTCTCATATTTTTGAGAATTCCATTTGCATCATTAGTGACATGAAACATATCTTGCAAAGTATGTTGAAAGTAGGCAGCTCATTGATACCCAGCACTAGTATAAGGCAGCCTAGTATAAGGCAGCCCGTCAATACCCAGCACTGGCAGGCTGGTATAGGCAGCCTGTCAACATCCAGCACTGGCAGGCTAGTATAGGCAGCCCATTGATATCCAGCATTGGTAGGCTAGTTTCCTTCCTGATAGCTAACTTGTTGATAGTAACAGTACAGGGCAGAAGACAATGGAACACTGTCTTCTAGTGCCCAAAGTAGCAAGACTCGAAGGATGGCATTCAAATTCCATAGGAAGGTCAACAAAAAGTGCATGGGTGGGTGGTAGTATCAGATGAAAGAAAGCCAGAGGCGTTGCAAAGATAGAGGTTATTTTCAGTCAACACAAAAGCCAGTGTTCCTAGAACCTGGGTCATTTCTGAATGTGTTTGCATCTACCTCACAACACAGCCTCAGAATATATTATGCAAAAGCTTGATGGAATAAAATACAAAGGAAACCACTCTATGTCCAGAATGGAAGACTTTAAAGTACCACTCTTAGTAATGGACAATATAAACAGACTAAAATCAGGATGGTGCCGGGCGGTGGTGGCGCACGCCTTTAATCCCAGCACTCGGGAGGCAGAGCCAGGCGGATCTCTGTGAGTTCGAGGCCAGCCTGGGCTACCAAGTGAGTTCCAGGAAAGGCGCAAAGCTACACAGAGAAACCCTGTCTCGAAAAACCAAAAAAAAAAATCAGGATGGTAAGATTTGGTTAACACTACTGTCACCTTGGAGCTGGGCAGATGGCTCTGTGAGTGACAGTGCTTGCTGTGGAAGCATGGGAACCTGAGGTCAGGACTCAGCACTCACACTGAGTGACTGCACGCATGATTGTAACCCCAGTGGTGTGGGGAGTGGAGGCAGGAGGCTCACTGGGACTTGCTGGTTACTAGCCTTGCTCCAAATTTAGTGAGAGACCTGGTACAGAGTGAATGTGGAAAGTGAGACAGTGGGGAGTACAGTGTTCTCTGGCCTCCTGTGTGTGTTCTGCACATGGTGCCCCCAACATGTGTACATACCATCCACACACCACACCCACCCACATATATACACATACCAAAAATATTAAAAAACTACATCTATCAAATGATGGAATCGCCACATGAGGAACATTACACTGATCTAATAACTGAAGAATGGATGTAGATGTGCTTTTAAGTCCTTGGACACATTTATTCAGACTTGTGCTTGTTTCAGAGATCTAAAACTGTCACACTAGTGAAATTTGAGTTCATGGAGAGTCTGTTCCTTAACTACAGGGGAAATGAAATAGATCCACAAAAAGTCATTAACAGACAGAAAATTATTTTAACCAAATGATAAAGAAAATATGATACACATAAGGTAGCCAAAATAATGAGCAGTCAAAAAAAATTGTAGCATTAAATGCGTGTGTTAAAAAATGAGAAGGCTATAAAATATGAATGTAAGAACTCATCTCAAGAAATTAGAGAACTTGTATTAAATTAAATCTGAAGGAAGGAAAACAAAGGCAGCAAGAAAAACTATGTATATCTATTTGTCAAAGAGAAAAACCGAATATGTAGTGAGAAAAATCTAAACATGTTGAGCCTGGATGGATAGTATGTGCCTATAGTTTCGGCTGCTTAGGAGGTTGAGGCAGGAGGATCGTCAGAGTCCAGGAGTTTGAGGCCAGCCTCAGAAATATACTGTGACCTTTACCTAAAAAAAATTAGAAAACCAGCTCTTTAAGAACACAAAGAAAATTAATAAATCACTGATAATAGTGTTTAGGGTAAAACGTAAGGGAAGGAACAAACAACTGAGATAAAAAAAAGGGCAGCTTTATTAGAGACTTTGCAAACACTGACAGCAAGTGGAAACCATAAGACTATATTCAATTAAGTTTATTTTATTATTTATTTTTTATTATTTTTGGAACTGAGGATGGAACCCAGGGCCTTGCGCTTGCTAGGTAAGCGCTCTACCACTGAGCTAAATCCCCAACCCTCAATTAAGTTTAAAGAGTTAGATGAAGTCAGCAGTTTTTAGAAAAGTTATTGTAGTAGTTTTTAGGAAAGTTTTTAGAAAAGTGTAATCTCAAAAGTATTATAAGTAGAATTCACAGTATATGGCTTTTTTTAAAATATATCAGCCTAGCTAGGCTATAGTTTCTGATTATTTCATTAAAATTTTAGGGTTTACTTGAAGAGATTTTGGAGATATGACTAAAGTCCCTCATCAGTTGACTTCAAGTAAAGTTTATTCCTTAATCTGGATGGGCTTTTAAAGGTTCCACTAAGAGATAGGGTACAGTAAGAGAAGGAAAATGCCAACTGCCTCTGCATAGCATCAGCCTGTGGAGTGACTTGGCCTGCCTGTGTTTTGGACTTGCTTAGCCAGCTCCCCCAACCTGAAATGCACCCAGGTTAAGGACCTTCCTGCAGATATCTTTTAAAAGACCGTTAAGCATTTGAATGGCAAGGAAAGGCTGGAGAAATTATTGTGGATTGAAAGATATTGATGAAACATGACAGTGGAGCGCAGCGTAAATTCCTGGAGAGGGTCCTAGATGAGATAGGGTTGTGACCGTTGGAGGAGCTCAACAGTGTGTGTGTGAATTCAAGGGTAGTACTGCATTGCTGCTGGTTTACAGAGTGGCAGTGCCATACAGACACAGTGCGAGGGAGTTTTCTGCTGGGAGTTTCACTGGAGGCTTTATGGAGGACTGGGCACCATGTCAGAAAAAGTGTATTCAAAAGAAGACACACACACAGACACGCAGACACACACAGACACACAGACACAGACACAGACATACACACACACACATACACACACGAGAAAGAGAGAGAGAGAGAGAGAGAGAGAGAGAGAGAGAGAGAGAGAGAGAGAGAGAGAGAGAGTGCAAGACAATGTCATACAACTGAAGAACTGGGATGAATGAAAAGGTTGTTCTTTGTGCAACTCTTCTTTAGGTTTGAAATGGTTTCAAAATAGTAATTTGAACCAAGAGAGACCATTTAGAAAGTGAGAAAGTGAGCCAAGGTGTCAGAGACGGTGACAGCAGCAAAGCATTGAGGCCTGTGGCATTCAACACAGAACCACTGAAATGTGTGGCCATTGAGTGCTTGAAACATGGCTACTCCAAGTTAGAGAAGCTGTGCTAGTCTACACTCGTTCGTTGTGACAAAATACCTACACCAAGGAATTTAAAAGGAAAACATGTTTGTTTTGGCTCCCGGCTTCAAGGTTTTAGCTGTGGTTACTCAGCTTTGCTGTTTTGGGCCTGTGCTGAGGCAGGATGCCATGGCAGGCAGCGAAGGGAAAGCAGAGCTGTTCACTCAGTGGCAGCAAGGAAGTAGGGTCTGGGGTGCAGGGAGCAGGGACAAGTTGTAGCCTTCAAGGACAGGTCCTCAGTGACCTACTTCCTCCAATTAGACCCTACTTCTAAAGTTTCCAGAACTTGCCTATAGTTCATCAAGCTATGAAGTCATGGGTGTTTAAACACATCAGTGAGCCCAGAGCCCTCATGATCCAGTCAACTCTCAAAGTGAACACTGCCCATTGAGATCAAGTCTTCACATGAGCTTCCAGGGGGATGTTTTAGGTCCCAGACATAACTACAAGTGAAACACACACTGTATTTTAAAAACACACTGAACAAGGTGTAAACTAGGTTTTGCGTTGATAACACATTGAAATGACAGTATTTGGTGTTAAATCAAACCACGATTAAAATGAACTTCTTGTGTTTTATTCTTTTAATTTGGCTACTTGGAAACTTAAAATTATACACATGGCATATGTTGTATTTTTATGGGGCAATTCTGACCTAGAGTGTATAAAGTACTGTTACAAAGTAGTAAGAAAAATCATTTCATTTAAAAGATGAACAAGACTTGAGTGTTAACTTCACAAAAGAACACCGAAATAACTGGCAAGTACATAAAAGTGCTTGTCTGAGAACTTATAAAGGCAGTTGGAAGCTGGAATGTGATGGACACTGAGTGACCAAGAGCCTGAGGATGATAAGAACATGAAACAGTAAAAACTCTAGCCTGAACTTCTGGTGGATGTGGTTGGTGGTTTGAATGAGATGCCCCCATAAGTCTTGGGCATTTGAATACTTGCTGCCCAGTTGGTAGCTATTTGGGGAGAATTAGAAGATGTGGCCCTGCTAGATAAAGTATGTCACTTGGAGAGGGCTTTGAGGATTCAAAGACTCAGGCTGTTTGCCTCTTGTTGGCAGTTTGAGATGCGAACTCTTAGCTGTGCTCCAGCAGCCTGCTCTTTCCACTCCACTATCATAGACTGTAATCTTCTGGAACCATAAGCTCTTTCTTCTATGAACTGCCTTGGCCATGCAGTTTTATCCCACTAAGAGAAAAGTAATCAACACAGCGGAAATGTAAACCAGTCATTGCGTTCACCCTGGATAACTGTGGTGACCTTTATAAGACTGACCATAGACGGCTCTGTGGCCCCTTAATTTTTCCTCCTCGGCATTTACTTGGCAGTAATGCACACAATTGTGTACTGAAAGACACGTGCCAAAAAGTTAAGAGCAACATTGGTCATAATAGTACTAAACTAGAAACAAAAATATCCATTACTAATGAAATTGAAAAACTAAATCATGGAATAGTAATATAAAGGACAGCAGTGGAGATGCAATGTAAACAGATGATAAGAGGATCCCAGGGCTGGGAAGGGGGCTCACGTGGTAAAGTGCTTGCTGCACAAACACGAGGCCCTGAGTTCAGGGCCCAGGACCCACATAAAAAGCATAGTGGTACGTTTCTGTAACTCTGGCAATGGGGAGGTGGAGACAGGATTATTCTTGGGGCCCGATGGCTGGCCAGCATGGGAGTCCCAGGCTAACTGAGTCTCTGTCTCAACAAGACAAGGTGGTTATCACCTGAAGGATGACACACAAGGTATTTAATGAAAGAATCAGAGACTGTAGCCTAGCTAGGTTGATATATATAAGAAAAAAAAGTCTCAGAAAACATTCTTATATTGCACCAACATCCTGCTCCTCAGGGAACTCATGGGCTTTGGTATCTATCCCCAATTGTCTTACCAATGTCCACTCTGATGGCAGCCAAATGATCATATATTTCATCATTCTGCAAATATTCACCTACTCACATATGAACACACACATACACAGACAAAAATAATGAAAAAAAGCCCGGGAGTCACTCATCCTCAAGGACAGCTTCTCTTTGTAGCAGACTGAAGCCATTACAGGAAACCGATAGCCTGGAGTTGTGGAGTCCAGTCTCAATGGCTACATCTACAAAACACTCCTGCCCCTAAGGCTCCGGGAACACTGTGGAAGAGGAGGGCAGAAAGACTGTAAGAGCTAGAGGATCAGGGAACTTTCTGTAAGATTGTTTCTCCTAGTCGTGCCAGAAACTGCATCCATAAAGTCTAAACACAGTTGCTGAAACATGAGCTGAATAAGGACAACACAATAAACATGCTGAAGTGGACCGGCAAAGCCCAGGAGGCCTCACCCTACCCAAAAAACGTACGGGCAACTAAGGGATGCTGAGAGTGGGAGAAAAGTTTCCTCCGAAGAAGAGCACACATGCTTGTTATTCAATACCAAAATTTCAGGCCTGAGAACATACATGCAAATAGCATTATACAGACTGAGCAGGTTATAATTAGGAATATATACGTATATACATCTATTGATATATAAATGTAACAACAATTAATGAAAAAAGAGGCCATAAATTTGAAAGAGCGAGGAGGAGTATACAGGAATGTTTGAAGGGAGGAGAGGGAAGGAGAAAATGATGTAATTATATCATCATCTCAACAATCACAGAAATTAAACAAAAGAGGCTGGAGAGATGGCTCAGTGGGTAGGAATGTTTGCTGTTCAAGAATGAGGGCCTGAATTTGGATCCCCATCACTTCTATAAAAAGCCAGGCGTGGTACTCATACCTATAATCCCAGCACTGGACAGAAGAGGATCACTGGGGCTTGTTGGTCTCTGGCCTAGCTAAAAATGTCGAGATCTGGGGTCACTGAGAGAACTTCTCTCAAGGGAATAAGGTGGAGTCTGGTAGAGGAGGACTCCTGATGTGTTCTTGTGGCCTCAAATGCGTATCACCCCCACATGCCCATGTGCATCCATCTCATTTGTACGTAACACAAAACAAAATGAAAATCTTGCAAGGCAATAATAGAGTCTCACTGGGTTGAATGAAGGAACTCAGATAGATGAACATTCATAAGATAACATAAGTCAGTTTGTATGAAATTTCAAAATAAGTAAACCTAATCTATGAGTTAGGAGTCAGGACAGCTAGACCAGCAGGGCAGGCTGAGAGGCCCTGTGGAGGAGGTTGTGGAGTGACAGTGAATTTCTATCTTGGTGTACTGATTATACCAGTGAGCTCACCAATCACTTCATGTTTGATTTAGACCCCTTTCAGTATGTACTATACACCAATAAAATAATTTATGTCAGTATCTCTGAGCCAAATGTTCTGGTACTACCTGTGACCCAAGCAGTCTGGAGGTGGAAGCCAGAGAATACTGAGTTTGTGACGATTCTGAGCTACATAATGAGACTTTGTTTCAAAGAACGCAGGGAAAACCTAGTAAATGAAACAACACTGTTTACTCCCTGAAATTCACTCATGACCTATCCCATCCCTCTTTTTAGACATAAAGGGATTTTATCTACAAGTAACCCATGTTCAGGTAGTTATTTGCCTTTTCCTGTTACCAGAAGCTAGTAAGATAGTATTGTCTTCCTCCCTTCATTCCTTTGTTTGTTCGTTCATTTGTTCATTCGTTCCTTTCTTTTTTTGAGACAAGGTCTCTTTATGTATCCCCGGCTGTCCAGGAGCTTGTTATGTGTATCAGGCAGGCCTCAAATTCAGAGATCTGTCTGTCTGTGCCTCCCGAGACCTAGAATTAAAGGTGTGCACCAACATACCTGGTGTTAATTTTATTAACACTGTTTTTTTCTTTCTTTTTTTTCTTTTGTTTTGTTTGGCGTCCAATTGTAAATCCTCTCTAATGCTCATATGAGATAAAATTTGATCTTTTTTTTTTTTTTTTTGAGACAAGGTTTCCCTGTGCAGCTTTGCGCCTTTCTGGGAACTCACTTGGTAGCCCAGGCTGGCCTGAACTCACAGAGATCCACCTGGCCCTACCTCCTGAGTGCTGGGATTAAAGGCGTGCACCACCACTGCCTGGCATGATCTTCTTAATCCTAATTTTATTTATTGTAAAATACATGGTGCAAGAATTCAACCTCACTGTCTTTTAAAGTAGTTATGGTTGAGCATCTCTTTGCTGGTATACATGACCTATTACCAGAATTCAGTTTTCTTTTTAAAACTAAAATTAGGGCATTATATATGAGCTTATGAAATTGTGTAATGTGTTACTGATTAATTTAACAACAGAACAAGGAAGTGAACATCATGAAATGATTTGTCACCCAAAGTAGGCCTTAGATCTGAACAAGGTTAGGGACCTCTGATCTGGGGAGTAAAAATACTGCTTCAGGTGTCCAGAGAAAGTGGACAGAGGAGAAGAAACAGACTTCCTAAGTCCTCCCTTTTAGACTTTCTTAAGTGTCAGACTTTGCCATTCAGTAGTAGCAAGTGAACTACTTGGGCTCTGAAGTCTCTCCAACTGGTGTGCACTAAGTACTGGCTTGTGTTTCCTAGCTTCATGATCTTGTGGGAGCTACTGAAACTCTGAAGCCCTATGGAGTATGGCAGGAGTCATGTCTTTCCTCCAGGGGCTGCCAGGAGATTGTAGGAGTCTCCACAGGGGCAGATCGTGCAGAGTGAGTATAACTTGTTAATGCAGAGCTGGAAACTCATTTCTAGTCTACCACTCTGTGTTCAGGGCACCAGCTGGCTCCAGGGGTACTTCTGTTCTGCTTTTTCTGCTTGGGGAATTTGCCAAGGCTTTTGGCATAGTAGGCAGAGGCTTCTCCTTCCCACCTAGGACCAGGTTCCTCCTGCCATCCTCATGTGATCTCTAGCCTGTCTTTTCAAAATTTATCTCCTACCACAAAGGGATTTATTATATATATAATATATATATAATATATATAATATAATTATATAATAAACATTATATATATATATATATATATATGTATATGTATATATGAGTCTGAGAGCGTCATTACCTTGATGGAAATTCCAAAAGACTGGATGGTTGCTCTGTTGTGTGAATTCATTGTCTTTGGTCTTGTCAGGCAGGTCTTCTGTCTTAGGGTTTCCAGATGTCTCGAGAGATTTGGGCCATAACTGTAGTGCATGGGAACTTTCAGGAAGCCTGGGCTCATTTGTTTGCATGAGACACCACTCTCTCGATGTTTTTAAGCAAGAAAATGAGGGGTGCTCTCAAGACTGGCTGCTAAGCAACAGCTCTGCTCTAGAAGTTCCCCTTTGTGACATTGCTTTCTGCAAATCAGCATTGTCATATAAAGGCTGCTGGAAAGCCTGATTTGAGTAGTAACTCTACCAATGATCAACAACAGGATCCTGGGCTAATTCCCTTCAGCTCTGGTATATGTTAACATGCCTTGTTCATTTCTACCAAGAGGAGCTTGTCCTCGCCATAACTCTGCCTGAGAAACTTCCCAGATGAGAAAATTGTTGGCTGCCTTTGGCTTTGGCTAAGATCGTCCCACAAGAATCCTTGTCTGGGACTGGACAAACCAAAGTATTGTCATTCACTGGGTACTTTTAAACAAGCTTTCACCTTGTTCATTTCCTTCTTTTATTTATTGTTCAACACAACCACTCTGCCTTTCACACTGAGGGGGGCATCTGGCGTGTAGTAGAAAGCGCTTGGAGTTTGCGGTGACTGGTTATTCCCCAGGGGGAGGACTGTCTGCCAGTTGCCAGTGCTATCATCTCTCATGAGATCTCCGTGTTTGGTGTCAGGAGATGGAGTAAAACAGTAGAGAAGGGTCCGAGCTGTGGTTGCCTGGCTCTGGCTCTGGTTTTGCAAGGAACCAAGTTTCTCCAGGCCACTTCTCCCAGGAAGTAGTAGTATCTGTCTTATGAGGTTTGTGTGAGGACTAAGTAAGAAAATGTATGTTCAATACTTAGAGTTTGAGCTGGATGTGGTGGCATCTGCTTGTAGTCACAACTGCCCCAGAGGTTTAGGCAGGAGGATCACTGAGCCCAGGATATTGAGACTGGTCTGGGTTATACAGGGAGACCTATTCTAAAAGGCAAGAAACAAAACCAAAATAATTTGATACATAAAGTGAGTCTAAAGTGGGTTCTGGAGAAAAACAGAGCCATTATATTCTTATTACATGAGAACATTTTTTTAATTGTAAGTAAGAGAAACACACTTGAGTGCTTTAAGGAACAAACAAGAAGTGTATAGTTAAAAGGGAGTCTTATAGACTCTAAAGGCACAAATGCATCTGGCTTCATAAAGGAGCTAGAATCAGGAGCTGTGAAGCTATTGGTAAGTGCTCTCACTAGATCCTACATTCTAGCTTTGGCATTTAGAGTAACTTTCTCTTCTCAGTCCTCTGCAGCTCCTGAGCTTACATTCTGCCACTCTTTAGTGACAGACAGACCAACAGTCCTTGTTTTCAGTTGTGAATTCCAGGAAGTGATAATCTAATCTGCTCCACTGAGTCTAATGACCAGCTAATCAGACAACCATGTGAGGGGTGACAGCAGCTGGCAGCTACTACTATGGTTTTAAGTACAGTACATTTTTTTTAAGATCCTGCTAGCTCATATTCTGGGCAGATACCCCATGATGTATCCACTGCCCCTCCATGATGAGTCCACAGTTATCAATCCTGGAAACACTGGAGCAACACTGGACCTTCAGCAGAAGTAGAATGATGTGCTGAGCTTCCAATCTTGGACAAGACGAGCTGTGCTGCTTATGCTAGTGAGTCCAGGAGTCACTGCAGCTCCTTCCTGAAAGTGGTCATGATGCTACAGACCGTCCCTGTAAATGTCCTCATCTTGTCCTGTGCACCAACAGTTTAGCCATCTCCCTCTCACAGTCTCAGCCAGCATGCAGATGTACACAGGCAGACGGAAGACTGTAGGTTGATGGCTCCACTCCATTCTCACACAGTCTTTCCACCTTTCACCCGAAGCAGCTGGTATTTCCACATTGAGCAAAGGCGTCCACCCAATCACAAGAAACCCCCAGGGAACTCATGTTTTGACTGTTGATTTTGTTTTGGTACTTTAGGTAGATTCAAGACGACTTTTATAAAGCTCAAAGAAGACTTCAGCACACTGGGAAAAGCTGACAGGGACAAGTTCATGACTAGTTTTTTCATAACAGGTTATTTGAGTAGAAGGTCCATTTGGAAATTGTGCTGGGATGAGATTCCACTTGGGAAGTGCCAGAAGGCATTTTGATTATTCTCTTGGCATGGGTGACACAGAATCTACTGCCTCAGAGCCTCTCTTCCAGCTCCCACTTCCACTTTCTAGAGGATCATTTACTTGCTGAAGATCTGAAACAGAGGCCGTACAACCTGAGAAACACAGCACAAAGTGATGAGGAGGGACCCTCACGAGAAGGCAGGCTTCTGCTGGAGGTGAAAAGAAGTATGGACATGGTGGCCTTGACCAGGGGTTAGATCAGAGGATAATTCTATGCTCAAGATTTAAGAAGTTATATCAACCCAAGTCCTCACACATTTCCCTGTCTTCCTATCTTGCCTCAAAGCCATCTGGACTTGGAATGAATGCTGTGGAATAATCCTGTACACTGTGAATGTGTATTATTCTCATTGGTTAATAAAAACCTGACACGCTGGTAGCTGGGCAGTAAGTTAGGCAGGAAAGCCAAACTGAGAATGATGGGAAGAAGGAGGGCAGAGTCAGAGAGATGCCAGCCAACTTCCTAGGAAGCAAGACATGCTAGAGGACAGGTAAAGCCACGAGCCAAGTGGCAATACATAGATGAATAGAAATGAGTTAATTTAAATGTAAGAGTTAGCTAGTAACAAGTCTGAGCTATTGGCTGAGCATTTGTAAATAATATAAGCCTCTCTGTGTTTATTTGGGACTGGGTAGCTAGGACAGGAAAACTTTGCTTACAAATGAAAAAAGTATTTTTTCTCCATTTAACTCATTAAAACATACTTGCGGATGTACCTACTATGTAAAGTAAAAAGTTTTTAAGATCCAGGTAAAAATATGCTCCAATATAAAAAACAATCTGCCTAGCAACGTGAGAGTACTATTGAGCCTTCCTGATAAATCTCCCCAGAGAGGGGTAAGTGAGACATTGAAGAACAGCCCCATAGAGACATAGATGCTTATAGTGATGCTCAGCACAATTTCTGTAGATTGTTGCACACTCCAAAGATTTATCAGACTTGGACCCTGCTTCTAGGTATTCTTGGTTTGCCCAAAAGGTATACCATCCCCGGCATGGAAGTTGAGGGTTTGTAAAAGCTCAGTGACTGTCACTTGGGCAAGAGCAGTGGGATGAAGTGGGAAGAGTCTCCATGGGCAACGGATATAGGCATGTCAAGGCTTCCCTCGAGCTGATGGAGGGATATTTGCATACCCTTGGCATGTCCCTGGTGTTACATACTTGTACTGTACACTCTGAGAGCATTCTTCAGGGCAGAGGTCAGAGGGAACTGTCCCTGATTGCAGAAAGCACCAGTGAAGTCATCCATGTCAAGGGTCCATAGCATGGCACCTCCCAGGTTGTTCTGTGTAAGCCATTTGGCCTGTTGAAGGATAGAGGATAACAATAGTTGTTTGATTTCTTGAAGTTCAGGGTTGGGGCTTCAGAACGTCCATAGGACTGACTTTACCTTGATATAAAAGCTTTTAACATTATCATAGCCAACCCATTTGTTGCCCTGATAAGCATAGGGCACTTCCTGAGCAGCATCCCAGGCCTCAGTGGCTCCATCGTTAAGGAAGGTGCAAATCTTTAAAAGCCAAGAGACAAAAATATTTTAAATATTATGTCATGCAAGAGAAAAAGGTAGACTTCATTTTTTTCTTCCTTTAATATATGTGTCTAGTGGGGGTTTTCCTTAGTTTTCTAGTGGATTTTATTTGGAGTTAAGAAGTTTGAGGTATTTTTCTTTTGGTGGTTTTGGGGATGAAAGTCATGGCCTTGCTCATGCTACATAAGTACTCTGCAACTGAGCCTCATCCACAGCCCATTTTTTTTATTACTTACTTGTTTTTGTTATAGAGTCTCAGTCTATAGCAGACTTCAAACTGTTGACTCCTTTACCTCTGCATTCTGAAAGCTGATATTACAGCTTTATATATATAGCACCATACTGGACAGAAATATTCATGATGTATCATTGTACACTATGATACATTTTTTTTTTTTTGGTTTTTCGAGACAGGGTTTCTCTGTGTAGCTTTGCGCCTTTCCTGGAACTCACTTGGTAGTCCAGGCTGGCCTCGAACTCACAGAGATCCACCTGGCTCTGCCTCCCGAGTGCTGGGATTAAAGGCGTGCGCCACCACCGCCCGGCTGATACATTTTTTAAAAGTGTATATGGTACTAGAAATTGAACCCAAGGCCATACTAATTAAGGCAAGAGCTAGACCACTGAGTAACACCCTCAGCTCATGCTATTTTTCAAATGCTCATTTACTGTCCATATTTTAGGGTTGGATTTTTAGAACTGTAGTAATATGGGACATACATTCATTTACTCCTTTATCCATATAAACAGACTTTAGAATGCTGTCTGTTGCATGAAGGGATATTATATATTGTTACCTACTCCTCATTTTATTAAATATAGACTATAAATACAAAACTTTCAAGCATTTAGAATGATACTCCGCTTAGAGCTTAGAGCAGACACTGGACAGAATGAACATTCAAATTCAGTAGATTTCTATCCCTCAACTCCTGGGCAACAACAGCACAGCTCCGGGCCTGATATTCACAGAGCACTGTACAGACAATGTACTGACCTCATAATAGGCCCAGATGCCAGACTCCTCTGTATAGGGCCCTAGGACACCAGCACTAGCAGTAGGGGTGCCAATTGCAGTGTTGGAGGGGTCACTCAGAGTGAAGGTTTGTCCATATGCTGGGAATCCCACAATGAGCTTCTCAGGAGCGGCTCCATTTTCAATCCAGTAGGTCATGATGTAATCCTGTAGTGGCAGCATGTTAGCTATAGGCCTTAGGTAGCTGGTGACCTGTGCTGGGGTATGTTAGTTCCCTGTTCTAACTGCTCAGATTATATGTTGGTTATTGATCAGTTTTCTTTTCAAAATACTTCCCTGAAGTTGTAGTTAATGAGGTATATAAGAATACTGCATACTCAAAATTTGATGTTTTAAATTTTGTGATGAAACTTTTATAATTTGGACCATTTCCAGTCTGCATTTGCAACTGTGTACTGTGGAATGGTCTTTCTGTATGCTGTTAATATGTGTTGTTACCATTGGTTAATAAAGAAGCTGCTATGGCTTACGGCAAGGCAAAATAGAGCCAGGAAGGGAATCCAAGCAGAGAGACAAGGAGAAGAAAGGCAGAGTTAGAGGAGATGCTGAGCACTGCCAGGGGAGCAAGATGTAATGGAACACAGGTAAAGCCATGAAGCCAAGTGGCAAAACATAGATGAATAGAAATGGGTTGAATGAAGTTGTAAGAGCTAGTTAATGATAAGCCTGAGCCACAGGCCAAACAGTTTTATAATTAGTATATGCCTCTGTGTGTTTATTTGGAACCAAGCTGCTGCAGGATACAGGAAAACTGATGGCTGCAACTGTGTAGGGTCTTACCACATTGAGGAAGGTGTTGGTACCAGTGTCATTTAGGGACTTGTAGAGGGGACTGTTTTCTCCAGTGTAGCCATCTTGGGAGCCATGGAGATTGTAGGTCATGACCTGGATGTAGTCTAGGGAGCTGTGGATGAAGGATGCTGTTTAAAATAATTTTGGATGGTCATTTGTCATACCTATGCCAGGAAAATGCGCCCTTGCAAAGCCTATAAACAAAGTCCATGGGCAGCAAAGCATCCCAAGGATGAAGATTTCAGAATATGGTAGACCACTTACTGTGACAGTTGGGGGATCTCATAGCCAGAGCGGATGGTGGTGATGACACCAGCTACTGTGGCAGTGATCACCAGCCTGGGGCAATTGTTCTCAAAGGCTTCCCATTCAAAAGCTTCATGCATTTCCTACAGAATATTAAAATAGTACAGTAAGTATATCACAAGTTCATTTCAGCTCTCCTGATAACATGAGTATATATTTAAAAAAATCCCTTTCACATTTTGTTTTACCTTATTCTGTCACCATCTCAACAGTCAGTAGAACAGGTGGTATTAATAGTCATTTAATATTCATGGGGTTTGAGAAACTTCACTATGTCCCACCTAAAGTTGGTCATCCCAAATCCAGATCCCAGGTGACTGAGAGCTTTGCCACCACCACCACCACGTTTCAAAGCCTCCCTTGCTGCGGTTCCCTAAATGGAGCTTTCAGTGGTAGAGAAAGTGTTCTCCTTTTTCAGTAGCTGAAGTATGTCAGGGGACCAACATCTCGTTGAATGAAATGCAAAGCTGCTTAAGGGAGAGGTGGTAATGACTGAGTGACAGCTAGTCAGTGCCAGATGGTAATCTACCTCTTCATTATGTGACTTTAATCTTACATGAAGCACTGGGGTCAGCTCTTACAATTGCCTTATTTCCGAGTGCCAGGTCATCTTCCAACAGAATGCTCACAGAAATTGCCGTGTGTGCAAGTGGCTGAGTGACTAGGACATTTTACTCGACAATGAGGCATTATAAGAAGGGTGTTAGAGCTGTCTTGAAATATTAACCCCATATATTGCAGGCATGTGCTTTTATATTGTGCTGTTGTGGTGGGCTGGAGGCATGCTTCAATTAAAAATAGAGATAGTCTGTAGAAGCCAGGAAACTAGAAAGGGGCCATTGGGGTACAGGGAATGAAGAAAGAGCTTAAAGGGGGGGGGGTAGGATAATAGACAACAGATAGTCTGGAGGGGGAAAAGGGAACAATGGGGAGGGTTTAAGTGTGGAGTGGGAGGTTAGTGTAGAATACAGTAGGGGTAAGAGGAAGGATAACTAACACTAAGAATGTTTGACAAAACCATAGGGAAACCTACTATTTTATAAGTTTCCTAAAACACGTTTATTGAAAAACCTGAATTGGAGTTACCTGCATCGGGGATGGTGTAAAGCCCCTTCCAGAAGCCATAGGTTACCAAACAAAAAAAGCCCAGGGCCAGATGTGGTATACTAGACTTCAAGTCATTGGCCAGGGGGGCGGGGGGTCCCGCAGACCCCCAGGACAACACAGGCTGTTAACATTGCTGTGGGTTACCCACTCGAACTTTATGGTGAGAGCCTATCGATAAGAACATCATACACTGTGATCAAACGATATAGAAAAGTCAATCTGGTGCTGACCTGGAAGCTCCCTCTCTGCCCCGGCTAGCTTTCATGGAGCCAGAAGGTACTTGGAAGGCTGGTGGGGAAGAAAAGCCACCAGAAATTGTACCAGCTGTGACCTGTGTGAGCTACAGTAACAACTGGCCTGAAAAGATATATCAACTAGTGCAATATAGGCATGGATATTATGGAGGCAATGAACACCTTTCTAATGAGCTTAATTCCTGCTCCACGGAGGGGAATTCATGCCTGGTACTGTAAGTCTGGCCAACAACCTGTGAGCTGGGGGGTCATAGGCCCTGCAAATACTGTGTTCCTAGTATTGAACTGCCGCCTAAATAACTTGTGCCCACAGACGAGTGCAGCTCCCATTATGCATCAAATGACAGTTAATGCAGACTCGCAGCTGGTGGAGTGTCCTGCTCTCAATAGGCTATCTGGATCACACCCCACTTCCCCAAGGCTCAGGGAACACTGGAGAAAACGGGGTGAGCCAGAGGTTGGGGGAGATGGCTGAGAAATAATGCCTTCTAGCTACAATAGGGCTGTTGTACCCACAAATTCACAACAGTTGTGGTTGTCTCCACAAGAATGGCACAAGATCAAGCTAATCAACACTTCATTATCGAGAGGGAAGGGTCTCAAGGGCTCTTACCCTTAGGTAACTAAGATGGCTACAGTGGGAAAGAGAATCAATTTTCCTCAGCCTGGTCCGTGGTAGTTTGCCTATTCTCCAGCAGATGGCGCCATACACACACGCAAATCTGAGCAGCGGTCATTGGCCTCTTTAAACAGAAACCCTGAAGTTGGGAGTGGGATGAGGGAAGTCCGGGAAGAATTGAAAGGGGGTAGCGGTGGGGGAGGTGATGAATATGAGCTAAGTACACTGATTTATGTATGAAATTACCAAAGAATAAATACAAACAAAAATAATGGAATTACTGTGTCTGATAATTAGAACTATCAGACAAAAGTAAACTGAGTCAGTGAGTTATTTAGTGTTGAAACTCTCCAGAGGCTGCCCGACAATATGGAAATAATCTGTCGCTGTGGGTATAGGACAGTAGTAGAGATCAGGCCCCAAAGGAGTAGAAAATAGAAGTAAAGAATGGGAATAAATAAAAGCCATCTGTCATCTTTGATTTCATAATCTATTCGTTTTTGCTTGGTGATCATCTGTCTTGCTGACAACACAAGTTCATCAAGTCAAGTTCTTCCCCACGAGCTCTGGATTTGCATTCACCCGATGCATCCTGGCCATTCAGATACATCACAGTCCCCGTGTTGGGGTGTAAAGGAATCAATTCTCCTGCTCTAAACCTACTCTTTCACTGCATTTACTATCTTAACTAACCCATTTATGCCCATACAGTCCTTTAAGGCAGAAAACTGGGGATCTTCTATATTTTCTACTAGAAATTATCCCCAGGTCCTACTGACGTCTATCCTTGAACGTCTCTTCGTACATGCCCTCCTTCCCCAGCGTAGAAGCGCTGCTTTCCTCTGACGCCGGTATCTTCCATTGGAACTTGCTTGGCTTGACGACTCTACTTGTCTGTGGTTAATGTCCGAACAGTAAGTCAGACCCAAACGTTTGGTCATATTTCTCTACTGTGTACAGTCCTTCTCAGCATTCCCAATTATCTCGAGGGAGAATTCCTGATCATTCAGCTAAGGACCCACACGGTCAGATGCTTGTTACTTGTGCAAACTCATACTCTTTCTCCCAATCATTTGATCACTGATCTCCATGTCTTCATTTGGGGCCTGCCCATTCTGACCTAACTGAGGAACACCAATGTTTTTCCAAGACTAAGACTGAGAAGTTCTTACTGGGGTAAGCTCTTTCTAATTCTGCTTCACACAAACTTCTCTGGGTTTCTTTTGTATTCTGGACCTTTATCATGGCATTTATCATAATCATGTGTCTGCAATTGCTGGTTATGTTTCAGTCTTCTGCCTCATAGTTCTTTGAAGCCAAAGATTTTGCCTTATTCTTATTTGAAGCTTAAATCCAATATGTGCTAGAGAGCATGGTTTACTCTAATAACAACAGATTGTGTCATGCAATTATTCCTGGCGGCATTGAATTCTGTTGTCAGATAACACAGGCAGTTATGATATATACTTAGTTACTTATCTGTAGAACAAAGATCATAATACTCATGGTACTTTTATCATAGAGCACTTAATACACAAAGATCTGTGCAAGTTCAACCAGACAAAACACCAGCATAGAGTGGGGAGGTTATGGAGAAATTTCATTCCTAGTGAAGGAATTATTAGTAATTGATAATTTCCAGGAAAAGTTAACTTTCTTTAAGGGTGTGGCCCCTGATAGGTGGGGCATGCTCCAGTCAGTGGCTGTACAACCAAGGGTGCATAGACAACTCTAACTGGAAGTGTGTGTGTGTGTGTGTGTGTGTGTGTGTGTGTGTGTGAGAGAGAGAGAGAGAGAGAGAGAGAGAGAGAGAGAGAGAGAGAGAGAGAGAGAGAGAGAGAGAGAGAGAGAGAAATCAGAGGTGGATTTGGGAGAAGATGTATGGTATCCTCAAATGTGAATCTGAACCATCATTCCTAAAACAATATGAGATATCTGGAATGTAATTGTGGAAGGGGTATGTAATACAGCCTGGTCTTCATAATGCTAAGATTCTGTACTTCTAAATTCAGTTGAGTTTGGTTTTACTCTGTAACCACCCAGTTATCCTTGGAAAGAACAGACGTTCAATCTTTTAGAGCTGAAGACACTCATGCTTTTCCTGCTTCCCTACCTGCACGAGGACAGTGAAGAGATGCTTGTCCTTAGTAGGGCTCCCATGAGACCCAGGGAACTGCCAGTCCAGGTTCAGCCCGTCAAACCCATACTGGCGCAGGAATTTGATGGCTGAGTTAATGAAAGTCTGGCGGTTGTGAGGAGTGGAGACCATGGCACTGAACCTGAGAGAGTCCAAAAGAAGGCAGGGTAAGGCCTCTCCGACATTAACACATCAGAATAAAAACACTTTACAGCCCAAAGTCTACCTCTGAGCCCTTCACTAGGATGCCTCAATCTGATGAACGCTTGCTCCTCTTTTTGTCCCAGCATCCCTTTGCAATCACTACTCTTGTCAGCCTCAGGACTCAGCATCCCCTCTGTGTTGTTATCCCTTTTATTTCCATTGTCGGGCAGCCTCTGGAGAGTTCCCCAAATTATCTTTGTTTCTTTGGATAGCCAGCCATGACAACTTACCGTGTTGTCTTCAAATACCCTCCAAGTTCATGTGCTCTCTAAGAGTCTTATTTATGAGTAGACTTTTGATTTCCCTTCTCCAACAGACAAAGAAGTTGTACAAGACCTTCCTGAGCCACTGTGACCCTGAAATACCTTAGGTAGATGCACTCTGGGAGCAGGTAATTAATGCTCAAAGGATGCTGTATTTGAATACCCACTTGAATTTGACCATTTGATGTCATAGTGATCTTTTCAATATGTTCTGCTTAGAGGTAAGGTTCCAGTCAGTGGACAGAGTTAACAGTTCACTCATGGATCCCTTCAGCAGCTTCTCGGACGTTGTGAAGGACTGCAATAGATGCTATGCTGGGCTTGCTTGCTTTCCGTTCAGTGAACGAAAAAGTGGCTTTCTAGAGAGAACTTACGGGGCAGGTCCAAAGTCCCAGCCTCCAACGGCCAGGAGGGTTTTCAGCTGAGTGTTCCTTAAAAGCAAAAGATAAAAATGATTTTAAAAATCCATGGCCCCCTATTTAAAAGAGCTGGTAGTATTCAGTATTGTCCTGACATGATATGACACACATTAGTACAATTTTCTTCCATTACCATAAACTTTCTCTTTTTTTTTAAAAAATTTATCATAATTGTAATTCAAGTCCCTGAGGAAAATTTGAATTGTAGAGTTGTGTTTGTTTTTTATTTTAGGGTAGTGACTGACAATAATTATGGTGTCTATAACTTAAAGTATAATCAGCCCATATTCTTTTCCATTGGATAAAATAATAAATATTGTTTGAACATTATTATTTTCCCAGTCTCCTTCACAACAGCATAAATTTGTCAGGCTAGAATTACACACATTCTTGAGAATACTGACTATGAACATCAACTCCTATAAGAAAATTCTAGGTTTATTGCACCTTTCTTAGAGATTCTGATTTTGTGTGCTAGGGTAGGTCTGTATGTTTTTTTTTTTAAAAAGTGGTCCATGTAGTTTTGTTGCAAGAACTGTGTGGGCCACACTTGGCACCATGCCTGGTAAAGGAGTTTACTTCCAGTTTGGGATATAGCATCTGTTCATCCTGCTGCACTCATGATAGTGCCATTACATTGGGAGAAGTCACCTGACTCTTCCTTCTTGCTGATGTGGTCGAACTGAACGAATCTGCTAATTACTAGATATGAAGCCTTATTTGGTTTTTACACAAAGAAGAACTCTATTGGAATATATCAAATTGTTCAATTTGTGGGCCCAGTGATGTCTAAATTCTAACATCATCCACTTCTTGTTTCCTGATATAAGTAGCAGAGGTTGGTTGGAGTTCCCTTTCCCCACAAACTCTCCAAAGAAGACAATGAAAGGAAGAAACATAGCCCCTATTTTTCATGTGCTAGTCATAGTAGTGATGTGACAGATCATCTACATCCTTGCTACTTTACACATAGCTCCTAGACTGGTCAGCATCATGTACCAAAGGTTTACCAGAAATGTACCATCTTGTCCACATGCAGAAGAACAAAGGGGTTAGACTGATGTCTCATACAATATCCAAAAATCAACTCAGAGTGGATTAAAGAGCTAAACACAAGATTTGAAACTATCAAAGTACTAGAAGAAAATATGAGGAGAGCTCTTGGAGAGTGGCCTGGGCAGTAACTTTTAAGATATGGTCCCCAAAGCACAGACAACAAATTCAAGAATAAACTGAAATAATTCTGGAGAGAGAGATAGAGATAGAGATAGAGAATGAAATTATGAACTCAGGAGTTAAAAAAAAGACATAATGGAATTTTCAGGCAAATGGATGGAACCCGAAAAAAATCACTGAGTGAGGTATCTCAGACTCAGGAAAATGAATATGGTATGCATTTGCTTATATGTGGATATTATATGTGAAGTTAATCCTAGCCAAGCTATGACAGAATCAAACTAAATTCTTAATCTGTAGGCCCACAGATGGTAGGGATAGAGCAAGGGACTAGAGAGAATATACTCATTAGGAAAGGGAAATAGCATCGAGAGTTATGGATGGGAGGCTGGAGTGAGAGGATCACATGGGGAGGGGAAGAGGAGAGGGGGTTGTAGAAAGGAATAAAGGGAGAGATAGCTAAAATTAAGGGGCATTTTGAGTGGTAGTATGGAAACCTAATACAGTAGAAATTTCCTAAAATATATACATATGTGAAGGCAATTTAAATGAAATTGCTGAATAATGGGGGAGTCCCAACTAACCATCTCTTGTCACTAAACGAAGCTCCCAATACCAGGATTGGGTTATAGCTATTGAGTTGTTGGCCAAAGGAGCACTACAAGAATCCCCAAACAACTCAGGCTATGTGAAGACTATATAGGTTGCTCTCCACAAACTGACAGCAAGACCTCATTGCTGAAGACAACAGCTACACAACTTATTGAACATGGAGATGTCTAACTGGTGCCTACATAGAACCTTCACCCCCTATATTGCAGCATCTTTGGTACAGGAATGTACTCTGCACACTCTCAAAAAGAGAAATGTAAACGTCAATCCAGCCACAAACACTTTATCTATAATGGTGTACTGCCTGCAAGATAAGCTAGGGCAATGATGGCCCAAAGCTTGTGGGAGTAACGAACTAATAATGGATCTGACTTAAGGCCCCCTCTTTGAGATGGAACTCTTACCAACACTGACAGGTAACCAAAACCTGAGAGTAGATAGCTCAGGGATCTAGGGTAAAACCAAATAATACTGATATAAAAGAAGAAAAATAGCAATAAAATGACTCTTAATGATATTCTGCTATACTCATAGACGAACACCGTGTTCAGCCATCATCAGAGACGCTTACTCCCAAAGCAGATGGGAACAAATGCAGAAACCCACAGTCAGACATTATGCAGAGAGCGAGAGACCTTGGAACACTCAGCCCTAAATGGGATGTCTCCATCAAATCCCTCCCCTCAGAGCTCAGGGAACCCTATGGAAGAGGGCGTGGAAGTATTTAAGAGCCAGAGGGGATGGAGGACACCAAGAAAATAAGACCCTCTAAATCAAAATGAGCAAAGCTCATACAAACTCAGTGAGGCTGAAGAAACATTCACAGGGCCTGCATGGGTCTGCACCAGGTCCTCTGTATTTAGTGTTCTTACGGGATTAAGAGTGTGCAAACCAGTGAGTCTCTGGCTCTTGTGCCTTCTCTTGTGCTCTTTTCCTTCTCTTGCTCTGTCCTGTCCAACTTTGATATAGCTTTTGTTTTATCTTGTTATATTAAAAATGAACGAATGAATGAAAACTTAGCCATTAGGGCAAAGGTTAACAACTGAGCTGTCATTATATCTGCTGGGAGAGGGAATATCAGTTTTCTCTTACACAGAAATATCTGAGTACATCAACCACTCCAGTACAGGCCTCATGTTCATGAGTAGTTGACCAGCATGTAATGGAATCCACATTTTTTTATTTGGTTACAGTTTGATTTTTTTTTTTTGGTGTTTTATTTTGTTTTCTTGTTCTTTTTTTGGGGGGGTTGTATTTTTATTTTTGAAAAAGAAAAAAAAATGGGTAGGCAGGGAGAGGGGAGAGGATCTGGAAGGATTTGGGGGAAGGGAAGAATATGATCAAAATATATTTAAATTTTTTAATAATGAAAATATAATAAAGAAAAGGATACGACCCCTCATATGAAAAGCCGTATAACTGATCTATGAAAATTTTAGCAATAATTTTTTTTGCAATAATTTTTTATAACAGAGGTTTCTATGACTGAAATTGGAAACATCTGTATACTTGTTTGAAAGTATCCTGTTTTATGTGTTTCAGGGTAGATATTTATGACACTATCTACTTTTACCATAACTGCTCAAAATTCGAGAAATCAAAGTTTGAATATATAATCAATTAGATTTTTTGCCTCACATTTTTCTCTCATATGTGGACTCTAGGGGTGTGTGTGTGTATGTGTGTGTGTGTGTGTGTGTGTGTGTGTGTGTGTGTGTATGTGTGTGTGTGTGTGTTAAAAATAGAAATGAGGTTGACAAGATATTTAAATAAGTTTTTAAAGAAATTGCAGAGAAAGTTTGGATCTCTAGATCCCATGAATTCCAGGTAGGCTTAGTGGCTAGCCTGTAATTCCAGCCTCAGAAGGCAGAAAGGGATCCCTGGAGCAAGCTGGCTAGGGAGAAAAGGCATATGGGTGAGCTCTGGGTTTAATTGAGAGACCTGCTTCAGCCTTGGGTCTCCACATGCATGGACATTCACAGGTACACTCACACATGTGTGGTAATACACATAAAGGCATGCATATAAACACTCACTTACACTCACACACCACACACACAGAAATGGAAAAAGAAAAAAATAGAAACGTGACTATTAATGTAGGAAAGGAATTTAAGGGACAGAGAAAAATGGAAATAATAGAATACAAGAGACATGAAAGTAGAAGGTGGACTACTTAGTGGGGGGACAAAGATGAGAGAGAGAGAGAGAGAGAGAGAGAGAGAGAGAGAGAGAGAGAGAGAGAGGGAATGGGAGAGAGAAGGAGGAAGGACATGGATAAATATACACAAAATATTATGGTGTAAATGTGTGAGTTGCCATAATGAAACCAGTTACTCTCTGTGATTACTTCAGAAGAAATGAAAATGAATAAAACCACCCATGAACTTTAGAAGGGGAGAAAATATTTGTAATCCATACATCTGAGAAAGAGTTAGCATTCAAAAAAATCAGAAATTGGAAGAGAAATCATCATTTAAAAATGAGAAGAAATCTGATTAGACATTTCTCAAAGAAGGTAAAAGCCTAAGAGTACGTGTATGAAAACAAACAAATGAACAAACACAAAAACCCTAAACACCATTGCTAATCAGAGCTATAACCACATTGACTTATCACCTAACACGTGTTAGAATGGCTAACATCAAAAGGTAACTAATACCTCAAGGATGTATAAAGAATTACCAAAATACTATTGACTTAAACACAAATAGCAAAAGCCCTAGAGAAAGCACCGTGTAGATTCCTCACAAAATACAGACAGATTGCACATGATTCATCAACGTCACTATTCAAAGAAAATGAAATCAGTGTCTTGAAGATACAGCACTCAGATAGTATTCATAACATTGAATAATAAGATCCAAGATATGGAATCCCATCAAGTGTCCACCAATGGACAAGATCCTAGGTTGGTGCCTTATCCAGTTGTTATCATAGAAGCTTCCTCTGGCAGCAGATGGGGGCAAGTGAAGAGACCCACCACCAGATATTATGCAGAGAGAGTCTAAACTGGAAGTTTCCTTTGGATCCCTCCCCTAGGAGATCAGGGAATCCCCAGGAAGAGGGAGAGGAAAGATTGTAGGAGTCAGAGGTTATGAAGGACACCAGGAGAAAGAACATGACCCACTGAATCAACTAAGCAGGGTTCACATGGGCTCACATGGGCTCACATGGGCTCACATGGGCTCACAGAGACTGAAGCAGCAAGCACAGCCTGCTGGGGTCTTCACCATATGTGTTATGCTATGGCTGCTAGCTTGGTGTCTTTTGTGGGACTCCTAACAGTGGGAGCATGTATATTTCTGATTCTTTTGACTGCTCTTGGGACTCTTTTCCTCCTATTGGGCTGCCCTGTCCAGCCTCGATATGAGGCCTTTTGTCTTGTCTTATTGTATCCTGCTTTGTCCCATTTGACTGTTGTCTCTTGGAGGCCTGTTCTTTCCTGAAGAGGAAACAGAAGAGGAATGGATCTGAGGGAGAGGGGAGATGTAGGAGAGCTGGAAGGAGTGGAAGGAGGTGAAACTGGTCAGGATGTATTGTATGAGAGAAGAATTTATTTTCACTAAAAAATTGAAAAAAATTCAAGAATATTTTAATAAAAAATTCAGTGAGACAGGAAGAAAAAGTTCAAGAGACCTTTGTGTAAAAAACATTCACCACAAAAAAGGTAAGTGTGTGAAGTAAAGATATGTTAGTGAGGTCATGAACCATTCTAAATGTAGGCAGCATTCAAAACTCATGTGTGTAATAATTATATGTAATTGATTTCAATAAAAACTGATGACATTGGCTGGGTCCTCATCCCAAACCCATGGATTCTGAACTACATTGAAAGAAGCATTTACATGTGGCAACTATCAACGCAAGAGACACAAAATCAGACAGTCTGCTGCCATTCTCTGACCTGCTTTTTAGGGCATTTAAAGCTTGATAGTCAGTGAAGTCATTCATGCTTTTCATGGTGATCTTGTTGTTCCGCATACTAGCAAAGGCATAGATGAGGTAAGAACACAGGCAGGGGTCAATATCAGCAGGACTGAAACTTCCCAGTCTTGGCCTGTTCCGGGCCACATTATTATAGTAGCACATCAGCTGGTAGGAAGAACCTGTGGACGGTGAGTAAGAACAGTGGCCTGATGTAGATGGTAGTGAACTCCGTTGACGGTTTGGCCCTGCCTCTTTCCCTTGCTGGGCCTCAGGCACCTGTTCCCTGGGAAGTGATAATGTAACCTGAGTCCAGACATTGCAATTTAGACACCAGGCACTGACTTGAAGTTGATTATTGTAACTGCGACATTCATTTTTGAATCTTGGATAAGTTAGAAGACTAGTTAGATGGCATGCCACTGTTTCTGTGATGCTCAGCACGAGCTGGCTTGTTAATGCTAAGGTGGGCACACCACAGAGGTCGACGCTGATAGCTGAGCTGAAATAGTCAACTCCCAACAGTGAAATTCTATCTCTTTCCCTCATTGGTTTATCTCTTGACAACTTTTTCAAATAAAGTCATATGAGAGTTTAATTTAAAAATCCCAAATAAGAAGAAAGTACATTAAGTAACTCTTAGAGATTTGAGGCTTATGGTGGGAATAGGTTTTGTAAACAATAAAATGTGAAGTCATGACATACCCAGGTGAGAATTCAGCAGAAGTGCCAAACCTAGAGAGATAGAGAGAACAAACATTTACTGTGAAACATTTGCCTGAATCCTTGAGTATCAAACTCCAACGCAGTAGGGCCAATCTACTGGCCATAGATTGGAACAGCCCAAGTGAAACTTTGCAGCCATTTCAAGGGGTGGCATTTTCAGTGAACAAACATTTCAATCTACTCATATGACTTAGTGGAAAATGGCAATGGCCATCCTTGTCCACTTTCTGTGTCCTAATTAATTGTTACTGAATGTAAAGTTCACAGAACTAATACTGTCTGAAATTACTTCAGTTTCCTTTACTTAGTAATCACCCCTTTAGACTGTGTGTCACCTTCCAGAGTTTGAGCCCAGCTTTCTGACAGTCAAGCCATCCACCAAAGCAGAGAACAGTATTCCCACAGTCTGAGTTGTTTGAAGCATCTTTGAAGAGACCTTGCTAGAGGAACAAAGATGTGAAGTTCCAGGCACCTCTCATTGGCTTCAACAGAGCAGGTTTTGAGACAGCATGTCTTACTAATTAGCCCAGACCAGCCTTGAACTAGAGAACCTTCTCCCATGTCTCTTGATAGCTGGAATGATAGGCCTGAACCACCATCATGTAACCAGACCACTTCTGAGTCTTTTATGTGTTGAGCTTCAGTGTTCATCTGAAAAAGTTTCTGAAGCTTAACCAAGTTTAAAAAGCACAAATTTAGAACTACTAGGAAGATTTCAATGACTTGGCTCAAAACCACTACCGAATAAATCTCTCTGAATGGTTGTCTGTGAGCAACACTTTTACTCCATCAGTGCAGCAGACCTATGGAGGATAAACGAGTAATAAATCTGAAAACAGTAGAATAAAGACAACTAGGATAGCTGCATCTTAACTTTCTACTGATTTTCTTCTCTGTAAAAGCTAGTTCTAGTAAATAAGTAAATAAATATAATGCCAATTAAAGGCAGATAGTATAGGAATATGAATGTCTGGACAAAATGGGAACCAGCAGAAAAGTATTGTTAAAAATGAGCCACTTTTCAGGCTATGCCCGTGTCATCAGTGAAGGCAGAAGAAGAGTTATCACAGCCGTGAGGTTAGGAAAACCAGACTTCCTGAATGATGGAAGAAAATTTGAAATGATGAAAGAAGAACAGTAATGCATAGAGCTGTAGTGTGACGATGCCTCATGGTTGTCAGATCCTGAGAACAAAAGAAGACAGGCACCATTGAGTCTTTATGTCTGATTGCCAACTCACCTGTGACAAGAATGAGCTTGCTCATGATGTCTTCAGTACTGCTTCAGCAGAGCCTCAGTTGGCTTTTTAAACCATTTAAGACTGAGGTAATCCCAAGGTTTGTCAGGTAGAAAGTGTTTACTAGGATGTACGTGACTAAACAGTAAACCACCAGCTTTCCTCCCCTACTGACTCACTTCCTTTAGTATCTCACTGCTACCACCTTTCCTGTTTTGTGTGATAAAACAATGATGTGCCTTAGCCGTCAGGTGGAGACAACCAGCACAGGGAGTATTCATTCCCTTAATTTCATTTTTTGGCAGTTCCCAAGCACACAGCGCTGCTCAGGTGCTGCAGTTAAGTTTTATTGCACTTATTTCATTCCTGACATAAGATAATTTTCTTGCAGGAAAACAAATAATAAAACCACTTCACATTTTTTTTCTGTTTTTAAACCCCTCTTCTTGGAATCATTTGCATGTAACTCTTGTGGTCAGTGCTAATGGACCTTCACTCTTTAGGGGCCACATTTTGAATATTGAATATTGTGTGCACACTTGTTCTTTGGAATGAATTCCAGTAATGGTTATAAGATAAATTTATTTAAGAATGTATGGGCCCTGAAATGTTCCTTCTCAGGCTTCTACCCTCTTAGTGTTCTGTAGCATAAATTGACATCCAGGAGTTGTTGAAAAAGATTTGCGGTTGCCAATACATAAAGATGATGGTATTGAAATGTTTCTTTTACTAGAAATACTTGTTACTTGATTATTTCTTGAGTTTTAAAAATGGAAATTAATTCATTATAGTCTTCCCAAACACCATCTTCTAGTATGATCTTACATTAAATTTCCGTTTTAGTTAAAATGGTGTGCTTAATACCTCAACATAATTTGCGTGCCTCTGTCAAGCTGTTACATCCTCTCACATCTTACTTTCTACCCCAATCATAGAATTCAAAGTCCAGATCAGACCCTGTCTTTATCATTCATTGATGCCCTTCCTCTTAATCCTTTTATGTACTCTAGTCCATGTTGTCTGTACAGCTTATGACTTGTGATAATATCTAGAACTCAAGTAGTAGGCAAATGTATGGCCTCCTTGTACCCCATCAGAGTTACCATGAATCCAGGCTCCTTTCATCATTTGATACATTTGAAAATTAAAATGTATCTATTCTGCTACAATAACTATGTCTTCTGTAATGGTTTCTGTCTATTTCAAAGAAAAATTTCCTTGAGGAGAAGGGGAAGACAACATTTATCTGTGGGTATAAGGACAGGTATTTAAATTTTGGTTAAGGATACTACTGGTTTAGTAAAGTGGAGGTTGTAGGTTCTCCTCCAAGATTCATTACTTCACTAGTCCTAGGTACATGACTAGGTTTCCAGTCACTATAGAAAACCACAGTTGATCAAAATGTAGAGTTGTTTGGCCCATTGCTGATACATCTATAACACAATTCCTGCACCTAAGGCTCAGGGATCATTGCAAGAGAGGGGGTAAAAGGATTGTAAGAGCCAGAGGAACAGGGAGTTTGATGTGAGATTGTGTCTTCTAGAAATGTCAGAACTTCCACCCATGAAGTCTCACAAACATGGCTGCTTAAAACATGACCTGAACAAGAATGACACCAATAGAACATGATAATGTGGATGGGGGAAAACTCATGAAGCCTCAACCCTGACAAAGAACTACAGTTAGCTAAAGAATGCTGAGATATAGTATTTCCCAGGAACAGTACACCAACCAATTGGTTGTCCAATACCAAATGGTCAGTCCTGAAAAGTATATGTAACAATAGACAGACCAAGCATATTGTATTCATGTACTTATGAGTATTATGTATAAATACATACACATATATGTATATAGCAACAATTCAAGAAAAATGGATTATAACTATGAAAGAGTGCAAGGGGAGTGTATATGTGAGTGTTTGAAGGGAGGAAAGGGAAGCAGGAAATGATGTAATTATACTATAATCTCAAAAAAATTATTAAAAAGCTAATTAGATCTTGAGGATTTGGTTCCCATCCACAGAATCAGACAAAGTATCTTCATGCACATTTATGTTTCTACAATTCTATTCTTAAAAATGGATGGAATATACCTAGAATCTCAGTTATGGATCCCCAGTTTGTCCTTCCCCATGCCCTCCACCCCACCCACAATAATGATTTAGGAACACATGGAGTTCTAAGAACTGGACCCCATGCACGAATTTTCCCACCCCTGAGGCAGTCTGCCTACTTGGCAGCCATCCCAACCAGTTATCAGCCCATGGACATAATGTTCTAGGACTGTGAACCCAGGTAGGGACCCTCAGATCAAGCACATCACCCAGCCATTCACCAGCTACCCTACCCACCACATTTCACAGGGAAAGCATGACATCCTGAGACTATGACTCTAGTAGTGGCATCTGAGCCAGTCTGTCCACTGTCTGCCAGCCACACCGCTCATTGTGCTGTTCTGGGACAGTGTGGAGTCCTATGACAAGAAACCTCAAGTAGGGATACCCCAGACCCAGTCCATCTACTCTTCAGCTATGCCCCTCAGCCTCAGCACTCCAGGACTGCAAGGATCTCTGATTCTTAGAATCCCAGGTAGGGAACCCCAGAGCCAGTCTGCCACCCCACCCACCAGGTACCCCATGACAGCATGGTGCCCTGTGCCCCAGACTCCAGATGGGGTTCCCTTAGCCTAACTGCAAACTCACCGTCCTCTGCCTGAAGATGATGGTTTGGTGTCCCATAGAGTACCATTCACTATTATTGAGAGTGACCCCATCTTATGCTACTTAAGGACCATCTGTAGAACCCTGTTGGCCCTCCACAGACATCTGAAGATTGGAAGCAAGAATCTTCTAAGGTTAAAGAAGGTTTGTTCTTGAGCTCAGTTGCTTAACAACAGAAGTTGCACATATCCCTAGCTGAAGTGGGACTCCTTAAGATACCTCATTCTCATATCAATAGAGAGTTGTCGCAAGACTAAATCCAAAACCATTCAGCTGGTCCACAACCAAGCAAGTTGGGGGGTAACATCAAACAAAGATCCAAATATCCACCTAACAAAGGTGAAACTAGATACTCATACCAAGAAAAACCAACACCAACCTAATTCCAGATCCCCATCTTCTATTGCAAAAACAAAACTAACATGGATAACTAAGAAAATATGTCTCCTTGTTTCCTAGTTTCTCTGGAGCTGTGGGTTGTAGAAGGATGTATGGATCACCCTGGGAAGGGGAAATAGATGAGATCTCTATGAGTAAACTGGGGGTGAGGGGGGGCAATAGAAGGTAGGGGATGGGGGATGAGAACATAAGGGAACTTGATGGTTGAGCTGGAACAGGGACAGAGTGGTAGAGCAATGAAAGAGATACCATGATAGAGGGAGTCATCATGGGGATAGTGAGTAACCTGGTGCTAGGGAAGTTCCCAGGAATCCACAAGGATGACCCCAGATTAGACTCACAGCAATAATGGAGAGGATGCTTGAACTGGCTTACCCCAGTAATCAGATTGGTAAATACCCTAACTGTCATCATAGAGCCTTCATCCAGTAACTGATGGAAGCAGATGCAGAGATCCACAGCCAAGCACCAGGCTGAGCTCTAGGAGTCCAGTCAAAGAGAGAGAAGAAGGATTCTATGAGCTAGGGGCATCAAGTTCATGATGGGGAAACCTACAGAGATAGCCAAACCAAGCTAGTAGGAACTCATTTACTTTAGACCAATAGCTGTGGACCTTTCATGGAACTAGACTAGGCTCTCTGAATAAGCGATACAATTGTGTAGCCTGATCTGCTTAAGGCCCCCCCTGGCAGTAGGATCAGAATCTACCCCTGGTGCATGAGTTGGCTCTTTGGAACTCACTACCTTTGGTGGGACACCTTGCCCAGCCTTGATGCAGGGGGAGGGGCTTGGACCTGCCTCAACTGAATGTACTAGGCTCTGCTTACTCCCCATGGGAGGCCTTACCTTTTCAGAAGAGGGAATGGGAGATAGGTTGGGGGGAAAGGCTTGGGGATCTGGAGGAGGGAAGAGAGGGGGAATCTGTGGTTGGTATGTAAAATGAATAAAACATTTCTTAATTAAAAGAAAAAAGAAAATATGTCTCCTTAAGAAATTATTACCCTCATTGTAATGTTCTCTGAGAAAAACAATCTAATTGATTAAGATAATGATTTCACAATAGCAATTATAAATATGTTCAATGAACTCAAATAGGATCTGAATAAATAACTTAATAAAGACCACAGAAATACAGACAATTGAATGATGTATTGAAAACAATTCAAGACATGAAAATAGAATTTAATAAAGAGAATCACTGAAGAAAAGCCAAAATATTATAAAACTTGAAGAATCTCAGTCAAACAAAAAGCTCAGAGAAAAGCCTGACCAGAAGATTTGGGACCATGAAGAAGAGGGAATATCAAGTCTCAAGGTCAAAGTGAGGAACTGGATCATTCAGTCAATGAAAACAATCTAAAAAAAAAGGAACTCCATGCAAGAACTCTGATACATAATAGAAAGATCAAATCTATGAATAATAGACATAGAGGAAGAAATACAGGTCAAAGGCACAGAAAACATTTCCAACAAAATCATAGAAGAAAGTTTCAAGAATTATGAAAAGACTCTATCAAGGTTTGAAAGGCATATAGAATACCAAATAGAAAGAACTAGGAAAGAAACTCCTGCATCACATAATAATCAAACACTAAATGTATTGAACAATTTTTTTTTTATTGAAAGCTGCAAGAAATAAAGACCAATTCACATATAAAGGCAGGCCCATAAGAACAGCATCTTTCCGGGCGGTGGTGGTGCACGCCTTTAATCCCAGCACTCGGGAGGCATAAGCAGGCAGATCTCTGTGAGTTCAAGGCCAGCCTGGTCTCCAAAGCGAGTTCCAGGAAAGGCGCAAAGCTACACAAAGAAACCCTGTCTCGAAAGACCAATAAAAAAAAAAAAAAAGAACAGCATCTTGATTTTTCAACAGAGACTTTGAAAGCTAGATGGGATTAGACCAATTTTTCACAAGTCCCAAATGATCTCAGGTTCAAACCTAGAATATTGTATGCAAAACTATCAGTCATAGTTGTAGGAGAAATAAAAAGTTTCAGTGTTAAAAACAGATTTAAGGAACTTATATTCACCAAACCAGCCCTTTAGAGGATACTAGAAATATTACTTCAGTCTTTAAGAGTTTAAACACACCCAAGAGGGCACAAGGAATAAACAATTCCACAACAGTCCATGAAAAGAGATCTAAAAAATACAAATCAAAATGAAAACAGAAATTAATAAATGTTTAGTAATAACTCTGAATATCAATAGTCACTATCCCCCATACCCTCCCCAAAATATATTGGATTAGAGAACATAGTCCATCTTTTGGTAGAGCTTACCTCACCATCAGTAGACACCATGATAGGGTAAAAGGATGCAAAAAGCTGTTCTAAGCAAATGGAACTAAGAAATAAGCAGGGTTAATTATGATACTATAGTTCAAAATAGACTTAAAACCAAAACTAGTTAGAAGAGATAGGAAAGGACAATTCATACTCATTAATGAAAAATCCACTAAAAGGATATTATAATTCTAAACATTTAAACACCTAATACAGGCACACCCAATTTAGCAAAAGAAACACTATTAGATCTAAAACTACAAAGTGAACTTCAACAATGATAGAGGGATGGCTTCAGTATTCCACTCTCAGCAATAGATCATCCAGACAAACAAAGCAAAACAACCCCCAAACAAAACAATAACAAGAAAACAAAACAAAAATCCCACAAAAAACTTTGTAGTGAAACTCTGGAGTTAAATGGAATAAATCAAATATATCTACTAGACATACAGAACATTCCACCCAAATGCTAATAATACACTTTCTTCTCAGCAGCCCATGAAACTTTCTCAAAAATTGACCACATATTAGTATACAAAATATGTCTCAACAAATTTAGGAAAATTTGAATGATAACCTGGATTCTATTTGACCACAAAAGTATAAAGCTGGATGTAAAGCAAAACATAAAAACAAAACTAGAAATCTCAGAACATACATGAATTCATGGAAACTAGACAAAATACAACTGAATGAAAAATTTGGCCAAAGGAGAAATCAAGAAGGAAATTTAAAACAAATCCCGAGAACTAAGTGAAAATAAAGACAATACATTGTACCCAAAGCCGTGAGACAGAATGAAGACAGTCCTAAGAGGAAGGTGTACTCTAAGTGCATAGATAAAAATTTAGAGATTAAATATTAACAACTGAATGATGTTCTTGAAGGAAAACAAGAACAAATGAAACTTGGAAATAATATTCAGGAAGAGACAATAAAAATCAGGGCACATACTAAATAGAGATAAGAAAATAAAAACAAAAAAACCAATGCAATATAAAGAACTGATGAAATGAAGAGTTGGTTCTTTGAAAAAATTAACAAGATTTACAATTAGCCAAAGTAACCAAAAGAGAGAGGGAACCCAACTTAATAAAACAGAGAAAAAGGCAAACACTACAACAGATACTGAAGAAATTTGGATAATCATAAGGACATACTTTAAAAAATCTATATTCTTCTAAACTGAAAAATCTCAAAGAAATGAATGAATTTCCAGATATATATGACTTGTCAAAATTAATGAAATAATTTTGATGAAATAAAGTAAATAAGTTAAATAGACCAATAACAATCAATGAGATAGAAACAGCAAGGAAAAATTTCACAACTAAAAAAGCCTAGAATCAGATGGATACAGCACAGAACTCTACCAGACCTTCAAAGAAGAACTAACATAAACTCTCCTCAACCTATTCAACAAAACAGAATAAGTAGTTCAAAAATTCTTTTTACAAAGCCAGTATTACCCTGATACCAATACCAAAGACTCAATAAAAGGGAAAATTATAGACCAATCTCCCTGATGAACATAGATGTAAAAATTCTCCACAAAATACTTGCACAACAAAATCATTTATTATTTATTCATTCATTTATTTTTTACTGCAGTGATTGTTTTCATTTTCTTTTTTTTAATTAAGAAAATTTCTACTCACCTATATACCACCCACAGATCTCACCTCCTCCCTCATCCTACATGCCCCCAGCCCTCCCTCCAAAGCCACCCTTCCATTCGCACACCCTCCAAATCAAGGTCTCCTATGGGGAGTCAACAGAGCCCGGCACACCGAAAAAGTCCCTCCCTGCCACACCAAGGCTGTGCAAGTTGCCACACCACAGGCACAAGGCTCCCAAAAGCCTGCCCATGCACCGGGGATGGATTCCGATCGCCGCGCCAGGGTGTCCCCTAAACAGTTCAGGCTAAAAAACTGTCTCCTGCATCCAGAGGGCCTAGTCCAGTCCCATGGAGGCTTCACAGCCACTAGTCCACAGTTCATGGGTCTCCACCAGTGTGGCTAGTCATCTCTGCATGTCTTCCCTTCATGAACTCATCATCCCCTGCCTGCAGAATCCCTCCTCTCTCCCATCAACTGGATTCTTGGAGCTCAGCCTGGCAACTGGCTACGGATCCCTGCATCCACTTCCATCAGTCACTGGATAAAGGCTCTATGATGACTGTTAGGGTATTCACTAGACCAGTCACCAGAGTAGACCAGTCCAGGCACCCCCTCCATCACTGCTAGCAGTCCAAGGTGGGGTTATCTCTGTGGAATCCTGAGAGCTTCCCCTGCACTTTGCCTCTTCCCACTCCCATGATGTCTTCATTTATCATGGTATCTCCTTCCCTGCTCTCCCATCCGTCCCTGCTCCAGCTCCACCCTCCCATTTCCCTATGTTCTCATCCCCCCATTCCTTGCCCTCTGCCACCCCTCCAACCCAGCCTGCTTATGCAGATCCCATCCACTTCTACTTCGCTGGGCGATCCCTGTGTCCCTCCCAGGATCCCTCCCTGTCAGCTAGCCTCTCCGGAGCCATGGGCTGAAGTCTGGCTGTCCCTTGCCCTGCATCTAGTACCCACTTATGAGTGATTACATACCATGTTTGTCCTTCTGAGTCTGGATTACCTCACTCAGGATGATATTGTCTAGTTCCATCCATTTGCTTGCAAATTTCATGATATCATTGTTTTTTACTGCTGAGTAGTACTCCATTGTGTATATGTGCCACATTTTCTTTATCCATTCTTCAGTTGAGGGGCATCTAGGCTGTTTCCAGGTTCTGGCTATTATGAGTAATGCTGCTATGAACATAGTTGAGCATGTGTCCTTGTGGTATGACTGAACATTCCTTGGGTATATGCCCAAGAGTGGTATAGCTGGGTCTTGAGGAAAATTGAGTCCCAATTTTCTGAGAAACTGCCATAGTGATTTTCAGAGTGGCTATATAAGTTTGTATTCCCACCAACAGTAGAGGAGTGTTCCCCTTGCTCCACATCCTCTCCAACATAAGCTGTCTTCAGTGTTTTTGATCATAGCCATTCTAGCAGGTGTAAGATGATACTGAGTCATTTTGATTTGCATTTCCCTGATGACTAAGCATGTTGAGCAATTTCTTAAATGTCTTTCAGCCATTTGAGCTTTTTCTGTTGAGAATTCTCTGTTCAGCTCTATAGCCCATTTTTTAATTGTACTGTTAGGAATTTTGATGTCTAGTTTCTTGACTTCTTTATATATTCTGGATATCAGCCCTCTGTCAGATTTGGGGTTTCTGAAGATCTTTTCCTATTCTGTAGGCTGTCATTTTGTTTTATTTACTGTGTCCTTTGCTCTACAGAAGCTCCTCAGTTTCAGGAGGCCCCATTTATTAATTGTTGCTCTCAGTGTGCTACTGGTGTTATATTTAGGAAGTGGTCTCCTGTGCCGATGCATTCGAGACTACCTCCTACTTTCTCTTCTATTGAGTTCAGTGTAACTGGATTTATGTTGAGGTCTTTGATCCACTTGGACTTGAGTTTTGTGTATGGCAACAGATATGGATCTATTTGCAATCTTCTGCATGTTGACATCCAGTTATGCCAGCACCATTTGTTGAAGATGCTTTCTTTTTTCCATTGTACAGTTTTGGCTTCTTTGTCAAAAATCATATGTGTGCGGATTAATGTTAGGGTCTACAATTCATTTCCATTGGTCCACATGTTGGTTTTTATGCCAGTACCAAGCTGTTTTTATTACTGTAGCTCTATAGTAGAGCTTGAGGTCAGGGATCGTGATGCCTCCAGAGATTATTTTATTGTACAGGATTCTTTTGGCTATCCTGGGTTTTTTGTTTTTCCAAATGAAGTTGAGTATTATTCTTTCCAGGTCTGTGAAGAATTGTGTTGGCGTTTTGATGGGGATTGCATTTAATCTGTAGATTGCTTTTGGTAAGACTGCCATTTTTACTATGTTAATTCTACCTATCTATGAGCATGGGAGATCTTTCCATTTTCTGATATCTTCTTCGATTTCTTTCTTCAGAGACTTAAAGTTCTTATCATACAGGTCTTTCACTTGCTTAGTTAGTTACCTCAAGGTATTTTATATTATTTGTGGCTATTGTAAAGGGGATATTTCTCTAATTTCTTTTTCAACCTATTTATCATTTGTATATAGGAGGGCTACTAATTTTTTTTTGAGTTAATCTTGTATCCTGCCACCTTGCTGAAGGAGTTTATCAGCTGTAGGAGTTCTCTGGTAGAATTTTTGTGGTCACTTATGTATACTATCATATTGTCTGCAAATAGTGAAAGTTTGACTTCTTCCTTTCCAATTTGTATCCCCTTGATCTCCTTTTGTTGTCTTATTGCTCTAGCTAGAACTTCAAGTACTATATTGAATAAGTATGGGGAGAGCAGACAGCCTTGTCTTGTTCCTGATTTTAGTGGAATCACTTTGAGTTTCTCTCCATTTAATTTGATGTTGGCTGTCGGCTTGCTGTAAATTGCCTTTATTATGTTTAGGTATGTTCCTTTTTTACAACAAATTTAAGAGCATGTGAAATAGAATTATTTGCCATGATCAAGTGATCTTCATCCCAGAAATACAGGGATGGTTCAGCATACATAAGTCATAAACTATAGTCTACCACATAAATAGACTCAAGGACAGAAACCATCTTGATCATCTCATTAGATGTAGAAAAGATCTTTGACAATATCCAACATCACTTATAATCAAAGTCTATATTATCTAGGGATATAGGACATATTTCAACACAATAAAGGCAGTATATGACAAGTTCACAGTGAACATTAGGCTAAATGAGAAAAGGTCAAAATATTTACATTAAAATCAGGATCAAGGCAAGATTGTCCACTGTCCTGTTGAATATAGCATTTGCAATCCTAGCCAAGTAAAGGAGATTCAAGGGATACAAATTGGAAAAGAAGTCAGAACATCCTTACTTCAGAAGATATGATTCTATACACAAAAGCCCCCAAAGAGTCCACCAGAGCAAAGTAGCAGGACACAAATTAACATACAAAAACAAGTAGCTTCTTTTGGCCCATCTTCCTTTTCCCTCTTTTATTATATATTTTCCTCATATAATATATAGTGATTATGGATGCCCTTCTCTCTACTCCTTCCAGTTCCTCCCCATCTCCTTTCCCACCCAGATCCACCCTCTTTTTGTTTTTCATTAGAAAACAAACATTCTAAGGGATTATAATATAATATGAAATGATATGATATAATAAACATACTATAATAAGATAAAACAAAAACTAACATATTGAAATAGGACAAAACAAAGAAATATAGAGAAAAGAGCTCAAGAAAAGACACAAGAAACAGACATAGTTGAAGAGACTCACTTGTTTGCATACCCATGAATCATGTAAAAACACAAAACTGAAAACCATACTATATACATAAAGGATCTGTAGAGTAAAAGGAGAAAAAGTAAACAAACACATACAAAATATATAAATAAAAAAATAAAAAAGATTTTAAAAAAGCCTTGACATGGCATTATGAGACAAGGAACTTCAAAAGATGTCGCTGAGTTTATTTTCTGTTGGCCATCTACTTCTGGGCATGCAACCTATCCTTAAGAGCGGTTTGTTTCCCTAGTGAGACTCCTATGGAGAAAACTAAATTTTCACTTGCAAGTGGTTATTAATTGGAAATAGATTCTGGGTTAGGAATGGAGGCATGTGTCCACTTCTCCTTTTAGCTCTAGGACCCCATCTGGTGTAAATCTGTGCAGGACTGTGCATGCTGCCTCAGTCTCTGTGAGTTCATTAGTGCTTCAATCTTATTGATTTAGAAGGCATGTTTCCTTGTTGTCCTCCATACCCTCTACCTCTTACACTTTTTCTGTCTCCTCTTCCGTAGGGTTCCCTGATCCATGAGGGGAGGGATTTGATAGAGACATCTCATTTAGGACTGAGTGTTCCAAGGTCTCTCACCCTCTGTATATTGTCTGGCTATGGGTTTCTGTATTTGTTCACATCTGCTGTGGGAGGAAGCTTCTCCAATAATGGCTGAGCAAGTCACTGATTTACAGTATAGCAGAATGTCATTAAGAGTACTTTTTTTCTATATTTTTTAGTAGAACAGTAGTATTAGTTTTTACCTTAGGTCCATGTGTAGCTGGAAGTTTCTCCGGTCCAGAAAAACTTCCAGCTACATCCATGAGCTATCTAGTCTCTGGTTCTTAATCATCCAAGCAGTGACAGGTATGAGTTCCATCTTGTGGAGCAGGCTTTAAGTCAAATCAGATATTGGTTAGTTACACCTACAAGCTTTTGCCACCATTGTGCTAGCATATCTTGCAGGCAGGACACCATTGTAGATCAAAGGATATGTGGTTCTACAACTGAAGAAACATGACACCTAGCTCATTGTGTTGGATTTTCATGGGGATTGCATTGAATCTACAGATTGCTTTTTGGTAGGGCAGCCATTTTTACTATGTTAATCCTACAGATCCATGAGATTTTATCATACAAGTTTTCCACTTGCTTGGTAAGAGTTATCCCAGGATATTTTATATTATTTGAGGCTATTGTGAAGGTTGTTGTTTCCTTGGTTCCTATTTCAGTCTGTTTGTCATTTGTATGTAGGAAGGCTACTGATTTTTGTGAGTTAATTTTGTATCCAACTATTTTCTCAGTTCTATCTGAGAAGACAATTAATGGCTCCATGGGAGAGAGGGTCATTTCTTATTTTTCTTCAGGAGTAAAGATACTGGTAAGTTGCCCAAGATTCAATAAATACCCATGCACATATAAGCAACTTCAATTAAACTCAGTGGGTTATTCAAAACCAGAAAGAGCAAAGGAGCTCACAGAGATTGAACCAACAATCACAGAACCTGCATGGATCTGACCTAGGCCCTCTGCATATATGTTGTGGTTGTGTTGCTTGATCTTCTTGTGGGATTTCTAACAGTGGGAGTGGGGGCTATTCTTGACTCTTTTCTTTTAAATTTTTTTCATTTTATATACCAACCCCTGTTCCCTCCCCTTCTCCTGTTCCTCCCTCCTCCCCCCATTCTATCACCATCCCCTCCTCATAGGTGGTAAAGCCTCCCTTGGGTATTCAACATAGGCTGGCATACCAAGTTGGGGCAGGACCAAGTCCCTCTCAAGGCTGAGTAAGGCATCTTACCATAGAGAATGGGCTGTAAAAAGCCAGTTCATGTAGCTGGGATAAGTCTTGGTCTCATTGCCAGGGGACCCACAAACACATCAAGCCACACAACTGTCACCCACATTCAGAGAGCCTAGTGCAGTTTCATGCAGGCTCCCCAGCTGTCAGTCCATGAGCTCCCACTAGATTGGGTCAGCTGTCTCTGTGGTTTTTCCCACCATGATCCTGACACCCCTTGCTCCTATAATCCCTCCTCCCTCTCTTCAACTGAACTCCATGAGCTTGGCCAAGTGCTTGGCTGTGGGTCTCTGCCTCTGCTTCCATCAGTCACTGGATGTAGGTTCTATAATAACAATTAGGGTAGATACCAATCAGAGTACAGGGGAAAGCTAGTTCAAGCACCCTCTCCACCACTGCTATGAGACTTAGCTGGGGACATCCTTGTGAGGTCCTGGGGATTTCCCTAGCTCCAGATTTCTCCCTAACTCCTCAAAGGTTCACTCTGTCAAGATATCTCTCTCATTGCTCTCCCTCTCTATCCCTCCCCCAACTCGGCCATCTCAAACCCTTATGCTCACCTCCCATTCCCTGCCCTCTACTTCCCCCTCCCAGTCTATCCAGGAGATCTTAACCCTTTCTCCTTCCTGGGGCTGTCCTTGACTCTTTTGTCTGCATTTGGGACCCCTTTCTTCCTACTGGGTTGCCTCATCCATCCTTAATAGGAGGGGAGGTACCTTGTCTTTTTTTTTTTAAATGGGAGAAGTAAATAGCATTTATTGAATTCCTACAATATCCTTGGCATGGTGGCAGGCATTTTTTATAAACTTTCAAAATATTTGAAGCTTATTTTATTTATTTCCTTTTTTCTTTTTTTATATTTTTTTTCATTTTTCTCTATTAAGAAATTTTCTCCTCACTCCACATACCATCCACAGATACCACCTCCTCCCACCTCTTTCCCAAGCCACCCCACATCCCCACATCCCCCATGGGGAGTCAGCAGAGCCCAGAACGTTGAGCCTAGGCAGGTCCAAGCTCCTTCCCACTGCACCAAGGCTGTGCAAAGTGTCACACCACAGGCACCAGATTCCCAGAAGCCTGCCCATAGACTAGGGACAGATTCCAATCCCCCTGCATGGGTGCCTCCAAACAGTTCAAGCCAAACAGCCATCTTCCATATCCAGAGGGCTTAGTCCAGTCCCATGGGGGCTCCATAACCACTAGTCCACAGTTCATGGGCTTCCACTAGTGTGGCCAGTCATCTCTGCACATCCTTCCATCATGATCTCAATGTCCCTTGCCTTCAGAATCCCTCCTATCTCTCATCAATTGGATTCCCAGAGCTCAGCCTGGTGCTTGGCTGTGGATCTCTGCATCTGCCTCCATCGGTCACTGGAACAAAGGCTCTATGATAACAGCTAGGTTATTTGCTAGCCTGGTCACCAGAGTAGACCAGTCCAGGCACCCTCTGGACCACTGCCAGCAGACCAAGGTGGGGTCATTCTTGTGGATTCCTGAGAGCCTCCCCAACTCCCTGACTCTTCCTATTCCCATGATGTCCTCATCTATCATGGTATCTTCCTCCCTGCCCTGAGGTACCTAGTCTTACTGCAACTTGATGTGCCATGTTTGGTTGATATCCCCGGGAGACCTGACCTTTTCTGGAAACAACACATGGCCACAGAGAGCTGAGAAAGAGGTTGACTTATCAGAAAATCCAGGACTGTGATGGAGCCTTGGTGGTTCTGATGAGCCCCGTGATGGGACATGATTGTTACAAGGTAGGAGAGACTCCGGAGGATTTTTGTATCACAGACCAAAAAGTAAATTGGGTTTGTAAAATAACAGGCCAACCAAGAGATAGTAAGAACTAAGAAAGTAGCAAAAGGGTTCTATCTATGTCTTTAAATGGCAATGTGGTAAGATCTCAACTTCAATCCCAGCACTTGGGAGGCAGAGGCAGGTGGATCTTTGTGAGTTCGAGGCCAGCCTGGTCTACAGAGAGAGATCCAGGAAAGGCACAAAGCTGCACAGAGAAACCCTGTCTCGAAAAATAAAACAAACAAACAAACAAACAAACAAAAAACCCTCAACTTCCTATTGGGGAAAAATTAGACTTTAGACCTTAAATGTCAGTCCAACATAGGGATGGAGAACAGGGAAATGCCAGTGAGGCACACTGTTCCCATTGCTGAGGAGAAGAAGGTCTCCTGGGATAGAAACTTCAACCAGATACTTCCATAATCAGGTGGCCAGTAGCACCTGTAGATGAAGACCATGCGGGGTAACTGGAATCCCCATGTTGAACTGCAGATTTTTTGGTTGTGGTGGTTTGAATGAAAATGGCCTCTATAGACTCATGTTTGTAGACATGGTCCTCGGCTGGAGGAACTGTTTGGGATAGAATAAAAGGTGTGGCCTTGTTGGAGGAGGTGTATCATTGGGGGTAGGCTTTGAGGTTTCAAAAGACTTACATCATTCCCAATTTGCTCTCTGCTTCCTGCTTGTGGAATGAGATGTTTGCTCCTTTCTGCTACTCCAGCTGCCTGCCACCTAACCTTCTCTCTACCATCATAGACTCCAACCTTCTGGAACTTCAAGCTCAATTAAACTCATTCTTTAATAAGTTGCCTTGGTCATAGTGTTTGATCACAGCAATAGAAAAGTAGATAATACATAGGTTTTTTTGGTAAATATGAAAAATACTCGGTCTTGGGTGGAATGTAGAACCATGTCTTCCTTGATTTCTATAGCCTCCAGGAGCATCAGAGGCAATGAAGATCAGTTGATCAGTATAGATTTAAAGTGGTGTAGGTGAAAGGATTGAGTTTGACTCAGAAGTGGGCAGGTGTCTCCCTTGTGAATGCTGTATATACTTTTCAGTTAGGGGTAGAGACTGTCCAACCAGGGGCTCTTTCAACAGTCGGGAGTGGCCAGTGGAGAAGCATAAACTGGCTGCAGCTGTAGTAGCCAATGTTCTGCTTGCCTTAAGCCAGTGGATGATTCCCTGATAGCCAGGCTTTTGTGGTCCTGATAGCCAAGAAGCCAGATGATCCATGACCCCTGTAGTTTGGTTGACTAGTGGTCTTGATAGCTAGGTGGGTGGGCCAATATCTCTATCTTAGCCTTGGGCCTAGCCAAACAGCCTGAACTGACCTCACCAAGTTCATTGGTGTGGGAAAATGCGTGGAGGCTCCATGCAAATGTTCTAAGAGGAAGCCCGACAACTGATACGAAAGAATGGAATGTTAAACTTTTTCTTTCCTTTCTTCCTAGCTTCTGTCTCCTGAGACCAACGGACACTTGGAGAAACCAACTGATACTTTCATGATTTTGTTGACTTTTAATTACTAATAGTCCATGTATCTTGTTCTTTCTGCTTATCTGAAAAGCTCAGGACTACCACAAGGACTTTGTGTAATCTTGGCTCCTTCTACATGGACTTTAAGTAAGAAGATGAGGCATATTCTCCAGACTGGCTGCTATGCAATAGCCCACTCTAGAAATTCACTTCCAAATCATTGTGATGTTACTTTCTGCAGGGCAGTATTATGGTATACAGGTAGCTAGAAAGGTCACATTTTGAGAATTAGCACTACTAATGATCAATGATAGGATCCAGGGCACATCATTTATCATTGCATGGTCTGAATTTTTCACCCTGTAGCATAAGTATAATAATCATCACATAGGAAATATCATCTAGAGTACTTTGCTTGGAATGCTCAATCTGTTAATCTGTTAATCCCCTTCTGCTTTTAAGCCCTCATTCATTCATTTATTGGACAACAATTGCTCATTAAACCCTTGTAGCATATCAGACAGTCTTCCAGATAATAAAGAACAACCCTCATCCACATGAAAGCTAATTCAACTGGGAGAAAATGGTAAGTGCATAAAATGTATGGCACGCAAGGTAGTGATAAATATTCAGAAAAAATAAATCAAGCATAGACAGCAAGGGGAGAGGCATAAAGGGAATTTCAATCTTCAGTGAAATCACCACAAAAACATCACTGGGAAGGCAACTTTCTTAGAATGGCCTGGAGTAATTTTTCCTACAATCTCCATGGTCATACACATCACATGGGCAGCAGCACTGAATCCTGAGGTGTGGCTCAGCTCTGATTCTACTGCTTGACTCTGCAGTCCTGTCTCCGGCAAACCTCCAACATGATTCACTATGTGACCCACACAGAGATTCTTCTTGCATTATATTAGCTCTGTCATTAAGTAAGGCCTTGAACTCTCAGAGTCCTATATCTTGATTTACAGGCAACAGGAAGTGGTCTGAAACACTGGGCATGGCTTCAGCATATATGAGACCTCAAAATCTACCTCCACGGTGACACACTTTTTCCAAAAAGGCCATACCTACTTCAACAAAGCCACGCCTCCTAATAATACCAATTCCTATGAGCTTATGAGAACCAATTACATTCAAACTACCACACCTGCACTTAAGAGAGTTTTGGGAAGAGTAAATATGAATCCAAGTTATTGCAGGTGGCCAAAGTAATACACTTTAAGTACTATCTTCTGGCTCAAGGAGTAAGCATTAAAAGACTTAGGAATTGTAGTAACCACAGAGGAACTTGGAAAACCAGTTAGCCACATAACCTACCCTTCAGAAAAGCAAAACAAACAAACAAACAAACAAACAAACAAACAAACAAATAACCCTAGTTCAGTACTGAATGGAAGAATGAAAAGGGTAATATTTGCAACAATTTCAGTTATGAACAAAGAATATTATGTCCAAAAGTTATCAATCAATTATAAAGGCAACAGCTAGTAATTTAATTCATGTAAGAAAACAGAAGACAACTACAATCTCTGATTGGCAAAATAAAACCAATAAGGAAATCAAGGAGAAAAAAACCCACAGTGTTAGAGAAGCCTTTGTTTAAGCAACGTTGATGGACATGTAACTGATTTAAACATAAGACTAGACCTGTCCAGTCTAGTGAATACCCTAACTGTTATCATAGAGTCTTCATCCAGGGACTGAGGGAAGCAGATGCAGAGATCCATGGCCAGGCACCAGGCTGAGCTCCGGGAATCCAATCAATGAGAGAGAGGAGGGATTCTGTGGGCAGGGGATGTAGAGGTCATGATGGGAAAATGTGCAGAGATGACCAGACACACTAGTAGAAACCCATGAACTGTGGACTAATAGCTATGGAGCCCCCATAGGACTAGACTAGGCCCTCTGGATATGGGAGACAGTTGTTTAGCTTGAACTGTTAAGGGGGTACCCAGGCAGGGGGATCGGGATCTGTCTCTGGTGCATGGGCAGGCTTTTTGGAGCCCAGTGCCAACAGTGTAACACCTTGCACAGCCTTGGTGCAGCAGGGAGGGGCTTGGACCTGCCACAGCTGAGTGTGCCAGGCTCTGCTGACTCCCCATGGGAGACCTTGATTTGGAACATGTGGGGATGGGGGGTGGGTTGGGAGGGAAGGCTGGGGGGTGGGAAGAGGTGGGATCTGTGGTTGGTATGTAAAATGAATAGAAAATTTCTTAATAAAAAAAGAAAAAAAGGACTAGATCTATCACAATCAAACTCATACTAAAAGTTAAGTAAAAGTAATATATAGAGACTTATCTCCCCAACTCTGTAGCAGAAAACCCACTGCAGTCTCGCTTTCTTATCTGACTCCATCTGCAACGGATCATAAGGATCTTATCCCTCAACCTTCCTTCCCCCAAACCATCCCATCAGCCCAGCCTCCAACACAAGCAGACATTCACTAGCAACACACCAGTTAAGCAGAACAGGGAAACATGTCAGCTGAAGACTTTTACCATTCCCTCTTCCCCTCCAAATCCAATCCCTCAGTCTCATCCCTAGCACTGCAACAGAACACCAGCTGCACCTTCCTTCCCCCTGCCCATATATCCCTCCTAACTCCCTCCCCCTACCCAGTTGCTTTATCCAAGGCCCCAGCTCCAGAAGGCACCCCCTGCTAACAGGCCATATTTACCACCTGCCAGAAAAACAGGTAGGCTGCCCACAAACCTTTTCTCTCTGTTTCCCCAGATTCAGTCCCTCACTTTCATCCCCAGTTTTGCAGCAGAACATGCATGACAGCCTTCTCTGCCCTCCTGATTCCATCTTCTGTGGATCACACAGATATTCCCATCCCATTCTCCTCTTGCTTGTTACTTCATCCAAGTCCCCAACTCTACCAGGCACCCCCTGCTAACCCAAGGGCTGCTCATTCCAGGACAACAAGTAGGCTGAAGGCAGACCCACACCTTTTCTAGTACTCCTGAGATACAGTCTCTCCAGTCTCACACCCACATCTGTAGCAGGGAATCTTCCATGATCACCCTTTCCTCTTTGACTCCATCCCAAAAAGATCACAAAGACCTTCCCCAAACCATCCTTCCCCCAAACTCATTCCAGTATCCCAGTCTCCAACACCAGCAGGCATTACCTGTGAACACACCAGTTGAGCAGGTCAGAAAAACAGGCAACACACAGCCATCATACTCTCAGAAAATCCAGGGAGGAAAATGAAACTAACAAAAGACCCAATCAACAAAGACAAATGCTGAAACCAGCACCCAGACCTATAATCATCCCAAACCCAGATGCCTAGACACCAGCATAAAAACACAGTAACAGCCAGGGCAATCCTAGCCTCCACTAGAGCTCAGCTATCCTATCACCCAGGCCCTGAATATTGCAACATAGCTGAAGCACAAGGAAAAGACCTAAAAACCAACTGAAGATATGAAGATAATAGAGGTCCTAAAAGAGGAAACGAATGAATCCCTTAAAGAAATCCAGGAAAACACAGACAGTTGAAGGAAATAAATAAAACTATTCAAGACCTGAAAATGGAAATAAAATTAGTAAAACACAAACAGAAGGAATTCTAGAAATGAAAAATCAAGGAATACAAACCGGAACTACAGAGAAAAAAAGCTTCACCAACAGAATATAAGTGATTGAAGAGAGAATCTCAGGCATTGAAGATACTATAGAAGAAATGGATACACTGGTTGTAGAAAATGTTAAATCTAAAAAACTTCTGTGGCTGGGGTGAGAGGAACTCAGCCAAACACACCAACCAAGCCGGGTAGTTGGGCACTATAATTATCTCTTTGTGATGAGGAAGCATGGCCCAGTCCAGCATCATGGCAAACTGAATGAGACAAGGAGATCCACAGATGATCTGGGGCTTTCCACTCTGATCTCCAAGCAGAAAACTCAAGCCCACCTGGCACCTTGTAGCACAAGCCAGATGGGCACTATTAGATTGAGCAGAGATGGCAAGGGAGCTGACCCCTTAACCAGCTGCAACGCATAGGAAAGTGAGCTTTTTACTTCACTTGGGCAGCACAGAAGAGTTGACCTGGTTGAGAGCACATGTGAGCCAACCCTGAGATCATGATTGTGGGAGAGAGATCTAACACCACCCCTCATTTGCCATATGTTGGCATGGACTGGGGAGAGATGCCTTTCCCCACCCCCTGCCTATCAACACCTTAGGCAGGTGGGAGAGCTAATCCTGAGGTAACAAGAGTAAGAGAACTGTCCTTGCCTCCCACAGGCTGCAACACTCAGGACAGTAGGCCCTGCACCTTGCCTGGGCAGCACAATAGAGCTGGTGCAGGTGTGGGGGACCCAGCCCAGAAATGGTGAGCACTCAAGAGCTCTCCCCACCACTCATCTGTCTTATGGCTGTATGGGCAGGGGAGAGTTGCCCTCTTTTCCCCCATCCATCAATGCCTGAGGCAGGTGGGAGAGGTGACCCTGAGGTCACAAGAGTGGAAGAGCTCTCCTTGTGCCCCACCAGCTGCAACACTTGGGAGAGCAGGCCCTGCACATCAGTGGGGTAACATAATAGAACCAACCCTGGTGGAGAAGGTGTAAGTCAGCCCCAAAGTTGTAAGTAATGGGAGAGCTGCCCCCACTACTCATCTGTCATGTGGTGATGTGGGTGAAGGAGAGATGCCCCTCTTACCCCTCATCCTTTACTGCCTGCAGCAGATGAGAGAGCTGACCCTCCTCCTTACCAGCTGCAACACTCAGGAAATCAGGCCCTGCTCTTCTCCTGGTCAGCACAGCAGAACTGACTGGGTATTTGGAGGTAAGGATGACCCAGCCCCAAGGTTGTGAGCAAAAGAGAGCTGTCTCTATTACTCATGTGACATGTGGCAGCATGAGTAGAGGAGAGAACATGCCCATGAGACAGGTGGAGGAGCTAGCCATGGAATCATAAAAGCAGGAGAGCTGTCCCTGACCCTCACCAGCTGCAGAACTCAGGAAACTAGCTCCTCTACCTCACAGGGGTAGCACAATAGAGCTGGCCCTCATGGTGTAGGTTGGGGAGAGCAGACCCTGAGGGTGTGAAAGCAGGAGAACTGGTCCCACCCCTCACTCATTGCAACAGGAGGTGAGTTAGCTGGAGTAATGCTGGAGAGCTCACCTTGGTGGTGAGGACAGGGGAGGACTATGGACAGCAGCCCAGGCCCAGAACCAGGGTTATGACTTAACCCACCCCAACACCCACCTAATCTTATGATCTGCTGGAACATGTGAAGGAACCTAATGCACAAACCCAAAGCTGCAGGATCTCTACAACACAGAGCAACAACAGGATATCCAAGAAAAGTCCCAGTGAGGGCCCACCATAGTGTGATAGAAACCAGAGGCCTTGAACCAGACCAATGACTTTTGCAATGAACACATGCAAGTAAAGATAAATGGACAAAGGGCTTTATTGCATAACTCGCTGTATCACACTGCAGCTTCCATGATATTTTTAATTTTTCCCTTTTTCTTTTCCCGTTCTCTTAAATTCTGTATTATTTTTGGGGGTGTGTATGTATGTAGGGGTGGAGGGCAGATGCGAAGGGATGGGGAAATGAATGGGATCAAGATTCATGATGTAAAAGACACATAGAATAAATAAGAAGAGAGAGAAAAAGCTGTAAGGGAATAAGAGGAAGAAATACATTTAGGCAGAACTATTAGAATTACAGCTGACTTCTCCATGGAGACTCTAAAATCAGAAGGGCCTAGACATATGTCCTGCAGACTCGGAGAGACCACAGATGCCAGTCCAGACTACTACTATTCCCAGCAAAACTTTCAATCACCAAAGGTGAAGAAAATAAGATAGTCCATGATGAAGTCAAATTTAAACAACATCTACCTATAAATCCAGCCCCACGGAATGTACTATAAGGAAAACTCAACTTAAGGTGGCTAACTACACCCATGAAAAAGGAAAATAATAATCTCATATCAGCAAAATTGAGGGACTCACACCCACCACCACCACCATCACCACCACTACCACCACCACCACCACCACCACCACCACCACCACCACCACCATCACCACCATAAGGTACAAAATAACAGAAATCAACAGTCATTAGTTATTAATCTCTCTCAATATCAATGGGCTCAATTCCCAAGAAAAAGACCATCAGAATGAAAGTGAAAATAGTACTCATCCTTCTACTGTATCCAAGAAACACACCTCAACATCATGGATAAACATTAGCTCAGAGTAAAGTTTTGGAAAAAGATATTCCAAGCAGATGGATCTAACTAGTAAGCTGGTATAGCCATTTTAATAAAAAAAAAAGACTTCAAACCAAAACTAATCCAAAGAGATAGGGAAGGACACTACATACTCATCAAAAGAAAACTTACCAAGATGACATTTCTATTCTTAACATCTATGCTCCGAACACGAGGGCACAGAAGTTTCCAAAAGAGACACTACTGTAGCTTAAATCTCATATTGATCCTCACACACCAATAGTGGTAGACTTCAGTACCCACTCTTACCAAGGGACATGCCATTCAGACAAAAACTAAACAGAAATACTGGAACTAACAGATTTTATAAGTGAAATGGACCTAACAGATATTTACAGAACATTTCACCCTAACACAAAATAATATACCTTCTACTCTGCACTGCATGGAAGTTTCTCCACAATTGACCACATACTGGATCACAAAGCAAGTTCCAACAGATATAAGAAAATTGAAATAACTCTCCACATCCTACTAGACCACTATGGCTTAAAATTAGACAAACAACAACAACAAACAGAAATAACAGAAAGATTACAAACTCATGGAAACTGAACAACTCCCCACTGAATGAAAAATGGGTCAAAATAGAAATAAAGAAATTAAAGACATTCTGAAATTCAATGAAAATGAATATGCAACATAACCAAACTTATGGGACACAATGAAAGCAGTGTTATGAGAAAATTCATACCACTAAGTACCTACATTAAAAAACTTCAAAGATTTTGCACTAGCAGCTAAACAGAACACCTGAAAGTTTTAGAACAAAAAGAAGTAGTCACACCTAATAGGAGTAAATGGAAATAAATAATCAAACTCAGGGCTGAAATCAATAAAATAGAAATGGAACAATATGAAGAATCAAGCAAAACAAAGTGTTTGTTCTTTGAGAAAATAAACAAGATAAAACCTCTTATCCAAACTAAGAGACACACACACAGAGAATATCTAAACCAACAAAATCAGAAGCAAAAAGGGCAACATAACAACAGACACCAGGGAAATTCAAGAAGCATTAGGTCAGACTTCAAAGACCTGTACACCACAAAATTGGAAAATTTAAAAGACATGAACAATTTTCTCAATAGGTACCACCTACCAAAGTTAAATTAAGATCAGATAAACAGCTTAAATAGACATATAACCTCAAAGGAATTAGAAGCAGTCATTGAAAGTCTCCCAACCAAAAGGAACCCAGGGCCAGGCAGTTTTGGTGAAGAATACTACCAGACTTTCAAAAAGAGTTAATGCTAATACTCCTCAAGTTATTCTATAAAATAGAAACAGAAGTAACATACCTCATTTTTTGAGGCCACAGTCACCCTGACAGCCAAACCACACAGAATCAACAAAAAGTGAATTGCAGATCAAATTCCCTCATGAACATAGATGAAAATATAATCAATAAAATACAACTAAATCCAAGAACACATCAAAAACATCATACACTGTAGCTGAAGATTTGCTGTGTCCCACCTGGCCCGTGGTCGGGACAAATCTTTCCCACTCATGTCCTCCAAGTAAACACACAGAGGCTTATATTAATTAAAACTGCTCAGGCATTAGCTCAGGCTTCCTACTGACTAGTTCTTGCACTTAAACTCAGCCCATTTCTGTTAATCTATATGTCACCACATGTTCTGTGGCTTTACCTGTGTGCCATTACATGCTGCTTCCTGGATGGCAGGCTGGTGTCTCCTGACTTAGCCTTCCTCTTCCCAGAATTCTCCTTGTCTGCTTATCCCACCTATACTTCCTGCCTGGCTACTGGCCAATCAGCATTTTATTAAACCAGTGTACAAAAGCATTATGTCACAGCAATTCACTATGATCAAGTATGCTCCATCTCACAGATGTAGGGGTGGCTCAACATACAAAAATCAGTCAGTGTAATCTACCATATAAATAAACTGAAAGAAAAACAAACCACATTGTAACACAAATTACTGCACAGTCATATTAATAAAAAACCCAGAGTCAGATATTGAGGTAAATTCTGAAATATCGGTGAGCCGGAACAAGCCACAGCCAACCTCAGCTGATCTTTTTTCCTCAGACTGAACATCTCTGAGTCCTCATCCAAGTGGATCTTAGCTGAACTGCCGTTAAAAGCCTAAAAGCTTAAAAAGCCTCTAGTTCCTGGTCCTCACACCTTATGTACCTTTGTGCTTCCTGTCATCACTTCCTTGGATTAAAGGTGTGTGTCACCATACCTGGCTGTTTCCAGTGTGGCCTTGAACTCACAGAGATCTGGATGGATCTCTGCCTCCCAAGTGATGGGATTAAAAGTGTGTGTGCCACCATTTTCTGGCCTCTATGTCTATCTAGTGACTGTTCTGTTCTCTGACCCCAGATAAATTTATTAGGGTGCACAATATATTGGAGGACACACTATGACCAGACCACATGATCATTTCATTCAATGCTGAAAAAGTCTTTGAAAAATCCAACACACCTCCATGATAAAAGTCTTAGAGAGATTAGGCATGAAAGGGACTTACCTATACATAATAAAGGCAATTTACAGTAAGCTTATAGCCAAAATAAAATTAAATGGAGGGAAATTCAAAGCAGTTCTACTAAAATCAGGAATGAGATAAGGCTGTCTACTCTCTCCATATGTATTTAATATAGCACTTGAAATTTTAGCTAGAGCATAAGATAACTGAAGGAAATCAATTGGAAATGAAGTCAAAGTATTGCTATTTGCAGATGATATGATAATATATATAAGTGACCCTAGAAATTCTACCAGGGAACTCTTACATCTGATACATACCTTGAGCCCTTCAGCAAAGTGGCTGGATACAAGAGATTAACTAGAAAAAAACCCCAGTAGCCCTCTAATATACAAATGACAAATGGACTTCATAAAAACTGACATGTTGATGAATGGAATAGAACCCAATTGAAGACCCTGACATTAATCCACACACCTAATTTTGACAAAGAAGACAAAATTGTACAATGGAAAAAAGAAGGCATCTTCAACAAATGGTGCTGGAATAACTGGATGTCAACATGCAGAAGATTGAAAATAGATCCACGTCTATTACCATGCATAAAACTCAAATCCAAGTGGATCAAAGACCTCAACATAAATTCAGTTACACTGAACCTGATAGAAGAGAAAGTAGGAAGTAGTCTTGGACACACTGGCACAGGAGATCACTTCCTAAATATAACACCAATAGCACAGACTGAGAGCAACAATTAATAAATGGGACCTCATGGAACTGAGAAGCTTCTGTAAGGCAAAGGACACAGTAAATAAGACAAAGCAATAGCCTATAGAATGGGAAAAGATCTTCAGCAATCCCACATCTGACAGAAGGCTGATATCCAAAATATATAAAGAACTCAAGAATCTAGACATAAAAATATCAAGCAATTCAATTAAAACACAGGCTATAGAGCTAAGCAGAGAATTCTCAATAGAAGAATCTCAAATGGTTGAAAGACATTTAAGGAATTGCTCAACATCCTTAGTCATCAGGGAAATGCAAATCAAAATGACTCTGAGATACCATCATATACCTGTCAGAATGGCTAAGATCAAAAACACTGAAGACAGCTTATGTTGGAGAGGATGTGGAGCTAGGGGCACACTCCTACACTGTTGGTGAGAATGCAAACTTATATAGCCACTCTGGAAATCACTATGGTGGTTTCTCAGAAAACTGGGAATCAATTTTTCTCAAGACCCAGCTATACCACTCTTGGGCATATTCCCAAGGAATGTTCAGTCATACCACAAGGATACATGCTCAACTATGTTCATAGCAGCATTATTTGTAATAGCCAGAACCTGGAAACAACCTAGATGCCCTTCAACTGAAGAATGGGTAAAGAAAATGTGGTACTTATGCACATTGGAGTACTACTCAGCAGAGAAAAACAATGACATTGTGAGATTTGCAGGAAAATGGATGGAGCTAGAAAATATCATCCTGAGTGAGGTAAGCCAGAGTTAGAAAGACAAACATGGTATGTACACACTCATAAGTGAATACTAGATGTAAAGCAAAGGACAACAAAATTACAACCCATAGCTCCAGAGAAACTAGCTAACAAGGAGCACCCTAAGATGGCTACATGGATAGTTCTGGGAAGGAGAAATAGATGAGATTCCCTGAGTAAACCGGGAGTGAGGGGGCAATAGAGGGGAGGGCATGGGGAATGAGAGCATAAGATGGTCAAGCTGGAACAAGGACTGAGTGGGAGAGCAATGAAAGAGAATTGGTCCTGGGAGTCAAATCTAGGTCCTATAGAAGAGCATCAGGTGCTCTTAACTGCTGACTCATCTCTCTAGGCCCCTAAAACAACAATTTTGAATTATGAATAAATACTTATGACAGTGAACACTTGCAAATAAAGATAAATGGACTAAAGGGTAAACTGTGTGTCTCAATGGGCCACACTACAGCTTCGATGACTAGATTATTTTCCTGTTTTGTTTAGTTTTGGGTTTTCCTTTAAAATTTTTATTTTGGTGGGGGGAGCTTACAGGGGCAGAAAGCAGATGTGAGGGGATGGGGAGAAAAGTGGAATTGGAATGCAAATCCACAAAGAATCAACAAACATTAAAAAACCTTTCTAGGCCTCTAGGACCTAGGTCCTGGGACACAACCAGTACCCAAGACCCTCACCCATATCTGCCCCACCCTGTGGGCAGTGCCCCCCCAAGACCTCCTATCAGACCCTGCAATCTACAAGACCCATGCCCTACCCTAATATCCATCCCCTGCAACCCCAGTGGCTTCCTGAGACACAGAATCTGCCAACTCTCATTGGAGCAAGGAGCTTCCTGAGACACAGAATCGGTCAGCTCTGATTTGACTAAGACCAAGAGCAGCTCCTTGAGATACAGAATCTGCCAGCTCCAATTAAACAAAGAGCTAAGATTGGACCTAGAGTGGCCCCCTGGGATACAGACACAGCAATTACAGATTAGATCAATAGCAGCTCATTCAGACACAGGCACCTTTTGCACCTATTGGAGGAAGAGATGGTAGATGCCAGAGTGAAAATACATACAAAGTAAAGAGCAATATAGCATCATCAGAACCTAGCCCCTCTACAACAGCAAGACCTGAACATTACAACGTAGAAGGAGAAGAAAGTGTCCTTAAAAATAATTTCACAAAGATGCTAGAGGCTTTTAAAGAGTCAATGAAAAATACCCTTAAAGGAACTGAGGGAAAGACAAACAAGACTGGAAGAAATCAATAAATTCCTTAAAGAAAGCCTAGAAATAACAATTAAACAGGTGAAGGAAACAGTTTAAGATTTGAAAACAGAAATAGAGGCAATAAAGAAGACACAAACTATGGGAATGCTGGAAATGGAAAATCTGAGTAAATGAACAAGAACTACAGATGCAAGCATAACCAACAGAATGAAAGAGATTAAAGAGGCAATCTCTGGTGCTGAAGATATGACAGAGGGAATTGATTCAGCAGTAAAGGAAAACACCAAAGCCAAAAAAGTCATAACAAAATGTTCAGGAAATCTGGGACACCATGAAAAGACCAAACCTATGAATAATAGGGATAGAGGAAGGAGAAGAATACCAACTCAAAGGCACAGAAAATATATTCAACAAAATCACAGAAGAAAATTTACCCAACTTAAAGAAGGAAATGCCTATGAAGACACAAGAAGCTTATAGAACACCAAGTAGACTAGACCCCCCAAAAAGTCCCCTTGCCACATAATAATTAAAACACTAAACATACAGAATAAAGGAAGAATATTAAGAGCAGCAAAGGAAAAAGGCCAACTGATTTATAAAGGCAGAACAATCAGAATAGTACCTGATTCTCAATTGAGACTTTGAAAGTCAGAAGGTCCTGGACAGATGTAACACAACCATTAAGAAACCATGGATGTCATCCTAGATTTACATACCCAGCAAAACTCTCAATCACCATAGATGGAGTGAACAGACATTCCAAGACAAAACCAGATTTAAACAATACCTATCCACAAAACCAGCCTTACAGAAAGCACAGGAAATAGATAACTCCAGAGAGTAAATCCAAAAGAAGGGAAATAAGCACACACTACCACCAAGAGATAACAGGAATTAACAATCACTGGTCATTAATATCCCTTAATATCAATGGACTCAATTCACCTGTAAAAAGACATAGGCTAACAGAATGGACATGAAATCAGGATCCATCTTTCTGCTGCATACAAGAAACATACCTCAACGGCAAAGACAGACATTACCTCAGAGTAAAAAGCTGGGAAAAGACTTTCCAATCAAACAGACTTAAGACGCAAGCTGGTGTAGCTATACTAATATCTATTAAAATAGACTTCAAACTAAAATCAATCAAAAGAGATCAGGAAGGACATTACATACTAATCACAGGAAAGATCCACCAAGATGAAGTTTCAGTTCTGAACATTTATGCCCTGAATATAAGGGCACCCACATATGTAAAAGAAACATTACTAAAGCTTAAATCACACATCAAACCTCACACATTAATAGTGGGAGACTTCAACACCCCACTCTCACCATTGGACAGATCTGCTAAATCGAAACTTAACAGAGCAACAAGGGGTTAAACTGATGTTATGACTCAAATGGACTTAATTGATATCTACTGAACATTCCATCCTAACAAAGAAGAATATACCTTCTCAGCAGCCCTTGGAACCTTCTATAAAATCGACCACATACTTGGCCACAAAGCAAATCTCAACAGATACAAAAAATTGGAATAACCTCCTGAAGTCTATCAGACCACTATGGTTTAAAGTTAGATTTCAACAACAAAAATTACAGAAAGCATACAATCTCATGGAAACTGAATAATGCTCAACTGAATCACCAATGGGTCAAGGAAGAAATAAAGAAAGAAATTAAAGACTTCCTAGAGATCAATGAAAATGAATATACCACATACCCAAACTTATGGGACACTATGAAGGCAGTACTAAGAGGAAAATTCATAGCACTAAATGCCCACAGAAAGAAGTTGGAGAAATTTCATACTAGTGATTTAACAACACACCTGAAAGCCGTAGAACAAGAAGAAGCAAAGTCAGCCAGGAGGAATAGACACCATGAAATAATCAAATTGAGAGCTGAAATCAATAAAATAGAAACAAAGAGAACAATACAAAGAATCAATGAAACAAAGAGTTGGTTCTTTGAGAAAATCAACAAGATAGACAAGCCCTTATCCAAACTAACCAAAAGGCAGAGAGATCATCCAAATTAGCAAAATTAGAAATAAAAAGGCAAACATAACAACTGACAATGAGAAAATCCAGAGAATCATCAGGTCATACTTCAAAAACCTCTACTCCACAAAAACTGGAAAATCTAAAAGAAACAGACAATTTTCTGGATGGGTACCACATATCTAAGTTAAATCAAGACCAGATAAAGTATTTATATAGACCATTAACCCCTAAGGAAATAGAAAGTGTCATTAAAAGTCTCCCAACCAAAAAATTTTCAGGACCAGACTGTTTCAGCACAGAATTCTAACAGATCTTCAAAGAAAAGTTAATACCAATACTCTTTAAATTGTTCCACACAATAGAAACAGAAGGAACATTACCAAACTCCTTCTATGAGGCTACAGTTACTCTCATTCCCATGCCAAATAAAGATGCAACAGAGAAAGAGAATTACAGACCAATCTCCCTCATGAACATTGATGCAAAATTACTCAATAAAATATTTTCAAACCGACTACTAGGACACATCAAAACAATTATCCACCATGATCAAGTAGGCTTTATCCAAGAGATGCAAGGGTGGTTCAACATATGAAAGTCTGTCAATGTAATACACCATATACACAAACTGAAAGCAAAAAACCACATGATCACTTCATTAGATGCTGAAAAAGCCTTTGACAAAATCCAACACCCCTTCATGATAAAGGTCTTGGAGAGATCAGGAATACATGGAGCATACCTAAACATAATAAAGGCAATTTACAGCAAGCCAACAATCAACATCAAAGAAAATGGAGAGAAACTTGAAGTGATTCCACTAAAATTAGGAACAAGACAAGGCTGTCCACTCTCCCCATATTTATTTAATATAGTACTTGAAGTTCTAGCTAGAGCAATAAGACAACAAAAGGAGATAAAGGGGATACAAACTGGAAAGGCAGAAGTCAAACTTTCACTATTTGCAGATGACATGATAGTATACATAAGTGAACCCAAAAATTTGACCAAGGAACTCCTATAGCTGATGAACATCTTCAGTAATGTGGCAGGATACAAGATTAACTCAAAAAAATTAATAGCCCTCATATATACAAATGATAAATGGGCTGAGAAATAAATCAGATAAACACCACCCTTTACAATAGCCACAAATAATATAAAACACCTTGGGATAACTCTTAAGCAAGTGAAAGACCTGTATGACAAGAACTTTAAGTCTCTGAAGAAAGAAATTGAAGAAGATATCACATAATGGGATGATCTCCCATGCTCATGGATAGGAAGGATAACATAGTAAAAATGGTAATCTTACCAAAAGCAACCTACAGATTCAATGCAATCCCCATCAAAATACCAACACAATTCTTCACAGACTTGGAAAGAACAAAACTCAACTTCATATGGAAAAACAAAAAACCCAGGATAGCCAAAAGAATCCTGTACAAACAACCTCTGGAGGCATCACCATCCCTGACTTAAAGCTCCACTATAGAGTTACAGTAATAAAAACAGCTAGGTACTGTCATAAAAACCAACATGTGGACCAATGGAACTGAACTGAAGACCCTGACATTAATCCGCACATGTATGAACACCTAATTTTTGACAAAGAAGCCAAAACTGTACAATGGAAAAAAGAAAGTATCTTCAACAAATGGTGCTTACATAACATGTAGAAGATTGCAAATAGAACCGTATCTGTCAGCATGCACAAAACTTAAGTCTAAGTGGATCAAAGACCTCAATATAAATCCAATCACTCTGAACCTGACAGAAGAGAAAGTAGGAAGTAGTCTTGAACGCATTGGCACCAGAGATCACCTCCTAAATATAACCAGTACCATAGACACTGAGAGAAACAATTAATACGTGGGACCTCTTGAAATTGAGAAGCTTTTGTAGGGCAAAAGACACAGTCAATAAGATAAATCAACAGCCTACAGAATGGGAAAAGATCTTCAGAAACCCCAAATCTGACAGAGGATTTGTCAGAATATATAAAGAAGTCAAGAAACTAGACATCAAAATTCCTAACAGTCCAATTAAAAATTGGGCTATAGAGCTGAACAGAGAATTCTCAACAGAAAAAGCTCAAATGGCTGAAAGACATTTAAGGAATTGCTCAACATCCTTAGTCATCAGGGAAATGCAAATCAAAATGACTCTGAGATACCATCTTACACCTGCCAGAATGGCTAAGATCAAAAACATTGAAGACAGCTTATGTTGGAGAGGATGTGGAGCAAGGGGAACACTCCTCTACTATTGGTGGTAATACAAACTTATATAGCCACTCTGGAAATCACTATGGCAGTTTCTCAGAAAACTGGGAATCAATCTTCCTCAAGACCCAGCTATACCACTCTTGGGCATATACCCAAGGAATGTTCAGTTATACCACAAGGACACATGCTCAACTATGTTCATAGCAGCATTATTTGTAGTAGCCAGAACCTGGAAACAGCCTAGATGTCCCTCAACTGAAGAACGGATAAAGAAAATGTGGTACATATACACATTGGAGTACTACTCAGCAGAGGAAAACAATGACATCATGAATTTTGCAGGCAAATGGATGGAACTGGAAAATATCATCCTGAGTGGGGCAACCCAGACTCAGAAAGACATACATGGTATGTACTCACTCATAAGTGGATACTAGATGTAAAGCAAAGGATAACCAGACTGCAACTCACAGCTCCAGGGAGGGTAGCTAGTAAATAGGACCCTAGGAAGGACTCAGGGATCACCCAGCGATGGCGAAATGGATGAGATCTACATGAGTAAACTGGGGGTGAGAGGAGTAATGAAGAGCAACAGTCGGGGAAAGAGAGTTTAGGGAAGTGGGAGGTCTTAGCTGGATCAGGAACAGAGACACTCACCTCTGGTCCAGATGGGAGCTCTGGGCTGGATGGGAGCTGGGGGCTGGTCTCTATGTCTTAGGAAGTGGCGGGGGTCTCGGGCGGATAGGTGTTGTGGCAGGGCATGTAGATTGCAGGGTCTGCTCAGGGGTCTTGGAGAAGGGGAACCTTCCCACAGGAGCCCTGCTCTCTGGCCAGCAACTCGAGGACAAGGAAAGAGATACCATGATAAATGAAGATACCAAGGGTATAGGAAGAAGCAGAGTGCTGGAGAGGTCGCTAGGAATCCACAAAGATGACTCCACTACAAAAATGATCAAGAGGGTGCCTGAGCTGATCTACTCTGGTGATCGGATGGCCGAACACCCTGTCATGATAGAACTCTCATCCAGTGACTGATGGAAGCAGATGCAGAGATCCACAGCCAAGCCCCAGGCAGAGCTCCAGGAGTTCAATCAATGAGAGAGAGAGGAGGGATTATATCAGCAAGAGATATTGAAACCATGATTGGAAAAAGCACAGGGACAAATAGCCAAACTAGTAGAAACACATGACCTGTGAACCAATAGCTGAGGAGCCCCCATGGTACTAGATTAGGCCCTCTGGATAAGTGAGACAGTTGTTTAGCTTGAACTGTTTAGGAGGCCCCCAGGCAGTGAGATCAGGCCCTGTCCTGAGTGCATGAGCTGGCTGTTTGGAACCTAGTGCCTATGCTGAGACACTTTGCTCAGCCTTAGCCCTGGGAGAAGGGGATTGGACCTGCCTCTACTGAATGTACCAGGCTCTGCTAACTCCCCAGGGGAGACCTTGCCTTGGAGGAAATGGGAGTGGGGAGTGGCCTAGCGGGGAAAGCTGGAAGGTGGGAGGACAAGGGAATCCATGGTTGACATGTAAAATAGAAAATCTCTTAATAAAAACAAAAAGAAAATGTGGTACATATATACAATGGAGTACTACTCAGCAATAAAAAACAATGACATCATGAAATTTACAGGCAAATGGATGGAACTAGAAAATATCATCCTGAGTGAGGTAACCCAGACTGAGAAGGACAAACATGGTATGCACTCACTCATAAGTTGATACTAGAAGTAAAGCAAAGGATAACCAGACTACAGCCCACAGCTCCAGAGAAGCTAGCTAATAAGGAGGACCCAAGAAGGATGCATGAATCACCCTGGGAAGGGGAAATAGATGACCTCTCCATGAGTAAACTGAGGATGATGGGTGGGCAATTGAGGGTAGGGGATGGGGGATGAGAACATAAGGGAATGGGATGGTTGAGCTGAAACAGGGATGGAGTCGGAAAGCAATGAAAGAGATACTATGAAAGAGACAGTATGATAGAGTGAGACATCATGGGGATAGAGAGAAACTGGATGCTAAGGGAGTTCCCAGATATCCTAAAGGATGTTCCCAGCTTAAACTACTAGAAATAGTGGAGAGGGGGCCTGAACTGAACTGGCTTACCCCAGTGATCAGATTGGTGAATACCCTAACTGTCATCATAGAACTTTTCTCCAGTAACTGATGGAAGCAGATGCAGAGATCCACAGCCAGTCCTTAGAGAGAGCTCCAAGAGTCCAGTCAAGGAGACAGAAGAGGGATTGTATGAGCAAGGGCATCAAGATCGTGATGGGGAAACCTGCAGAGAAGACAAAACCAAACTAGTGGGAACTCTTGAAATCCACAGCTGTGGAGCCTGCATGGGACTGGGCTAGGCCCTCTGCATTGTGAGACAGTTGTGTAACTTGAGCTGCTTAAGGGGCCCCCTGGTGGTAGGATCAGAATTCATCCCTGGTGCATGAGTAGGCTTTTGGAGCCCACTACCTGTGATGGAACACCTCACAGCCTTGATGCAGGGGGAGGGAGTTGCCTTTACTAAATGTACCTCCCCATGGGAGGCCTTACCTTCTTGTAGGAGGGAATGGGAAGTGGCTTGGAAGGGGAGGCTGGAGGGGTGGGGGGAGGAGAGAGGGTGATCTTTGATTGGTATGTAAAATGAATAAAAAATTTTTTCTTAATAAAAAATGTCAAAAACAAAAAGACTTAATATTGGCTTTAACCCATGTTTGTATAGTCTTCTCTGATGGATAACCTACAACACTGATGACCTCTCTTAAATCTCTAGCACTGAAAAGACAAAACAGTCAGTCAGTCAACCAAAGAAAGAAAACCCCCACACATGATAAAAACTCACTGCCATGATGTAAAACAAGTTTAGTCAGATACATCAGCTACTTTGTTCTCATGCTATGAAGAAATGCTTGAGAGGGAGCAATTTAAAGGAGGAAAGGTTCATTTTTCTCATGACTGACCACATGAAGCAACACATTCTCAGAAAGCAGAGTGTGTGGAAGTGGGGCTGGGATATAAAATCTCAAGCCTGCCCCCAGTAATCTACTTCCTTCATTTAGGTGACTTTTCTGAAAGGGTCTAAAATCTTCTTTCTTCTTCTTTTTTTTAATTACGAAGAAATTTTCTATTCCATTTTACATACTAACCACAGATCCTCCTCTACTCCCTCCTCCTGCTCCCCAGCCTTCCCCCCGAACTCACCCCCCATTCCTACCTCCTCCAAGGCAAGGCCTCCCATGGGGAATCAGCAGAGCCTTGTGCATTCAGCTGAGGCAGGTCCAAGCCCCTCCCCACTGCACCAACGCTGTGTAAGGTGTCCCACGATAGGCATTGGGCTCCAATAAGCCTGATCATGCACCAGGGGCAGATCCTGATTCCACTGCCAGGGGTCTCCTTAAACAGTTGAAGCTAAACAACTGTCTTGCCTATGCAGAGTGCCTAGTTCAGTCCAATGGGGTTCCACAGCTATTAGTCTACAGTTCATAAGTTCCCACTAGTTTGGTTTTGTTGTCTCTGCAGGTTTCCCCATCATGATCTTGATGCACCTTGTTCATAGAATCCCTCTTCTCTCTCTTTGACTGGACTCCTGGAGCCTGGTGCTTGCTGTGGATTTCTGCATCTTCTTTCTTCAGTGACTGGATGAAGACTCCCCAGTTTTCTCATGGAGATTTCACCTATTTCTTTTTTGCAGAGCAATCCATGCATCCTTCTTAAGGTCCTCCTTGTTAGTTAGCTTTTCTGGAGCTGTGGGTTGTAGTCTGGTTATCCTTTGATTTACATCTAGTATCCACTTATGAGTGAGTACATACCATGTTTGTCCTTCTGAGTCCGGGTTACCTCACTCAGGATGATATTTTCTAGTTCCATCCATTTGCCTGCAAATTTCATGATGTCATTGTTTTTTTACTGCTAGTACTGTTAGTACTCCATTGTGTATATGTGCCACATTTTCTTAATCCATTCTTCAGTTGACAGACATCTAGGTTGTTTCCAGGTTCTGGCTATCATGAATAATGCTGCTACAAACATAGTTGAGCATGTGTCCTTGTGGTATGACTGAGCATTCCTTGGTATATGACTAAGGATGTTGAGCAATTCCTTAAATGTTTTTCAGCCATTTGAGACAGAATCCCTTAAACAGCAATGCCACCTGGAAGCCAAGACCACAGCACAGAAGCCCATGGAAAAACTTTCAATTCAAATTACAGCATTCTCACATTAGTCTTCACAAGCTCAAGGGCATCTCATAATCCTAAATGCACTCATTCCAATTTTTAAAGTCCCCATAGTCTTTAATATTGCCAATGTCGTTCAAAAGTCCAAAGTCTCTTCTGAGACTTAGACAGCTCCTTTGTGGTAAGATCTTATAAAATCAAAACAAAATTTTACACTTCTAGTACATGATGACACAGACTAAGCATTGTCATCCAAAAGGGTGGAATGACACATAACAAGGAAAGATTAGGTCAAAGAAAATCAAACCCAGCAGAGCAAATGCAAAACAATGCATCTCAGTGTTTGGTGTGTGGGGCATTAGACTGAGTCATTCAGGCTCCAAAAGACTTTGTTAGTTGTATTTCTCCAACTCTGCCTCCTGAGGCATATACAGACTATGTCTTTGGATGGTTCCACTCCATATCTTTGGCTCTTCTTGGCAGATGTCCCAGATAGTTGCATCACCTCCAACATCCTGACATCCCCATTGTAATGGCTTTACCTTCCCAGCTTCATGCAGTGACTTCTCAGGGCCTCCTTGCAGCGAATTCTGAAAGCTGCTGGCCTCAGGATCTTCCCAAAACCTGTGCAAAGCTAAATGACACTCTCTCTTGCAGCTTGTATGTCTTCAAAATCAATCAGTACTGTGTAGACTACACTGCCATATTTTGCTCAGCATTGGATGTAACATGGCTCAATACAGTCACCACTATAGTGTCCTTTGTGCTAGGTAGTGTTTTTTTTTTTTTTTTTTTAGCTGAAAATACTTTCACTAGTTATATTAGTTACTGTTCATCACTATGACCAAATAAACTGATAAGAAGCAACTTAAATGTGGAAAGGTTTATTTTGGTCCACAGTTTAATAAGGAACATTGACCATCATGATGGGTACAGTCCATCATGACAGGGAAGGCATGCAAACAGAAGTGTGATGTGGCTGGTCCCATTGCATCAACAGTCAAAAATACTTAAAAAAATATTTTATTGAATATTTGGGAATCTCACATGCACTCCAATTGCACTCACCTCCCAGTTTTCCCATGTCTGTTTTCCCTCCTGTGAAAGGAAAATGTCCCCCCCGCCCACAAGGAAAAAAAGTCCATTTGTGTTGCCTATATATTCACTGAAACATGGTCAGATTCCTAGTGGGCAGCCCCCTAAGGGGAGGATGAGTCTTCCTCCATCTGCATCTACACCAAAAGTCATCAACTGAGGAGAGCCTTGCGGTGGCCAGAGCCAGCTCTCCAGTGTCCATGCCACCACCTGCACAGCAGTGCTGTGGGCTGGTGAGGGGTGGGGCCAACTCTCTGGTGCCCATGCCACCATCTGTGCCACCATCACCATGCTGTGGGTCAGTGAGATGTGGGGCCCTCTTCTTCTGCACTCATGGCACTGTTGGTGCTACAGTGCAGCTGCCACTGGGGGGTGAAGCAGGACCAGGTCTCCTGCCTGCACGGATCCTAACATGGTTTCAGGCAGCAGTCCAGACCATGGACATAAGCATGGGCTTAAGTGCTAACATGGGTGTAGACATCCTTGACTGTATCAGGACCATTGACCCGCTCCTGGCTCTCAGGGGCCTCATGGGCCATGAGCCTCAACATGGCCCCAAGTGGTGGTCATACATGTCACTGATCAGGTACCCCAAGGCAGCAAAGCTAGAGGACATCACTGGGGCATCAGGCAGTGGCACAGACTGCTTATGTCCACATGGGTCTCAGCTTTCATCAAGGCCTGAGGCAGCAGCATGGACCACTGACACTAACATGGCCTTCTGTGGCATCACTGGCCATGGTAGTTCTTTGAGGAGGTATAATCCAGAAAGTGATCCTTTCCTCATCTAGGGCTTCCATTGTTTCCTAGAGCCAGGGGTTCTCCAGTTAGATGACAGGTTCAGGGGCTGAGCTGCATCTACTTAAGCTCCAGGCTGTTGTTCATCATCTAGCTGACTGAACTGAGCAATGATGGTAAGCAGATCACAACCCTCTCTCCTACCTGTCACCAACACATCTCCAGTTCTGCCTCTTTCCATAGCACAATTGCTGTTCCATTTTTCTGTCTTTCACACCTCTCCATCATATATATATATATATTTTTGTACCGCTGCTGACCCAGGCTACAAGGTCAGTGGCTGCTCTTGGCTTTCTCTCAAAAATACTTTTATTCTTTCTTTTAAAAATAAATTTATTTATTTTACATCCCTACCAAAGCTTCCCTCCCTCTTCTCTCCCCGCTCCCTCCCCCCACCTCTCTTCTGCCCCCATCCACTCCTTCTGTTTCTCTTCAGAAAGGGCTGGCTTTTGGGAACCTATTCCTCATACTAGATTGCCTTGCCCAGTCTTAATATATGGGGAAGTGTTTAGTCTTACTGTAACTTGATATGGCATGCTTTGTTGGTACCCACAGGAAGCCTGCCCCTTTCTGAAAAATATTTTTATTCTTCCAATTTTAGTATATGTGCTGCCGAAGCGAGCACAATATTTTTATTCTTAATCCCAATTATTTTATTCTCTTTAAGGTAACCAGGCTGATGAATGTATTTTAAGTATTTTCAGTTCTTTTCTTTCTGTTTTCTCCAGAACCTACTACACTCAGGTCTTCAGCACCAGGATGTACTGTACTTACTGTCATCGTGCTTATCTGGGGTATTCATATTAGATATACTACTCAGTTCTCAGGCCTCATATGACTTGACTCTACAGCAGCATTTAACACCGTTTCCCCTCCATATTCCTTTCCTTGATTCTACTGGTTTTCCCGTACCTCTCTTCTCCCTTTCTTTTTGGTCTTCATCATCTCCTGTTCCTGTCTTCCCTGATGCTTCTGAATGCCGAGCTAACCAGCTATGGAGGACACATTGATGTCTGTGGTCCATGCTGCTGCCGGAGGCAATGATGAGGTCCATGATCTGGGATGCCACTGGAGACCGTGTGGTTGCTCCTGATCTGTGCAGCTTTGGAAAACCATGTGGAAGTCTATGATTCATGCTGCTGCTGCCTGTTATGGACAAGGAAGCATCTGTTGCAGTGGTATCAAAGACTCCAGACTCATAATTGAGAATGAGAGACATTGAAGACTTGCGCAACAACTACTCCCACCCCAAAGAAAAGAAGAAACAGTCTAGAGAGGAAGCCATTGAGGAGAATCCCTAAAAATTTTGATAAAGATGCTGAAGTGTAGCTTTTCAGTCATTGGCTTCTGGCAGGACTTGGGAAAGGACTCAATTATCTTTAAGAGGATGACCACTGGGAGTTTGGCCATGCTTCACTAAGTATATAGGCAACATAAATTGTACTTGGTATACTTTTTTTTGTGAGGGGGTAGGGAGTGTACCAGGGTGGGAGGGTGGACTTGGGAGGATTGGGGAGTGAGTGTGATCAGGATGCATTGTATGAAATTCACAAATAATCAATAAAAATATTATGTTGGAAAAAATGCTGAAAAGATTACAGTGTGGGTTAAAATACAGCCAGTCTCCTCTGATTGCTTCTATTGTTGCTGAAGGGACTCCATTCAGCTCCAGCATGGCAGACATGGTTCTTGTAGGCCTTGCCTTTCTCTCCATTTGCTATGCCTTTCTAAAAACCATTAGATTACATTCCTAAAGCTATCCACCAAGGTCTACTCCCTTATTTGTCGATTTCCTCTTCCTGAGGCTGACTACCAAGGTCTAGCTATCAAAGTATTGAAGTCCAGCAATCAAAAACCCCCTTTGTATCACCTAATCAACATGCCCAAATAAAATTAAACACCTCATCCTAACACAGAGTTTCTGTTTTTTACCTTTATAAACTGCCATTTGCCTATGGGCCACTCTGTTACCTCTCTATCCAGAGGCAGTCCTTTGTTTCCCCAGGGCAAATACCCCTTCCTCCTCTCCCTTGCCCCTTTTCTCCCCTCTCCCTTGCTCCCTTCCCTTTCTCCCTCCTCCTCTGTCTCCTGTCTTTGTCTCTTATCCCTTGCCCTTTGTCCCTTTGGGGCAAATACATCTCCTTTGTGCTGAGCACTTTGTCTTGATCCAACTCTGAGGTTCCTTACAATTGCCATTATTATCTGAGCTACTCTCTCCCAGGATCACTGCTGTGGCCTGATTATGCATTTTCAGAACAAGTGACCAAGCCACCTGTCTACTTACAAACCACCAAGACTTCTTCTAAAGAATAGCTCTTACAGTGCCCTACAAATCTTGAAACCAGGGGTTTGCTACCTATAATCCTTGGACCCAATACTTGTGTTTGCACAATAGCCTGAGTGTTAAGAGTAATTTTCACATTTTAAGTGATTAATGAAGTCAAATAGAACATTTAATTAATTAATGTTTTTAATGAAATCTCTTGTATCCCCGACTAGTCTTAAACTAATCGTACAGCTGAGACTGACCTTGAAATCCTGATCTCCCTGCCTTTATGTTCTAAGTGGCTAGGATTATACTCTACCCACCACCACTGGAGTTTCCATATTTTGAATGCATGAAAAATAAGACAACAGCAATATTCTGTGAAATACAAAATTTGATTATTTGCTTGAGTACTTACAACAGATACCACATGGTCCAGAAATGATAAATTAATATCTGGTCCTTCAAATAAAACATTTGCTTGCCCCTGTGATAAACAATCAGGTAACTGTTGACCATATCTCCTGCAACTTTACCTTCTCTTTTCTTAAACTTTCTCACTCTTGTTCCTTTTACAAGCCAGGGAGTACATTGTGCTTCACAAAATTCTCTCCCCCTAATGGTGGCACCATCACCTAGGTGGAGGCAAGGCTGTTTTCACTTCCTTCATCTGTTGGCTCACATAATTTGCATGTTTAGTGTAAACTAAAGTGCAAGATCCCTGGGACACAAATTATTAAGATTCCCAAGATATCAGAGTACATTAAGTGTACAAGTCAAGTGCTGAAGAAAATTGTCCTGTTCACACATCCTCTTGTCAACGGCCTGGGTGACCACTCTTTAAAACCTGCTGGCCCTTCACTGGTATTTTCAGGCTGCTTTACTCAGTACATTTTTGTAACACATTATAGTATTTCACATATTATATAACACATAATTATATTTATCATTTATTATCTGTCTCATTGCTATTAAATGAACTCTTCATGGGCAGAGAATTTTCTCAATTTTCTTTACTGAATAGACAGACCAAATATCCATAGTATTGTCTGAAACACAATAAAGTTAAATGAACACTTGTTGCATAAACCTTGTTAAAACATGCAGGAAATTTATCAATTACTATGTCTATATTTTACTCTAATATATATATATATATATATATATATATATATATATATAATTAGAATGAGCATTTTAGCTTATTTGCCTACCTATCCTTTTACTTGCATGTTAACAAACACTAAGAAATATGGCAATGGAGTTCTTTTTTATTTATTTATTTATTTTGGTTTTCCCAGACAGGGTTTCTCTGTGTAGTTTTGGTGCCTGTCCTGGATCTCACTTTGTAGACCAGGCTGGCCTTGAACTCACAGAGATCTGCTTGGCTCTGCCTCCTGAGTACTAGGATTAAAGGCATGGGCCATCACCGCCTGGCAGATGGAGTTATTTTTCTGGGGATTATTTTATTATATGACTTTTTCATTATATATATATATAATATATATATATATATATATATATATATATATATATATATATATATATATATATATTACACATATGTATGTGTAACTTTGCTTCCCAAACCTAAAATTTAAATTAAGAGATATAAAGGAAGAGAATTGAGAAAAAAAATCATTATTCAGATATTGAATTGAAAGTGAACCTTAATGTTATCCCTGAACCAGCAAGAAGAAATCTATGCAAGTACTACTGAGGTGCTGCATGTCTGGCAGTAGGTTGGTGAGGAGAGGTTGTTCTAACTGTTGTAGACTAAGACTTCAAACTCATTTATTCCATTACCTTTTATTTCTCAGGCCAATGAATGCCTTGTAGAGAGTCACATTATTTCATGACTTGGTGAGGATTTTGTCCTGAATCTCAGAAAAGGCACTGATTAAGAGAGTGCATAGGCAAGGACTGAGGTAATCAGAGTTGAAAGCCACGTGCCTAGTCAGTGCATGGGATAACAGCTGGTAGGCAGGGCCTTTTATCAGAAGAGGGAGAATAAATAGTACAGATTGTTCACTGGTGACTATTGATATCTTTCAAACTACAGATTTTCAAAGAACTTCCTGGGAAACATACTGTGATTAACACAAGAATTTTGGTTGTCTCAATGTAGTCAGAATGAGTAGGTACTTCAGTGATAAAGATCTGCTTAGATGTACCTGTGAATAAGTAAATAACTGTAGAAGCCACTTCCTGTAGCTGAACTAAAATGCTAAAGCTGGTAGACTGTGACTCTGATGTGTTCAAGCACCATGCCATAGTAAGAACAATTACTAATGCTTACTTAGCACACAACTACCAAGCATTATTCTGAGAAGTTTACTCATTAATCCTCACTCAAACCTGATGAGGTAGCTAGTGTTCCCCCACCCCCATTTTGCTCATTTTGAAACAGACATGGAATGGAAGGTAAGGTGACATGTGGCTATTTGTCACTCGTAACCATGCCTTTTCTCCCAGAGAGGATATGAACTGTTTGTCAGGAGCCAAAAGTCTTCATCTTACTTGGGGTGTGTTATACAGCTGATTTTTTTCCTTGGCTGGCTGGTTGTGAGCTGGGATGGACATGCCTTTTCTGTCACTTCTCAGAGCTGTTTTCCAGAGTCAGTAAGATGATGGACTAGATGGAGCATGTTTTTACAGAGAAGTCACTATGCTGATGCCTCCCCATGCTTTTACTGTTATTTTTTTTTGAGAGGCTCTCATGTTAGGCAGCTTGTCCTCGATCTCAATCTGTGGCTAAGGATTATCTTAAAGCCCTGATGCTACTGCCTCCACCTTCTAAATACTGCAGAATCACCATGTGTCATAATTCCTGTAAAATATTTACTTTACAGACTGCCATGTTGCTATTTTCAACATTAGAATTTTTTGCTGAATGTTCCCAAGCTTCCAAACTTAGAGAGTTTCCAACTCTAAGAGAAAGTAATCAATGTACTTTGTTTTAAGTCAAAATATGGAGAGGCATGCTAAGTTTCCAATCACAGAGAAATAAAGCAGATACAACCTGGTGGTCTGTTCCTGGAGTTCACACCACTCATCACTGTTAGCACACAGAGCTGACCTCAAGATGGCAGAGGATGAATGATTTGGCAGGAGGTTTCTGGGATAGAGCAGCCCATTGTGAACCAGTGATTTTTTTAGCTTTTCCTGTATTTCATTCTTTAAAAGACCCTCTTCAGGGATGTGGAGCTAGGGGAACTCTCCTCCACTGCTAGTAGGAATGCAAGCTTGTACAACCACTTTGGAAATCAATATGGCGCTTTCTTAGAAAATTGGGAATCCATCTCCCCCAAGATCCAGCTATACCACTCTTGGGCATATACCCAAGGAATGCTCAACCACACCATAAGAGCACTTGTTCAGCTATGTTCATATCAGCATTGTTTGTAATAGCCAGAACATGGAAACAACCTAGATGCCCTTCAACTGAAGAATGGATAAACAAAATGTGGTACATATACACAATGGAATACTACTCAGCAGAGAAAAACAATGACATCATGAGGTTTGCAAGCAAATGGATGGATCTAGAAAAAAATCATCCTGAGTGAGGTAACCCAGACTCAGAAAGACAAACATGGTATGTACTCACTCATAGCAGGATACTAGATATGAAACAAGGATGACTTGTCTGCTACTCACATCACCAGGGAGGCTACCTGGAAAACAGGACCCCAAGAAAGACACAGGGATCGCCCAATGACAGAGAAATGGAATGAGATCTACATGAACAGCCTGGACATGAGTGGGGGTAGTGTAAGGCGAGGGTCGAGGGAAAGAGAGCTTGAGGGAGTGGGAGATCCCAGCTGGATCAACAACAGAGAGGGAGAACAAGGAATAGGAGACCATGGTAAATGAAGACCACATGAGAATAGGAAGAAGCAAAGTGCTAAAGAGGCCCACAGAAATCCACAAAGATACCCCCACAACAGACTGCTGGCAATGGTCGAGAGACAGCCCGAACTGACCTACTCTGGTGATGGGATGGCCAAACACCCTAATTGTTGTGTTAGAAACCTCATCCAACTACTGAGGGATCTGGATGCAGAGATCCATGACTAGGCCCTGGGTGGATCTCTGGGAGTCCAATTAGCGAGAATGAGGAGGGTTTATATGAGCGAGAATTGTTGAGACCAAGGTTGGATAAAGCACAGGGACAAATAGCCAAATGAATGGAAACACATGAGCTATGAACCAATGGCTGAGGGGTCCCCACTGGATCAGGCCCTCCGAATGGGTGAGACAGTTGATTGGCTTGATCTGTTTGGGAGGCATCCAGGCAGTGGGACCGGGTCCTGTGCTCATTGCATGAGTTGGCTGTTTGAAACCTGGGGCCTATGCAGGATTGTTTGGCTCGGCCTGGGAGGAGGTGACTAGACCTACCTGGACTGAGTCTACCAGGTTGACCTCAGTCTATGGGGAAGGCTTTGCCCTGGAGGAGATGGGAATGGGGGGGGTGGTTGGGGGGAAGGTGAGGGGGACAGGAGGGGGGAGAACAAGGGAATCCATGGCTGATATGTAGAACTGAATTGTATTGCAAAATAAAAAAAAAAGACCCTCTTCAGGTTTCCAGAACCACTGAGGTCCACACAGCCCCAAAGTATGTCTTCGAACATGCTCCCTTCTACTCTTCCTTATAATATCATTGAGGCCTCGTGAAGGAAGGGAGACTGCAAGGAGGTGGCAGATCCACAAGGAAAGGAATTTTATCTTCACACTGTATTCAAAAGAAATAATTTCAGACTCCTTAGTTTGTGTTTGAAGATAAACAAAAGTTTTAAAGAGCAAAAAAAAAAAAAAGTCAAGAGGGAGAATATGGGTCACCTGCAGAGTTGAGATAGTTCCTCAGTGCAGAGGGAGAGCTGCTTTCCCAAAGCTCACCTGTGTACCCACTGCCTCCTCTCCTGGGCTTTGATTGCTTTAAAATGTTGATCTTGGCAGTGCTTAGTAAGTTCAAGACTGTCTGAGGACTCAATATTTACAGGGAACAACACTTTCTTAATTACACTTTATTATACTGGCCTTAAGCCCAGAAACAACTCATACACTTCATCATGGAGTAGATTATTAAATTAAAGATTTATGTATGATGGATTTGGTAGTTTTTGTTTTTTGTTTTTTTTGAGATAGGTTTTCTCTGTGTAGTTTTGACTGTCCTGGAACTTGCTTTGTAAATCAGGCTGGCCTTGAAAGAGATTCACCTGCCTCTGACCCCAAGTGCTTGGATTAAAGGCATATGCAGCCACTGCCTGGCTGGATTTAATAGTTTTATGTATAATAGTTTGGTAGTGAAGCAATTACTTGACCATTTATTTCACTCTTTGTCATTCAAGAATATTAATTAACATCACATTCATTCATTTCTTGAAATAATTTATTTACTCATTGTAAGAATAAGGTCCTTTGTTAAGCAAAGCTATCCTATTCTTTTTTGCCCACAAGTTTATTACCTTGGTCCCTTCAATTATTTTCCTATTCCCATTCCTCTTCTTTCTTCTGGCCTCTATCCCAGAGGTGGCTTCTCTCAGTTCCTCTATGCTTAGAAGTCTTTTTCTCCTACTAGTGACTCCTCCTGAGGTAATGTTGGCTTCAGTATTCAACATAATGCAACTGTCCATGAGTCTAGTGGGTGACGATATTCTGTTGGTTCTTTCCTTGAGGGCCTCCTCTTCTTTATATGTAGGTCTTTGTGGAGGGCGTCAATGTTTTGCTCACTTAAGATCCCATCACATCTTTTTGGTACTTTTCTTTTCTCTGCTTCCCATAACTCACTGATCAGTGAGACTCATATGCCCTTTCACCAGTCTCAGAGTTTCCCTTCTTCTTAGGACCCTCTGCTCCATCACCTATCACTACTGCTTTCAGAGATGGTCAGTGTGGAGGTTTACTCTAGCTCCCTTCTTTACTCTCTACATTGAGTCTGTATGTGTCCCAAATTTCATGTGGCTGCAGATGAGGTTGAATGATTCCTCACTGGCTCATAAAGAGAGGTCTTCCTCATTATCTGCCACGAGGACTCTTGAGTGTCCTCTCATCTCACCTGTTTGGTCTCATCATCTTGTTAGTCCTTCAGTATATGTCATCTGTACTAAATGACTCTATTGATGATAAAAAGCACTATTGTCCTTGTTGAGCCTATGTAGAGCATAGAATATCCTGTATTCTCCTATGCCTGCGAAGAGACAGATCAGAGCTTCCATTATTCCTTTCTTGATCATGACTACTGGAAGTGACCATTTCCTTCATCTGCTTCTTTGGCTTCTGTGCCTATGAACCACGTTCTTTATCTTGATTTTTTTGCACCTTTAAAACTTTTGTTTACCTTAAAATACAAAGAAATGAATATGAGATTAGTTTTTTTGAATAAAATGTAAAGATAAAATTCCTTTCCTGGTGGGTCTTCCATTGGATTGCAGTCTCCTTTCCTTCACAAGCCTCAAAAGGAAACAAAACAAAACAAAACAAAACAAAACAAAACAAAACAACAAGAAACCAAACCAAACCAAACCAAACCAAACCAAACCAAAAACAAAGCAATATTCCTTGCTTCTTTTTATGGACTAGTAGAAAGAATGAAGTGTGGAACCAGAGGAAAGGGCCGTATAAGTAGAGGTTCAAGTCATTTCTACTGTTAAGCTTCAAACTGCTCCCACCATGTGTTAGGTATGAGTAATCAAAAGGTTCATTAGCTACAGCTTCTAAATTTATAAAAGTAGAACCTAAGTGATACTTTGCATGACAGTTTTAAGCATTCAACAAAGTGTTTGTGAAGAATAAAGACATTAATAGGCATTCTGCAAATAATAATTATAGAATATTTACACATGTGTTTTATCCTCAGTGGGACCGAAATCTTTAATTTCGTGGCATGCCATCTCATTTTTGTAATTCCTGAGCTTTGAAGACTTAGGCAGGAGTATTGACATGAGTACCAGGCTAGCTAGGTTTAAGTAGTGAGTACTAGGCCAACCAGGATAATGCAGCAAGGCCTTGTACATAAAACTTAAACAAATACACAGAATGCTTGTCTAAAGCTGAGGGTTGTGGCGAACCCTTGAAACCCCAGCACTCAGAAGGTTCAAATTCAACAGAAAGGGACCACAGCAGGGAGGAAGAGGTTTTGAGACAAAGCTTGGGAGGGAAATAGAGCACGGATAACATGAAAGCAGGAAGGGAAATTATTGGGGGCAAGAAGGTCAGAAGCAGGAGGGAATGCAGGGGCTGGGATAGAGGATCAACCAAGGACAAGAACTTAGCAGTGACAGGATAGAGGTCAACCTTTAAAGCTCCAGTCTGAGCTAATATATGAAAATTATCCTGTGCTTGACAGTCAGGAAATGTCTACTCAGAGTTCTGCTATTAACACAATAATGCCTTTGGGAAATGCACTTAAGAAACCAGTAATTATATGGAATCTAAATGGGCAAAATGTTCTAGATATGGATAAAAACTCACCATTGTATTTTCTTTTAAAAATTATGTGTCTGTGTGTATGTCTGCTGGAGTGAGTTTCATGTGTGTACAGATGGCATCTGAAAGCAGAAAAGAATATTTCTTGGAGTTGGAGTCACAGTTCATCCAGTGATGGTGCTAGGATCCAAATTCTAGTCCTCTGGAAGAGCAGTGAGTATTACTAACCCTGAGCCTCTCTCCAGTGCCCTTCTTCTTCTTTTTTTTTTTTTTTTTTTTTTTCGAGACAGGGTTTCTCTGTGTAGCTTTGCGCCTTTCCTGGGACTCACTTGGTAGCCCAGGCTGGCCTCGAACTCACAGAGATCCGCCTGGCTCTGCCTCCCAAGTGCTGGGATTAAAGGCGTGCGCCACCACCGCCCGGCTCCTTCTTTTTAAAATAAGATATTTAAGGTGTGTTGCTGGTTAGAAACATGTCACAAAAATAGATTGCAAAGCTGAAGAAAAAGGATAGAAAAATGTAGCATGTAAATAGTGACCAAGAGAAAGTTGGTGTAACTATATGGATACTAGACAAAGTTGAGTTTAAAGAACAGTGTTCTTGAGCCAAAAGTGGTGGCCCATAGAAGGTTGTAACATGAGGACTGTAGTGATCAAATGGCCAACTGGGCTATGGAGGGAGGCCCTATCACAAAAACAAAAAACAAAACACCTACCCTCACTCTCCACAAGGCCTCCCCTTCACAATAGAATCACTACCTGCACCATGCTACTGGAATACCCAACTCTTAACAGTGAGTAAAAGTTTCTCCTTCCGTAAAAAGCATCAAACTCAGAAAATTTCTATTCAACTGTATTCCCAGTACATCAGAGTATGGAAGGTAGAGTGACCCACCTGAACTGGTTTTGGGTAAATTTACAATAAGGCAAACTCTATCCTCAAACTTTTAAGGAAATTTCTTTACCATCATATGCCTATTATCATTGGACATATATTGGATTAAACCAGATGTATTATGAGAAGGAACATAGTTATCTGTCATTCAAAATACAGAACAACCCAAGATAGGTCCATTAGCAACCAGACTCCTTCTCTTGAACTTCAAAAAGGTGGTCCCAAACAGTAACCAGGGCCTCTGAGAACCCTCATTCTGGTGGCTCACTGTCAATATTGACAGTGAATTCCTCTCTGATCTATACTATTTTTACTCTTACAGAGTACCTGGAAATATTCAATCTAGACTCTGATCACCAGTAGCAGGTGAAGATTCCTTCTGTTGAGGTTTTCATGGCATTGGACTATCATGGCTGGATGGTACAAATGTAAAGCCAAAAGTTGTCTTATAAAGCCAGAGTCAAGAAAAGAGAGATGAAGAAGCAGATGCTATCAGGTTGGTGTATAAGCCTCACAGCCCCACTAAGTTTGGCAGAGGGATCATCTCTCCAATACATGGGTGAAGTTGAAGAGGATGAGGAGAATGGGGAAAGGTCTGAAATGGTGCTCCCCTCTTGAATCCAGCATTGTACTCCCTTTGATGGGAGTTTGAAGTGGGTAATAGCTCAGCCAATAACCTTGGCTACCTGGCCCATTAGAGGTAGTGTTGTGCTCCTTGTCTGCCTATGCAACCCCCTCTACAGGATTGCCCACTACAGGAGTACTACTCAGCTCACCACTGGGTACTACCCACTAAAAAGTCTTCTCCTTGGTGCAGGGAATGATAGGAAGCTGTTAGGACACTTCTGAACCCACAATCCCCTCTTTTCTGAACTAGAAACATGTAGGGCCATACTATCAGGATGGTTCCATGTGAGTGGCTGATTAATTGCCTCTATTTTTGAAACTCATATCCCAATGACCACACTCATTATCCTCTTGACTGAGGTTGACAGGAGGCTAATGTTGGATAAGGCCATGGAGGAAGCAAGGAAGAAGCTTGGGGACAACCCATTAAGAACTACAGATTCAATGCAATACCCATCAAAATTCCAACACAATTCTTCACAGATCTCAAAAGAATACTCAACTTCATATGGCAAAAGATTGCTTTTGGCAAGATTGCCATTTTTACTATGTTGATCCTACCTATCCAAGAGCATGAAGGATCTTTCCATTTTCCAATAACTTCTTCAATTTCTTCCTTCAAAGACTTAAAGTGCTTGTCATACAGGTCTTTCACTTGTTTGGTTAGAATTACCCCCAAGATATTTTATGTTATTTTTGGCTATTGTAAAGGGTGATGTTTCTTTGATTTCTTTTCTCAGACTGTTTATCATTTGTATGTAGGACTATTGATTTTTTTTTAGTTAATCTTGTATCCTGTCTAAATTTGTCTCTTATTTTGATTTTCTCTTGCCTCAGGGGATTTATTTTTTTTTATTTATTTTTTTTTATTAATTTATTTTGCAATACAATTCAGTTCTACATATCAGCCACGGATTCTCTTGTTCTCCCCCCTCCCGTCCCCCTCACCTTCCCCCCAACCTCCCCCCCCATTCCCATCTCCTCCAGGGCAAAGCCTTCCCCACAGACTGAGGTCAACCTGGTAGACTCAGTCCAGGTAGGTCTAGTCACCTCCTCCCAGGCCGAGCCAAACAATCCTGCATAGGCCCCAGGTTTCAAACAGCCAACTCATGCAATGAGCACAAGATCTGGTCCCACTGCCTGGATGCCTCCCAAACAGATCAAGCCAATCAACTGTCTCATCCATTCAGAGGGCCTGATCCAGTGGGGACCCCTCAGCCATTGGTTCATAGTTCATGTGTTTCCATTCATTTGGCTATTTGTCCCTGTGCTTTATCCAACCTTGGTCTCAACAATTCTCGCTCATATAAACCCTCCTCATTCTCGCTAATTGGACTCCCAGAGATCCACCCAGGGCCTAGTCATGGATCTCTGCATCCAGATCCCTCAGTAGTTGGATGAGGTTTCTAGCACAACAATTAGGGTGTTTGGCCATCCCATCACCAGAGTAGGTCAGTTCGGGCTGTCTCTCGACCACTGCCAGCAGTCTGTTGTGTGGGTATCTTTGTGGATTTCTGTGGGTCTCTCTAGCACTTTGCTTCTTCCTATTCTCATGTGGTCTTTATTTACCATGGTCTCCTATTCCTTGTTCTCCCTCTCTGTTGTTGATCCAGCTGGGATCTCCCGCTCCCCCAAGTTCTCTTTCCCTCAACCCTCGCCTTTCATTACCCCCACTCATGTCCAGGCTGTTCATGTAGATCTCATTCCATTTCTCTGTCATTGGGTGATCCCTGTGTCTTTCTTGGGGTCCTGTTTTCCAGGTAGCCTCCCTGGTGATGTGAGTAGCAGACAAGTCATCCTTGTTTCATGTCTAGTATCTTGCTATGAGTGAGTACATACCATGTTTGTCTTTCTGAGTCTGGGTTACCTCACTCAGGATGATTTTTTCTAGATCCATCCATTTGTCTGTAAACCTCATGATGCCATTGTTTTTCTCTGCTGAGTAGTATTCCATTGTGTATATGTACCACATTTTGTTTATCCATTCTTCAGTTGAAGGGCATCTGGGTTGTTTCCATGTTCTGGCTATTACAAACAATGCTGATATGAACATAACTGAACAAGTGCTCTTATGGTGTGGTTGAGCATTTCTTGGGTATATGCCCAAGAGTGGTATAGCTGGATCTTGGGGGAGATGGATTCCCAATTTTTTAAGAAAGCGCCATATTGATTTCCAAAGTGGTTGTACAAGCTTGCATTCCCACCAGCAGTGGAGGAGAGTTCCCCTAGCTCCACATCCTCTCCAGCATAAGGTGTCTTCAGTGTTTTTGATCTTAGCCATTCTGACAGGCGTAAGGTGGTATCTCAGAGTTGTTTTGATTTGCATTTCCCTGATGATTAGGGATGTTGAGCAGTTCCTTAAATGTCTTTCGGCCATTTGAGTTTCCTCTGTTGAGAATTCTCTGTTTAGCTCTATAGCCCATTTCTTAATTGGACTGTTGGGCATTTTGATGTCTAATTTCTTGAATTCCTTATATATTCTGGATATCAGTCCTCTGTCAGATGTGGGGTTGGTGAAGATCTTTTCCCATTCTGTAGGCTGTCGCTTTGCCTTGTTGACCGTATCCTTTGCTCTACAAAAGCTTCTCAGTTTCAAGAGGTCCCATTGATTGATTGTTTCTCTCAGAGTCTGTGCTACTGGTGTTCTATTTAGGAAGTAGTCTCCTATGCCAATGCGTTCAAGACTACTTCCTACTTTCTCTTCTAGCAGGTTCAGAGTAGCTGGATTTATGTTGAGGTCCTTGATCCACTTGGACTTAAGTTTTGTGCACGGTGATAGATATGGATCTATTTGCAGCCTTCTACATGTTGATATCCAGTTTTGCCAGCACCATTTGTTGAAGATGCTTTCTTTTTTCCATTGTGCACTTTTGGCTTCTTTGTCAAAAATTATATGTTCATAGGTGTGTGGATTAATGTCAGGGTCTTCAATTCGATTCCATTGGTCCACATGTCGGTTTTTATGCCAGTACCAAGCTGTTTTTATTACTGTAGCTCTATAGTAGAGCTTGAAGTCAGGGATCGTGATGCCTCCAGAAGTTGTGTTATTGTACAGGATTCCTTTGGCTATCCTGGGTTTTTTGTTTTTCCATATGAAGTTGAATATTATTTTTTCCAGGTCTGTGAAGAATTGTGTTGGTATTTTGATGGGGATTGCATTGAATCTGTAGATTGCTTTTGGTAGGATTGCCATTTTTACTATGTTAGTCCTGCCTATCCATGAGCATGGGAGATCTTTCCATTTTCTGACATCTTCTTCAATTTCTTTTTTCAGGGACTTAAAGTTCTTGTCATATAGGTCCTTCACTTGCTTGGTTAGTGTTACCCCAAGGTATTTTATGTCATTTGTGGCTATAGTAAAGGGTGATGTATCTCTGATTTCCTTCTCCGCTTCTTTGTCCATTGTATATAGGAGGGCTACTGATTTTTTTGAGTTGATCTTGTATCCTGCTATGTTGCTGAAGGTGTTTATAAGCTGTATCAGTTCCTTGGTGGAATCTTTGGGGTCGCTCAAATATACTATCATGTCATCTGCAAATAGGGAAAGCTTGACTTCTTCCTTTCCAATTTGTATCCCCTTAATCTCCTTATGTTGTCTTATTGCTCTGGCTAGAACTTCAAGTACTATATTGAATAAGTATGGGGAGAGTGGACAGCCTTGCCTCGTTCCTGATTTTAGTGGAATTGCTTTGAGTTTCTCTCCATTTAATTTGATGTTGGCTGTTGGCTTGCTGTAAATTGCCTTTATTATGTTTAGGTATGTTCCCTGTATTCCTGATCGCTCCAATACCTTTATCATGAAGGGGTGTTGGATTTTGTCAAATGCCTTTTCTGCATCCAGTGAGATGATCATATGGTTTTTTTCTTTGAGTTTGTTTATATGGTGTATTACATTGACGGACTTTCGTATGTTGAACCACCCTTGCATCCCTGGAATGAATCCTACTTGACCATGGTGGATAATTGTTTTGATGTGTTCTTGGAGTCTGTTTGCCAGTATTTTATTGAGTATTTTTGCATCAATGTTCATGAGGGAGAACGGTCTGTAGTTCTCTTTCATTGTTGTATCCTTGTTTGGTTTAGGAATTAGGGTAATTGTAGCCTCGTAGAAGGAGTTTGGTAATGTTCCTTCTGTTTCTATTGTGTGGAACAATTTAGAGAGTATTGGTATTAACTCTTCTTTGAAGATCTGCTAGAATTCTGCGCTGAAACCATCTGGTCCTGGGCTTTTTTTGGTTGGGAGACTTTTAATGACTGTTTCTATTTCGTTAGGGGTTATTGGACTATTTAAATAGTTTATCTGGTCTCGATTTAACTTAGGTATGTGGTACCTATCCAGAAAGTTATCCATTTCTTTTAGGTTTTCCAGTTTTGTCGAATAGAGGTTTTTGAAGTATGACCTGATAATTCTCTGGATTTCCTCAATGTCTGTTGTTATGTCCCCCTTTTCATTTCTGATTTTGTTGATTTGGATGCTCTCTCTCTGTCTTTTGGTTAGTTTGGATAAGGGCTTGTCTATCTTGTTGATTTTCTCAAAGAACCAACTCTTTGTTTCATTAATTTTTTGTATTGTTCTCTTTGTTTCTATTTTATTGATTTCAGCTCTCACTTTGATAATTTCCTGGCGTCTATTTTTCCTGGGAGACTGTGCTTCTTCTTGTTCTAGAGCTTTCAGGTATGCTGTTAAGTCTCTAGTGTGAGATTTCTCCAACTTATTTATGTGGGCATTTAGTGCTATGAATTTCCCTCTTAGTACTGCTTTCATAGTGTCCCATAAATTTGGATATGTGGTGTCTTCATTTTCATTGATCTCTAGGAAGTCTTTAATTTCTTTCTTTATTTCTTCCTTAACCCATTGGTGATTCAGTTGGGTATTATTCAGTTTCCATGAGATTGCAGGTTTTCTGTAGTTTTTGTTGTTGTTGAAATCCAACTTTACACCATGGTGGTCTGATAGAACACAGGAGGTTATTCCAATTGTTTTGTATCTGTTTAGATTTGTTTTGTGGCCAAGTATGTGGTCAATTTTAGAGAAGGTTCCATGGGGTGCTGAGAAGAAGGTATATTCTTTTTTGTTAGGATGGAATGTTCTGTAGATATCGATTAAGTCCATTTGAGTCATGACATCAGTTAAGTCCTTTATTTCTCTGTTAAGTTTCAATTTGGGAGATCTGTCCAGTGGTGAAAGTGGGGTGTTGAGGTCTCCCACTATTAATGTGTGGGGTTTTATATGTGATTTAAGCTTTAGTAATGTTTCTTTTACATATGTGGGTGCCCTTGTGTTTGGGGCATAAATATTCAGAATTGAGACTTCATCTTGGTGGATCTTTCCTGTGATGAGTATGTAATGCCCTTCTTGATCTCTTTTGATTGATTTTAGTTTGAAGTCTATTTTGCTGGATATCAGGATGGCTACACCCGCTTGTTTCTTAAGACCGTTTGATTGGAAAGTCTTTTCCCAGCCTTTTATTTTTAGGTAGTGTCTATCTTTGAATTTGAGATGTGTTTCTTGTATGCAGCAGAAAGATGGGTCCTGCTTTCGTATCCATTCTGTAAGCCTATGTCTTTTTATAGGTGAATTAAGTCCATTGATATTGAGGGAAATTAATGACCAGTGATTGTTCATTCCTGTTATTTTTTGGTGGTGATGTGTGGGTACTTCTATACGTTGGGGTTTACTGCTGTGGCTTTATCTGTTGCCTGTGTTTTCGAGGGTGTATCTGACTTCCTTAGGTTGGAATTTTCCTTCTAGTGCTTTCTGTAGGGCTGGGTTTGTGGATAAGTATTGTTTAAATCTGGCTTTGTCATGGAATGTCTTGTTCACTCCATCTATGGTGATTGAAAGTTTTGCTGGGTATATTAGTCTAGGTTGACATCCATGGTCTCTTAGTGTCTGCATTACATCTGTCCAGGTTCTTCTGGCTTTCAAAGTCTCCATTGAGAAATCGGGTGTTATTCTGATGGGTTTGCCTTTATATGTCACTTGGCCTTTTTCCTTTGCTGCTCTTAATATTCTTTCTTTATTCTGTACGTTTAGTTGTTTAACTATTATGTGGCGAGGGGACTTTTTTTGGGGGTCTAGTCTGTTTGGTGTTCTATAAGCTTCTTGTATCTTCATAGGCATTTCCTTCTTTAAGTTGGGAAAGTTTTCTTCTATGATCTTGTTGAATATATTTTCTGTGCCCTTGAGTTGGTATTCTTCTCCTTCTTCGACCCCTATTATTCTTAGGTTTGGTCTTTTCATGGTGTCCCAAATTTCTTGGACATTTTGGTTCATGACTTTGTTGGCTTTAGTGTTTTCTTTGACTGATGAATGTATTTCTTCTACTGTATCTTCAACGCTAGAGATCCTCTCTTCCATCTCTTGCATTCTGTTGATTATACTTGCATCTGAAGTTCCCAATCGTTTTCTCAGATTTTCTATTTCCAGCATTCCCTCTGTTTGTGTCTTCTTCATTTTTTCTATTTCCCTTTTCAGGTCTTGGACTGTTTCCTTCATTTGTTTCATTGATTTTTCTTGATTTTCTCTCAGTATTTTATTGTTTTCTTCCAGGACTTTATTGATTTCTTCTAATTTGTTTGCCCTTTCCTCTAGTTGTTTACAGCGTTCTTCACATTTTTTTGTCTTTTCCTCTACACAAGCCTCTAGCTTCTTCATGATGTCATTCATAAGGCTGTTTTCTTCTGCTTCTTCCAATTTCTGATGTTCAGGTCTAGGTGTTGGAGGAGGGCTAGGGCCAGGTGATGCTGTATTGCTATTCATTTTGTTGTATATATTTCTGCCTTGACGTCTGCCCATCTCCTTGTGGTTCGTTCTTGGCCTTATCCGCACATTTGGTTCAGACAGACCAGTGTTCCAAAAGGGAAGTCAGTGTTCCAAAAGGGAAGTCCGGAGCAAGATGGGAGCTGGGGGCCGGCCTCTGAGTCTCAGGAAGAGGCTTGGGGCTCAGGCGGATGGGCGTGGGGGCAGGGCGTGGAGACTGCAGGGTCTGCCAGGGGTCTTGGAGAAGGGGATCCTTCCCGGTGGGGCTAGCAGGGAACCTGCCCGGTGGCCAGAACCTGGGGCCGAGTTGGGCAGGTCTTCCCTGGAGTGGCTGGTGCCCAGGGATGGGGTCTGGGGCAAGGAAGGGTACTCACGAGTGTTCCAAAAGGGACGTCCGGAGCAAGATGGGAGCTGGGGGCCGGCCTCTAAGTCTCAGGAAGAGGCTTGGGGCTCAGGCGGATGGGCGTGGGGGCAGGGTGTGGAGACTGCAGGGTCTGCCAGGGGTCTTGGAGAAGGGGATCCTTCCCGGTGCGGCTAGCAGGGAACCTGCCTGGTGGCCAGAACCTAGGGCCAAGTTGGGCAGGTCTTCCCTGGAGTTGCTGGTGCCCAGGGATGGGGTCTGGGGCAAGGAAGGGCCTCAGGGGATTTATGAAGACACAAATTGTCTGTTCCCATGTCACAGTAAGCTTCTGTATTCCTGTTATCTTTCCCCACAAACTGGGCCTCTGTCTCTGATTTTATTTTCACTGCCCAGAGTCTATTCTTAAAAAACTGTTACAATAACTACATGCACATTACCATGTCCCCTTTCATATGTATGCACACACTTTATAGATATCTGGCTTTCACAAATGAGTATTGAATGATATGAGGCAATATAATGGTATTTTAATATAATCACTAACAGTATGAGTTCACTTTATCAGAGGGAAAAGGAAAACGGTGATACAACTGATGATTGCCATCATTTCCTGGCATTATCAGGAGAGTGTGTAATATGGCTCACATGTGTAGAAGTCTAGCTAGCTTCAAATCCACCAGTTATTAACTATAGGTAGTTTCTGGTTCTGAACTTTGGAAATTAATGAAAAATTAGACCATAACTTTGACAAAGAACAAGGAAGGATATGTGGGAAGGCCTGTAGGGAGGGAAGGGAAAGGGGAAAGGAGGTAATTATAATTAAAAAAACCCTAAAAATTACTAATGTACTCTCATTTATAGCGCATAAAAGGCAACTAATTCAATTCATGTCAAATGTTAATCTTGGGTGAATGGATAGGTTGATCCTTTTTAGTTCTGTGCTAATAAATTGCAAAACTGTAGCAACACTCAAAACCATTCCTGTAGCTCTTGAATTGCAATATCAGGGAGTAGCAGAGAAATCTAAAATAAATTACTGGGACACAAATTTGGAGTTTCCCTTCTGGTGTGGATATTGTTAATGAGCAAGATAGTGAGGCTGTGGAGTGACTTCTGGGTGCAGAGGAACTTCATGGGTCTATCAAAATCTGGCCTTATGACCTTCAAATATTTTTATTCCATTTAATTAGTTTCTTCATGGAAAAGAAAATTATAGTAACTGCTTTCTCTATATTAAACAAAGTAATGCAATATACTACTAGTGCATCCTGAGCAAATGGTTGATGCCTTCCGAATGTCATTTGTTATTGATGTTTGGCCAACTATATGTCTCCAGTCTCTCACAGTAGCCTAGATTCCACACATCTTGCCTTTCAAATCTCTCCCTTCTTTCTTCCATTTTCTTTTTCCATTTCTCCTTCAACTTCATTTTATCAAGGCATATGTCTGTTATGTAATTGCAGCCTCAGCTTCATTGTGCCATCTGTGATGCTGGAAGGGTTTTCTTTTGCTATCTGGCACAATGTTAAGTTTTGACACTGGAGGGCACTGGAAGGATAGTTTGTTGTGAGAGACTGATGCATGACAGCCAGGAGCACACAGGGCCATTAGCTAGTCCTTACCTCTTCATGGGCAGTGCGTTCCAGCACATGATGGCATAATTCCTTTTAGGTCATCACTGGGGATAATTGGCAAGTGATTTTTGCTGTGTAGCACCAGTTTGTGCTACCAGGAAGGTAGCTTCCCATCTAAATATCTTTGAAAAACTATGTGAGGAGCTCTGAGATACAACACACACATGCTGAGCATGTTTTGAGCTTTGCAGAGCGTAGCTTCCTGAGGAATCCTATCAGCATATTATCTCCATGAAATTTTCTACGTTCAAGGTTTCTGCTGTGCCTTCTCTAATGAAAATCTGGACTTCAGCCCTGCAGCTTCTCCTGTGTTTATTTCATCCTTACTCTCTGTGTCTCAACATTACCGCCATTGTTTTGGGCAAACTTTCTATTTATATACCCCTTAGAATTCTCTTTAACTGTTTCTTGGTATACTCTGTTACAGTTAAATACCTGCACATTAAGTTTTCCTTGTTCAAATTACTACATGACTCTATATCTTGATGAAAGAAATATAAAATAATAACTTCCAGAATGGAAAACTTAGAAGTTAAATTTTATTGCTGACTAGACATATGTCACGTTTTATTACTTAGTTTTAGTTAGGGACTATTTTGCACTGCTTTTTGACTTTTTTTAGGTTTTACTTTATTTTTTTTGCTTTTTTTCTTTTTATTTCTTCTCTCATATGATATATCCTTCCCTCCCTCTATTCTTCACAGTGCCCCCCACCTCCTATCTCCCCCAGATCCACTGCTCCTCCCTTTCCCTTCAGAAAAGAGAAGGCCTCCCAGGGACATCAATTGAACATGACATAAGATACAATATGACCAGGCACAAATTGTCATATCAAGGCTGGACTAGGCAACTCAGTAGGAGGAAAGGGTCCCAAGAGCAGGCAAAAGACTCAGATACACCATCACTCCTACTGTTAGGATTCTCACAAAAACCCCAAGCTAAACAACTACAACATATATATAGAGGGCCTAGTTCAGGTCCTCTATAGGACCCATATAGGCTCCCTGATTATCATTTCAGTCTCTGTGAGCCCCTATGAGCCCTGCTTAGTTGAATCTATTGACTTTTAAGTTGAGTCTCCTGATGTCTCCAACCTCTCTGGCTCCTATAATCCTTCTTCCCCCTTTCTAGGGAGTTCCCCAATCTCTACCTAGTATTTAGGTGTGGGTCTCTGCATTTGCTCCCATCAGCTGCCAGAGGAAGCCTCTCTGATAATAATAGGGCTATGCACTATTTTATGAGTATAGCAGAACATCATTATGAATCATTGCTTGCCTTTTTTTCCAGTCATGTTTTGTCCTACCTTAGGTCTCTGGGCCATCTGGGCAGTGTTAAGCATGGACTTCCCCTTGTGCCATGGGCCTCAAGTAAGAGGAGTCAACTGTTGGCCACTCCTGCCAGCTCTGAGCCACCATTGCTCCAGTACATCTTGAAGGCAGGACAAATTGTAGGTCAAAGGTTTTGTGACTGGGTTGGTGTTCCAGTCCCACTACTGGAAGCGTTGACTGGTTACAGAAGATGGCCAGTTCAGATTTCATATCCTCCATTATTAGTAGTCTTCTCTAGGGTTACTTCTTAGGTTCCTGGAAGTTTCCACTACACTAGGTTTCCCCATCATGTCCCCCAAAATCCCCCCCAATTCCAGTCATCTCTCCTCATACTCTCTCCCTCCATCCTTGCCTGATCCCTCCTGTTCCCATCCCCACTTGCCTTCAGTCCACCAAAAAATCTATTCTAATTCCCCTTCCCCAGGAGATCCATGCATCCCCACTAGAGCCTTCCTTGTTACTTAGCCTTTTTGGAGTATGAGAATTGTAGCTTGATTATCATTTGTATAATGGCTAATATCTACTTATAAATGAGTACATACCATGCTTATCTTTCTGAGTTTGGGTTACCTCACTCAGGATGAATTTTTTTAATTTCATTCATTTGCCTGCAAATTTCATGATGTCAATTGTTTTTAAGTGTGGAGTAATACTCCATTGTGTAAATATACTACACTTTCTTTATCCATTATTCAGTTGAGAGGTATCCATATTGTTTCCAGTTTCTGACTGTACTGAATAAAGCTGCGGTGAACATAAGTTGAGCAAGTGTCCTTGTGGTAGGATGGAGCATCTTTTGGGTATATGCCCAAAAGTGACACACCCAGGATTGATTTTCACAGTGCTGTACATGTTTGAACTCCCACCAGCAATAGTGAGGTGTTTCTTTTGCCCCACATTCCTCTGTAACATAAGCTGTCACTTGTGTTATTGATCTTGGCCATTCTGACAGGTATAAGTTGGAATCTCAAAGTTGTTTTGATTTGCATTTTCCTGATGGCTAATGATTTTGAACACTTTTTTTAAGTGTTTCTCTGCCATTTGAGGTTTCTCTGTTGAGAATTTTCTGTTTAGGTCCATACTCCATTTTTATATTGGATTATTTGGTTTGTTGATGTCTAGTTTCTTGAGTTCTTTATGTATTTTGGTTATTAGCCCTCTATCAGATGTGGAGCTGGTATAAATCTCTTCCCATTCTGTAGGCTTCCATTTTGTCCTATTGACACTGTTCCTTGCCTTAGTGAAGACTTTCACTTTCATGAGGTCCCATTTATTAATTGTTGAGCTTATTGCCTGTGCTGTTGGTGTACTCTTTAGGTAGTTGTCTACTTTGTCAGTACATTCAATACTACTCCCTCATTTCTCTTCTATCAGGTTCAGTGTAACTGGATTTATGTTGAAGACTTATTCACTTGGACTTGAGTTTTGTTCAGGGTGATACACATGGATCTATTTGCTTTCTTCTACATGCAGATATCAAGTAAGAACAGCACCATTTTTTGAAGATCCTTTCTGTTTTCCACTGTGTTTTTCAAGCTTCTTTATTAAAAATCAGGGGCCCATAGGTGTGGGGGTTTATGTCTAGGCCTTTGATTCCATTTATGAACATGTCTGCTTTTATGCCAATACCATGTGCTTTTGATTACTGTAACTCTATAGTACAGCTTGAAATTATGGATAGTGATATCTCTGGAAGTTCTTTTATTGTTCATGATTGTTTAGCTATCCTGAGATTTTTGTTTTTCCATATGGCACTGAGAATTGTCCTTTAAAGTTCTGTAAAGAATTGTGTTGGAATTTTGATGAAGATCTCATTGTATCTGTAGACTGCTTTTGGTAGGATGGCTATTTTTGATATGTTAATCCTATGGATCCATAGTGTGATCTTTCCATCTTCTGATATCTTCTTCAATTCCATCCTTCAAATTCTTGAAGGTTTTATCATACAAGCCTTTCACTTGCTTGGATAGGGTTACCCCAAGATATTTTGTATTGTTTATATCTTGTGAAATGTGTTTTCCCCTTGATTTCTTTCCCAGTTCATTTGGCATTTGTGTATAGGAGGGCTACTGATGTTTTTGAGTTTATCTTGTATCCGGTCACTTGCTGAAGGTATGTATTAACTGTAAGAGTTCCCTGGTAGAATTTTTGGGGTTGATTATGTATATTATTATATAGTCTGCAAATAAAGATACTTTGACTTCTTCCTTTCCAATTTGTATGTCCCTGATCTTCTTCACTTGTCTTACTGCTCTAGCTAGACGTTCAAGTACTATATTGAAAAGATATGGAGAGAGTAGACAGCCTTTTCTTGTTCCTGACTTTAGTGGAACTGATTTTAGTTTCTGTCCATTTAAGTTGATGTTGGCTATAGGCTTGTAAGTTTCCTTTATTATATTTGGGTATTGTCTTAGTTAGGGTTTCTATTGCTGCAATGAAGCACCATGACCCAAAAGCAAGTTAGGGAAAAAAGTTTATTAGGCTTAGACTTCAGCATTGCTGTTCATTATTGAAGGATGTTAAGACAGAAACTCAAACATGGCAGGTTCCCAGAGGCAGGAGTTGATTCAGAAACCATGGAGGAGAGCCACTTACTGGTTTGCTTCCCAAGGCTTGTTCAGCCCACCTTCTTATAGAACTAAGGACCAGCAGACTATTGATGGGCTGTACCCTCACCCATGGATCACTAAATGAGAAAATGCCTTATAGCTAGATCTCATGGAGGCATCTCCTCAACTGAGGCTTCTTTCTCTGATGACTCAAGCTTGTATCAAGTTGACACACAAAACTAACAAGTATAGCTATGTCTCTTGTATCCCCAATCTTTCCAAGACTTTTATCACAAAGGGGTGTTGGATTTTGTCAAAGGCTTTTTCAGCATCTAATGAGATGATCATGTGGTTTTTTTCTTTTAGTTTGTTTATATGGTGGATTACATTGAATGATCTTTGTATGTCGAACCACCCCTGCACCTGTGGGATGTATCCTACTTGATTATGGTGGGTGATATTTTTGGAGCTTTCTGGCATTTGGTTTGTGAGTATTTTATTGAGTACTTTTACATGTATGTTCATAAGGGAAATTGGTCTGTAATCTTCTTTCTTTTTTGAATCTTCATGAGGTTTATCAGGGTGCTGTTGACTCATAAAATGAATTTGGTAGTGTTCCTTCTCTTTCTATTTTGTGGAATAGTTTGAGGAGTATTGGCATTAACTCCTTTTTGAAAGTCTGGTAGAATTCTTCACCAAAGCCATCTGGCCTTGGGTTTTTTTTGGTTGGGTGTTGATTAATAACCACTTCTAATTCCTTTGGGGTTATAGGTCTATTTAAGCTGTTTATCTGATCTTGATTTAACTTTGGTAGGTGGTACCAATTGACAAAATTGCCCATTTTTTTAGATTTTACAATTTTGTGGAGTACGGGTTTTTAAAGTATGACATAATGATAATTTGGATTTCCTAGGTGTCTTTTGTTATTTCTCTTTTTTTGCTTCTGATTTGTTAATTTGGATATTCTCTTTATGTCTTTCAGTTAGTTTGGATAAGGGTTTGTCTATCTTGATGATTTTCTCAAAGAACCAACTCTTTGTTCTTTTGATTCTTTGTGGTATTCTGTTTGTTTCTGTTTTATTGATTTTAGCCCTCAGTTTGATTATTTCCTGTTGTCTATTCCTCTTGTATGTGTTTGCTTCTTTTTGTTCTAGAGTTTTCAGGTATGATGTGACGTTGCTAGTATGAGTTCTCTTCAATTTCTTTATATAGGCTCTTAAATGCTATGAGCTTTTTTTTGTCTTGTCCCAGTAATCCTTCAGGAGAGAGTTGTTCAGTTTCCATGAATTTGTAGGCTTTTTGTTGTTTCTGTTGCTGTTGAAATCCAACACTAATCTGTGGTGGTCTGATAAGATGCAGGGGGTTTGTGACCTAATATGTGGTCTTTTTGGAGAACGTTACATGAGGTGCTGAGAAGAAGGTGTATTCTTTTTTGTTTGGGTAAAATATTCTGTAGATATCTGTTAGGTATATTTGGTTTATAAGGTCTATATTCTCCATGTATGACATAGAAGGTTGAAATTGCATGTTTGGGTGGTGTTTGTTAACATCTATTCATATGCTACAAATACACATGTACACACATATATATTTAAAACATTTTATTTTAAATTATGGTATATATGTGGGGTTGGGAACATGAATGCAGTTCCCTTTGTAGCCAGAAGAAGGCATAAGATCCCCCTAGACCTAGGGTTACTGGTGATTGTGAGCTGCCCCAAGTGGGCACTGGTACCAAACTTGTGTCCTCTACAAGAGAAGTGCATCCTCTTAACTGCTGAACCCTCTCTCCAGAACCTAGAAATATTTTTGAATAGGTAGTGACTCTCTATCTAAGACACTTGGACAGAGATTATAAAATAATATGTGTCTATTATCTAAAGCCCCTAGCTTGTGTTGTGGAAATGTTGTTAACCAGGATGAAATAACTAATATTTAACTGTCTTTGTGCCACTCCTACTTTTAGATTAGATTGATTGAATGGTTCTTGGTCATGCATGTCACCACACCATGCTTTATCACTAGATACAGGGATTCATAAACTGCCAGTAGTGAGTGTCCATGTCAGAGGAACAGCAAATGGCAATTGAAATTCAGGGGTCAGTTCACCAGAAGAAAAACTCTCTGATGGGTATGTCTAGTTCAAGAGAGGCTTATGAGAATACAGATTCCAGAATGTCTTTTGCTTATGCTGTGCCTTCACATTGTTGCTGCTACATGCTTTTCTCTGGTATCTGATATAATGCATATGTATGTGGGGAGTCCCCCACTACCTGTATTGTAATGTGTCTATCTCATGAATACATCCTGATCTATTGGGCATATTTATTTCTGTGGATTGTCAGGAAGATGCTATATAATTTTGACACAGTCAGGGCCTAATGAGTTCCACTAAGAAACTGCTGTAGGTCACAGCTCAGGACGACATAGGAAAATATTTGAATTTCCCCAGCTGCCAAGATAGCTGTACACTATTAGGTGATATAAAGCTTCAGTGTAGATTAGACAAAGTACCTTGCTAATGGTTTTTAAGATAAACTCTCAATTGCCATAGATGGAGTAAACAAGATATTTCATGATAAAACTAGATATAACAATACCTATCCACAAATCCAGCCCCACAGAAAACACTGGAAGGAAAAATTGAACCTAAGGAAGTTAGATGCACCCATGAAAACACAGGCAATAGATAATTCCATACCAGCAAATACCAAAGAAGGGAAATACAAAACACTACAACCCCCAAATAACAGGAATTAACAATCATTGGTCATTAATATTCCTTAATATCAATGGACTCAATTCACCTATAAAAAGACATGGTCTAACAGAATGGATAAAAAAACAGGATCCATTCTTCTGGTACATACAAGAAACACACCTCAACTTCAAAGAGAGACACTACCTCAGAGTAAAGGCCTGGGAAAAATCTTTCCAGTCAAATGGACTTAAGAAGCAAGCTGGTGTAGCAATCTTAATATCTAACAAAATAGACCTCAAATTAAAATTATTCAAGAGAGATTGAGAAGGACATTACATATTAAATTAATCACAGGAAAAATCCATCAAGATGAAGTCTCAATTCTGAACATTTATGCCTCAAATATAAGGACACCCACATATGTAAAAGGAACATTACTAAAGCTTAAATTGCATGTGCTGTGGATGATTGTTTGATAAATAAAACACTGATTGGCCAATAGCCAGGCAGGAAGTATAGGCAGGACTAACAGAAAGGAGAAAGGAAAGGACAGGAAGGCAGGGAGAGGAGACATCAGCTGCTGTCCAGGGAGCATCATGTAGAGGCAACAGGTAAAGCCACAGATTAACAAAAATGGGCATAGTATAAGAGTAAGAGCTAGACAATGGTAGGCCTGAGCTAATGGCTGAGCAGTTTAAATAATATAAGAGTCGGTGTGTTTATTTTATAAGTGGGCTCCGGGACTGGCAGGTCTTGGCGGGAGCTGGAGAGAAACTCTCCAGCTACATGCACATCAAACCCCATACACTAATAGTGGGAAACTCGAACACTCCACTCAGCAATGAACAGGTCTGCCAGACAGAAACCTACCATAGAAATAAGAGAACTAACAGATGTTATGACTCAAATGGACTTAATAGACATCTACAGAACATTCCACCCAAAGACAAGAGAATATGCTTTCTTCTCAGCTTCCCAGCACCCCATGGAACCTTCTCTAAAATTGACCACATACTCAGTCACAAAACAAATCTCAACAAATATGAAGAAATTGGAATAACCTCCTGTATTTTATTGTACCACCTTGGCCTAAAGTTAGAATTAAACAAAAACACAAATTACAGAAAGCTTACAACCTCATGGAAACTGAATAATGCTCAACTGAATTACCAATGGGTCAAGGAAGAGATAAATAAAGAAATTAAAGTCTTCCTAGAATTCAATGAAAATGAATGTACAATATACCAAAATTATGGGACACTATGAAAGCAGTACTAAGAGGAAAATGTATAGCACTAAATGCCCACATAAAGAAGTTGGAGAAATATCACACTAGCAACTTAACAGTACCCCTGAAAGCACTAGAAGAAAAAGAAACAAACTCACCCAGGAGGAGTAGATGCCAGGAAATAATCAAATTGAGGGCTGAAATCAATAAAATAGAAACAAAGAGAACAACAAAAGAATCAATCAAACAAAGAGTTGGTTCTTTGAGAAAATCAACAAGATAGAAAAACTTTTATCCAAACTAACTAAAAGACAGAGAGAATATCCAAATTAACAAAATCAGAAACAAAAAAAGGAGAATTAACAACTGACAATGAAGAAATCGAGAGAATCATTAGGTTATACTTCAAAAACCTGGACTCCACACAATTGGAAAGTCTAAAAGAAATGGACAATTTTCTGGATAGAGATCATATAGCCAAATTAAATCAAGACCAGATAAACAATTTAAATAGACCTATAACTTCTATGGAAATAGAAGCAGTCATTAAAAGACTCCTAACCGCCGGGCGGTGGTGGTGCACGCCTTTAATCTCAGCACTTGGGAGGCAGAGCCAGGCGGATCTCTGTGAGTTTGAGGCCAGCCTGGGCTACCAAGTGAGTTCCAGGAAAGGCGCAAAGCTACACAGAGAAACCCTGTCTCGAAAAACCAAAAAAAAAAAAAAAAAAAAAAAGACTCCTAACCCCTGCCCGCCCCAAAAAAGTCAAGGGCATATGGTTTCAGAGCAGAATTCTACCAGATTTTCAAAGATGAGCTAATACCAATACTCTTCAAATTGTTTCACACAATAGCAACAGACAGAACATTACCAAACTCTTTTTAAGAGGCTACAGTTACCCTGATACCCAAGCCATGCAAAGATGCAACAAAGAAAGAGAATTATAGACCAATCTTCTTCATGAACATTGATGCAAAAATACTCAATAAAATGCTGGAAAACCAAAATCAAGAACACATAAAAGGAATCACCCATCATGATCAAATGGGCTTCATCCTAGAGATGCAGGGATGGTTCAATATATAAAAATCTGTCAATGTAATTCACCATATAAACAAACTGAAAGAAATGATCATCTCATTTGATGCTGAAAAAGTCTTTGATAAAATCCAACACCCCTCCACAATAAAAGTCTTTTACAGATCAGGGATACAAGGAAAATAACTAAACATAATAAAAGCAATATACAGCAAGCTGGCAGTCAACATCAAATTAAATGGAAAGAAACTCAAAGCAATTCCACCCAAATCAGGAAGAAGATAAATCTGTCTACTCCCTCTACATCTTCAATATAGTACTTGAAGTTCTAGCTAGAGCAATAAAACAACAAAAGAATATCAAGGAGATATAATTGGAAAGGAAGAAGTCAAACTATGCTATTTTCAGATAGTATAATACTCTACATAAGTGACCACAAAAATTCTACCAGGGAACTCCTAGAGCTATAAACATCTTCAGTAATGTGGCAGTATACAAGATTAACTCATAAAAATCAGTAGTCCTCTTATATGCAAATAATAAATGTGTTGAGAAAGAAATCAGAGAAATATCGCCCTTTACAATAGCCACAAATAATATAAAATATGTTGGGGTAACTCTAACCAAACAAATGAGAGACCTGTATGACAAGAACTTTAAGTCTTTGAAGAAAGAAATTGAAGAAGATATCAGAAAATGGAAAGATCCTTCATGCTCTTGGATAGGTAGGATCAACATAGTAAAATAGCATTTTACCAAAAGCAATCTACAGATTCAATGCAATCCCCATCAAAATCTTAGTACAATTATTCACTGACCTCAAAAGAACCATACTCAATTTCATATGGAAAAACTAAAAGCCCAAGATAGCTTAAACAATCCTGTACAATAAAGGAACTTCTGGAGGAATCACCATCCCTGACTTCAAGCTCTACTACAGAGTTATAGTAATAAAAACAGCTTGGTATTGGTATAAAAACAGACATGTGGATCAATGGAATCAAATTGAAGACCCTGACATTAACCTAAACACCTATGAACATCTGATTCTTGACAAAGAATCCAAAATTGTATAATGGAAAAAAGAAAGCATCTTCAACAATTCATGCTGGCATAACTGGATGGCAACACATAGAAGAATGCAAATAGATCCATATCTATTGCCCTGCACAAAATCAAGTCCAAGTGGATTGAAGACTTTAACATAAATTCAGTTACACTGAACCTGATCAAAGAGAAAGTAGGAAGTAGCCTTGAAAGCATTGGCACAGGGGACTACTTTCTGAATATAACACCAGTAGCACAGATGCTGAGATCAACAATTAATAAATGGGACCTTCTGAAACTGAGAACTTTCTGTAAGGCAAAGGACAGTGTAAATAAAACAAAATAGGGCAGCCTACAAAATGGGAAAAGATCTTCACAACCCCACCTCTAACAGAAGGCAGATCTCCAAATTATATAAAGAGCTCAAGAAACTAGATGTCTAAATACCAAATTATTCAATTAAAAATGAGATACAGAACTAAACAGAGAATTCTTAATGGAAGAATCTCAAATGGGAAGAATACACTTAAATAGTTATTCAACATCCCTAGTCATCAAAGAAATGCAAATCAAAATGACTCTGAGATACTATCTTATACCTATTAGAATGACTAAGATCAAAAACACTGATTACAGCTCATGTTGGAGAGGGTGTGGAGTAAGGAGAACATTCCTTTACTGCTGGTGGGAGTGCAAACTGGTATAGCCACTTTGGAAATCAATATGGTGGTCTCTCAGAAAAATGGTATTCAATCTACCTCAAGACCCAGCTATACCAATCTTGGGCAAAAGATGCTCAATAATACCACAAGGACACTTGCTCAACAGTGTTCATAGTAGCATTATTCATGATATCCAGAGTCTTGAAACAACCAAGATGCCCCTCAACCAAAGACCAGATAAGGAAAATGTGGTACACTTACATAATGGAATATTACTCAGCTGTAAAAAACAATGATCTCATGAAATTTGCAGGAAAATGGATGGAACTTAAAAAATTCATTCTGAGTGAGGTAACCCAGACTCAGAGACAAACATGGTATGTACTCACTCATAAGTTGATATTAGGAGTAAAGTACAGGATAATCAACCTACAATCCATAGCCCCAGAGAGGCTAGATAACAAAGACAGCCCAAAGAAGGATGAATGGATTTCCCCAGGAAGGGGAATTGTAAGAGATCTGGGTAAACTGGGGTGGGGGTAGAGGGGATGGGAGATGGGAACTTGAGGTAGTGGGTTGGGCAGGCTGAGCACAGGAGTCAGTTTGAGTGTGGGATTGAGCAGGAGAGCAACTAAAGAGACATCTTGATGGGGGGCATTTTGGGGTTAGAGAGAAACCTAGTGCCTGTGGTATATGTGTAATATGCTTTATGTTGTAATATGAAAAAAAACTGTTTTATTTTACTAGAGACATATGCTGGAGCATTGTCAGTCTTAATTTATACAGGTATACTCATGATGGTCATAACTTTTTTTTTAATTTATTTTGCAATACAATTCAGTTCTACATATCAGCCACGGATTCCCTTGTTCTCCCCACTCCCGTCCCCCTCACCTTCCCCCCAACCCCCCCCCCCATTCCCATCTCCTCCAGGGCAAAGCCTTCCCCACAGACTGAGGTCAACCTGGTAGACTCAGTCCAGGTAGGTCTAGTCCCCTCCTCCCAGGCCGAGCCAAACAATCCTGCATAGGCCCCAGGTTTCAAACAGCCAACTAATGCAATGAGCACAAGATCTGGTCCCACTGCCTGGATGCCTCCCAAACAGATCAAGCCAATCAACTGTCTCACCCATTCAGAGGGCCTGATCCAGTGGGGACCCCTCAGCCATTGGTTCATAGTTCATGTGTTTTCATTCATTTGGCTATTTGTCCCTGTGCTTTATCCAACCTTGGTCTCAACAATTCTCGCTCATATAAACCCTCCTCATTCTCGCTAATTGGACTCCCAGAGATCCACCCGGGGCCTAGTCATGGATCTCTGCATCCAGATCCCTCAGTAGTTGGATGAGGTTTCTAGCACAACAAAATGTGTAATTACAGGATAAGCCTTCTCAGAACTCAAAACAGTTCCCAGTGAAATCCTGAGTATGTATCTATGGTATGGTATATATATATATGTTAATTTCCAAACTCTGAAAGTTAAACACATCCATTTGCTGAATTTGATTTTTTGAGTACCCTTTGGGTTACTTCCTGTAGATAGTGTTATTTCATTATACAAAGAATAAGTAGGATATTTCCTTATAATTTCCTTGGCTTGTTGCCAAGTGATGGGAAAATCTTTTTTCAAACCATTGCTATTAACATGATGCTTCTTATGAAATTATGAGGCTTCTAGCACATTTCCTAGCAACAGCTAATCAATTTCATCATTATCTTGTGCTGGAGGGCCAGGTAGACTCGTATGGAACCTGATATGTGTCATATACAAGGGGTCATTTCTAGTTCTGATTATTTCTTGTAATTGAATAAATAAAAAGTTAATTCTCAATCATCTGGAATAAGTTTAGCAGTTTCAATATGTAAAACAATTCTCTGTGCATATTAAAATTCAGTAACTATATTAAGACATTCTGGAAAATCTAATACCATAAGAATAGCATATAATTCTGAATTTGAACAGAGTCATAAGGGCTTTGAGCCACTTTACTTAAATTTCCAGACTATATAATGTGCCTTTCCTGATTTGTTTCCATCAGTAGAGAATGTAGGGGCTCCAGAAATTGGTGTTCCCCTACAATGTGAGGAAAGATCCAATTAGTTCTCTTTATAAAGGGAAATCTCTTGCTTTTGGGATATTTATTGCTAATCTCTTCAAAAAATTACTGCAAGCTCTTTGTCAATGTTAATTTTCTGTCCATAATGAGGACATTTCAGTCACAGTAAAATTTAGTATAATTTCTGCTGGGTCTATTTCTGCTAATCGTTGAAGTTTTAACTTTACTTTCAGGAACAATTTAGAAACCTTTTCTACATAGGTCTTCAATTTTTTTTACTCTGATTGTGTGATAATAATATCCATTCTAAGATATTATCTTCTCTCTGAATTAGAACTCCAGTAGGATAATGTATAAAAGGTAAAATAACCAGAATGCAATCAAGCTGTGGACCCAAATGATCCACATGTGCATCCTTCAATTTCTTTTCTACCAAAGCCAATTCTCTCTCATCCTCTGCTGATAATTTTCTTGGACTATTTACATCCCTATCACCTTATAAGGTTTGAAAGAAATTATTTACTTCTTGAGTTGTCAATCCAGTTGTGGGTCATAGTCAGTTAATATCTCCCAGCAATTTTTGAAAATCATTAAGAGTTCATAATTGATCTCTCCTGATTTGTACTTTCTGTGACTGAATTTTTGTAAGCATATCTTATACCCTAGGTAATTAATATAATCTCCTCTTTGCATTTTTTAGGAACAATTTGTAATCCCCAACAAGGTAAAATTTTCTTTACTTCTTCAAACATTTTCTCTAATGTATTTGCATCTGAATAAGCTAGTAAGATATCCATATAATGGTAAATTATATAGTGAGGAAACTGATTATAAATTATTTCCAATTGCTGTTATACAAATATTGACACAAAGTAGGGCTGTTTAACATTCTTTGTGGAAGAACTTTCCACTGATATCTTTTAACAGGCTGGAAGTAGGGACTGTGAAGCCAAATTTTTCTCTATCATGTTCTTGCAAAGGTATAGTAAAACAATCAGTTTTTTAAATCAATCACTATAATAGACCATTCTATAGGTAATAGAGAAGGCAAGGGAATTCCAGACTAAAAGAGCCTATTGGCTGAATCACCTTATTAATAGCTCTTAGATCTGTTATAATTCTTCATTTTCCAGATTTCTGTTTAATGTCAAATATAGGACAATTCCAAGGATTTGTTAAATTCTACAATATGTTAAGCACTTAGCTGCTTCTGTACCAGCTGCTCTAGTGCCTGTAATTTTTCTGATGTCCAAGGCCATTTTTCCACCCAGACAGGGTTGTCAGTTAACCATTTTAAAGGTAGGGCTGTTGGTACCATTGAAAGATCATCAGCTGCTGTGCTGTTTATGTACAAACTGAATGGTCAGTGACTGTTCTTTATAATGCCTTTGAATATTTTTCTCAGCAACATACCTTAGTTTGTGGTTTGTTTCTAAGATTGGAGGAATGTTAATCTGGGTATTCCATTGCTGTAACAAATTACATCCCCATAAATTCATTGCTATATTAACCACATATGGCTTTGGTTTTCCTCTATGTCCTTTCAGCCCTATAGATTTGACCCATATTGCACTTTGTTTTACTTGAGACAAAGTTCCAATTTCTAAAAGCTGAACATTTACCTCCTGAAGACACTAATTTAGATGCTAAGATTTTGGTGCAATTGTTGTTATATCTGCTCCTATGTCTACCAAATCCCCAGTTTCAATGCCATTTATTCATATTTTTAACTTTGGTCTTTGATCATTTATAGAGGTTGCCAAAATATTTGCTTTATGATTTCTCCTGAAAATTTTGTTTTATCTTCTAAATCTGTTCTGTCATTCAGAACAGTATGGTTTTTCCATAACAGGCATTAAGTCTTTTAATTGATCTGTGGAGGAGTTTCCCCATTGCTGACAGGGAATGATTGAACCAAATTTGATACAGGGGCCTCAGGCCCCCAATGATGTTTCCCAATGTCAAAGTGTTACATTACCTGTCCCAAGTTGATCTGCATTGGTTAGTCCAAAGTTGGCCTTTGTTGTGAGATTCAGTATCAATTGTATTTCCAATCTATCATCTATGGGCCCTGATCTTGCCTTTAAAGGCCTAATAATCCTTTTACATTCTGAATTAGCATTTTTAAAAACCAAAGTTTCAATTAATATTCTTCTGACTTCTAGTTCTGACATCATTCTATTTACAGCTGAAGTCAATCTTTGTAAAAAAAATCAGTGAAGGCTTCTTTTGGGCCTTATATAATTTTAGTAAATGGCTTGGTCCTTTTTCCTGTTTCTTCAATCTTGTCCAAAGCATTCAAAGCTGCTGTATGGCATAGGGCCAAGGTATGATTATCATATATTTTTCCACATCAGTATAATGGCCCTCACCGAGGATTTGATCTTGGGAAATCTCATAACCTCTAACACTACCTTGCTGTTTGAGGCCCTAGCTTCATCTCTCCACCAGTTCCTCCACTGTAACTGAGGAATAGCTTCCAATACTGCTGTAACTAAATGTTTCTAGTCTTGTGGAATAATTCTATTCTGAGTGGCCCACGAATTTAACATCTGCTTCACAAAAGCGAATGCACACCATAAGAAACTATTGCTTTTTTCAATCTCTTCAAATCTAACATTTCTATTGGACCCCAGTTAACTTCTGAATAGCCTTGGGATGGCTATCATTTTGTGGTCATTCCTGAATGGTAACTAGATAAATTAATCTTGGAATGCTTCTCTTCAGTTTCATTATGCAATAGTGTGGTAACTTCTGTTCTAAACTTCTCTGTCTCTGTGTTAATATTTTTCTTAGTTCAATTTGTCTGTTTTCTAAGGATCTTATCAGTCAATTTTTTTTTTGTATTTGGCACTGATATCAACCAACTTCTTTTTTTTTTTTTTTGGTTTTTCGAGACAGGGTTTCTCTGTGTAGCTTTGTGCCTTTCCTGGGACTCACTTGGTAGCCCAGGCTGGCCTCGAACTCACAGAGATCCGCCTGGCTCTGCCTCCCGAGTGCTGGGATTAAAGGCGTGCGCCACCACCGCCCGGCTCAACCAACTTTTAAAGGGATAAAACAAGAATTACCAAACTGAAAATGATTACATTTGACATTATGTAAATCCCAGCTAAGTTAATTATCTCTTCATTTAATTATTCCATTATCAAACCATCCTACAGAGACTTAACTCCCTACATTGTAATATTGCTTCCCATTTTTAACATGAGAAAGAAAACCTTTCTTTCTTTCTTTCTTTTTTTAAAAAAATAATTATCCCCTTAAGAATTCCCAGTTTTTGTGGTGGTATTGTGTTCCCCAAAATATTGTGCACCCTAATAAACTCATTTGGGGTCAGAGAACAGAACAGCCACTAGATATAGAGGTGAGAAAATGGTGGAACACACACCTTTAATCCTATCACTTGGAAGGCAGAGATCCATCTGGATCTCTATGAGTTTAAGGCCACACTGGAAACAGCCAAGCATGGTGACTCACACCTTTAATCCCAGGAAGTGAGCCTTTAATCCCAGGAAGTGATGTCAGAAAGCAGAAAGGTATATAAGGTGTGAAAACCAGGAACCAGAAGCTTTTAGTCAGTTAAGCTTTTAGGCTTTTGAGCAGCACAGTTCAGCTGAGATTCATTCTGGATGAGGACTCAGAGACTTCCAGTCTGAGGAAACAGGATCAGCTGAGGAACTGGCAAGGTGAGGTGGCTGTGGCTTGTTCTGCTTCTCTGATCTTCCAGCATTCACTCCAATACCTGGCTCTGGGTTTGATTTTTATAAATAAGACCCTTTAAGATTCCTGCTACATGTTGTCTCACCAGGTCTGTTGACAATGACAGTGAAGTGTGTGGCTGGCTGCTGCTGCACAGTTGGGCAGAGACACGGTGCAGAGTCTGGTTGCAGGCAGCTGTATCTGCTCATATGTAGCTGTGAGAGTGTGTGGAGGTTGAAAAAACAGCAGAAGCCCAAGTGGGTGTGGAGGTGGCAAACCTAGTGTGGCAGCAGCCCAAAGAGGGGGTGCAGGGGGAAGCCCGCATCTGATAGGGAGAATGAACCAAGGAGCCAGCCATCTGAAAAGTGGAGACAGGGGAACATGTAGAAGAAGCATATGTAGTGGGAGCTGCTTGATGGTAGACCTGGCTGGTCATGGGTACTTAACTCCAGCATTTGGAGCCCCAGCACCTGTAGAGTTTGGGAAATGTGGAGTTTGAGCCACAGCTGGAGGCAGTTGTAGAGAGACTGCAACAGGAAAATCCCAGACTCTCTCAGAGGGTTTGGGGCAAGGGAAGAAAAGCCAGCCAATTCTGATGGCTGCAGTGACTGAGAAGCCAGGGGCAAGCAGCTGTCTTATAATTCTGTGGTCCATGTTGGATGCCAGGTGAAGCATTTATTATTATTATTACAAAAATTATAATTATTACTTATCAATAAAAAATCAGGGATAAGTTGTTGGGATAAGAACCTGAATGATGAGAGAAGCAATGGAGAAGCTACCAGTGACCCACCAGTAACCTGCTCTCTTTCCTGATCTTCAATCCAAAAGGGCTCTGCTCCTCTCTTAGCCCCACCCTACTAGTTCCTGTCTCCAATCTGTCCTCAGTCCTTCAAGGCCACTATGGATAATTTTGGTCAGCTAGTGGCTAGCTCTACCCTCTACTAAAGGGAAACTTTATTGTCATAATGTGATCAAAATATCACACAACAACAACAACAACAAAACATGTAGGAAAGGAGCAGACAGGAAATGTAGGACACCATGAACAAAACAAACCTTCAAATTATAGGCATAAATGATGGTGAAGAATCCCAAGTCAATAAACAATAGTTTCAAGAAGATCATAGAAGAAAACATCACCAAACTAAGGAAAGACACAGATATAAGAAGCCTATAGAACACAAAATGGACAAGACCAGAAAAGAAAAATCCCCAAGACATATCAATTATGTAATTAAAGTACTTAGGATAAATAACAAAGAAAGTGTGTTGAAAACTGCAAGAGAAAAAAAAAGTACCACCCACATATAAAGAAAAACCCATCAGAATAACAGCTGATTTTTCATTTCTCTTTATTAAGAAATTTTCTACTCACTCCACATATGACCCACAGATCCCCCTCCTCCATCCTCCCACCCTCCAGCCCTCTCTTCCAAGCCACCACACATCCTCACATCCCCCAAATCAAGGTCTCCCATGGGGAGTCAGCCGAGCCCGGCTCACTGAGCCTAGGCAGGTCCAAGCCCCTTCCCACTGCACCAAGGCTGTGCAAGGCATCACACCACAGGCACCAGACTCCCAGAAGCCTGCCCATGCACCAGGGACAGACCCCAATCCCCCTGCCTGGGTGCCCCCCAAACAGTTCAAGCCAAACAACCATCTTCTGTATCCAGAGGGCCTAGTCCAGTCCTATGGGGGCTCCACAGCCTCCAGTCCACAGTTCATGGGTTTCCACTAGTGTGGCCAGTCATCTCTGCATGTCTTCCCATCATGATCTCGACATCCCTCACCTGCAGAATCCCTCCTCTCTCTCATCAATTGGATTCCTGGAGCTTAGCCTGGTGCCTGGCCATGGATCTCTGCATCTGCCTCCATCAGTCACTGGACAAAGGCTCTATGATGACAGTTAGGGTATTCACTAGACTGGTCACCAGAGTAGACCAGTCCAGGCACCCTCTGGACCACTGCCAGTAGACCAAGGTGGGGTCATCCTTGTGGATTCCTGAGAGCCTCCCCAGTGCCCTGCCTCTTCCCATTCCCATAAAGTTGTCATGTATCATGGTATCTCCCTCCCTGCCCTCCCACTCTGTCCCTGTTGCAGATTGACCCTCCCATTTTGCTATGTTCTCATCCCCCACTCCTCACCCTCTGCCACCCCCCACACCTAGTCCACTCATGTAGATCTCACCCACTTCTTCACAGGGTCATCCATGTGTCGCTCCTAGGGTCTTTCCCTGTTAGCTAGCCTCTCTGGAGCTGTGTGTTGCAGTCTGGCCTTCCCTCACATCTAGTATCCACTTATGAGTGAGTACATACTATGTTCTTCTGAGTCTGGGTTACCTCCTTCAGGATAATATTTTCTAGTTTCATCCATTTGCTTGCAAATTTCATGATATCATTGTTTTTTTACTGCTGAATAGTACTCCATTGTGTATATGTGCCACATTTTCTTTATCCATTCTTCAGTTGAGGGGCATCTAGTTTTTTTCCAGGTTCTGGCTATTATAAATAATGCTGCTATGAACATAATTGAGCATGTGTCCTTGTGGTAAGACTGAGCATTCCTTGGGTATATGCCAAAGAGTGGTATAGCTGGGTCTTGAGGAAGAGTGATTTCCAATTTTCTGAGAAATTGCCATACTGATTTCCAGAGTGGCTGTACAAGTTTGTATTCCCACCAATAGTGGAGGAGTGTTCCTCTTGCTCCTCATCCTCTCCAACATAAGCTGTCTTCAGTGTTTTTGATCTTAGCCATTCTGACAGGTGTAAGATGGTATCTCAGAGTTGTTTTTATTACAGATGATTTTTTAATTGAAACTTTGAAATACAGAAGATCATGAATTAATGCATTCCAAGTCCTAAAAAGGATGGCCAACCTATACTAACATACTCAGTAAAACTATCTGCAAGATTGAAGGAGTAAGAAAAGCTTACCATATTATAAACAGCCTAAAAATTAATATCTGTAACCTCTCACCAATAGACTGTCCTGCCTGTGGGAGGTGCTAGGATTGGTGCCTAGCTCATTTGTCAACAGAGAGGTGTCATACAGCAACCGATGGAAATAGCAGCAGACCTACAGCCCATCATTAGTTGGAGCTTGGTGACATCTGAAGAAGAGCGAGAAAAAGGTTTGTAGGAGCCAAAGGGGTCAAGGACACCACAAGAATACTAATCAACTAAGAATCAACTAATGTGGCTCATGGGGGCTGACAGAGACTGAACCAACAACCAGGAAGCCATATTTTGCATTGAATAGAAGATTGAGCACAGAAAAGAGATTATGGAAAGAAATACAAGACCATATTTATTAAGACACAGAATACCACTGAGAGCACAAACAATACCATCACAATTCAACAACATTAAGGCCAACAATTGTGAAGTGGTACTTCACAAAACTGAAAAGCTTCTGTACAAATAAAGAAATAATCTGCTGAAGAGGATGCCCATAGATTTGGAAAAAATCTTTTCTATTTACACATTTGACAGAGGATTAATATTTATAATATATAAAGAACTAGAAAAGGAATCGATAAAACAATTGACCTATTTAAAAATTGGGCCTGCGACCTGAAAAAGAATTCTAAAAATTGCCTAAAAATATCTCAAAAAAAGGTTCTAGCCATATCAATTAGTGAGATACAAATCAAAAAACACATTTGAGATTGCATTTTACCCCAACCAGAATGGCAAAGATCAACAAAACAACTCTCAACAATTGCTGGAGGGTGTGTGGGAAAAAATAAACCCAGAACTTTGTTGATAGAATTGCAAACTGGTACAACCACTATGGAAATTAGTGTGGAGAACTCTCAAAATGATAGCAGTAAATCTACCATTGACCCAGTTATACCACTCCTTGTCATATGCCCAGAGGACTTGACATATATTTCTTTTAGCCCTGTGCATTGTTGCTTTATTCACAATAACTTGGAAATGGAAGCAACCTAAATGCCCTTCAACTGATTCATGAATAATGAAAATTTGGTACATACACACCATGTAATACTATTCAGCTGCTAAAGGAAAATGAAATCATGAACTTTGAAGGTAAATGGATGTAACTAGGAAGGATCTTATTGTGTGAGGTAACCCAGACCAAGAAAGACAAGCATTGTATATTCTCTTCCATTGAAGGCTCCTAGCTCCAAGTCTTCAGATGTATATACATATCCTAGGTAACAGCAAAAACTAGGAAGGTAAAAAAGGACCACTGTTGGGGTCACAGTGTCAGGGAGAAACAGAGAAGGGTATAGTAGGGTACAATGACATGATCAGAGAAATGGGGGAAAATGGGGACTCTAATTGGTGGGTGGGTAGAGATAAATACAGAATAAGGCTAATAAAATAATGGTAAGGATGTCTGAACAAGTCATAATCAATCATCCTATTAACTATTTACCTAAAAAACCTATAATAAACACATTTGTAGATAAATATATGCATGTATTTATAGATATAAATGTACATATATTTATGAAAATTTCTCAACTGGGCTGACAATGCTTCCTCTAAGACCTAAAGACCATCTAATAAAACCCCAACATCAGACATGAGAAGTGGTCCTTTGAGTTGTTGGTTAGGGTTGTCCAAGAGACTCCCAAAATATTACATACTATTGCTATTGCCCTTGGTTGCCCCATAACCAGAGGTGTAAGATAAGTCCTTATTGCTGAAGACATTGTACAGTCATTCACAGGGCCCAGAGACTTCTGACCTGGAACTCACCTAAATGTCTCCTCCCAGAGGATCAGCTTACATAGTACCAGAAGGTTGACCTTAAGATTCACCCAAAAAGAGAGAAACTGTGCTTGATACTAGACACCTAGACAACTATCTAGTGCTAGTGAATTCATAGATCTTGGAGGAGAAACTACAAACACCACTTTACTAATCAGGATAATTCCTAACTGCACTCTAAATATTTGTCCTTATACCCACAGATAAGTGTAGTTCTCACCCATTATCAAGGAAAATTTCTTTGCAATAATAGAAGCCAAGTACAGAAATCTACAACCAATTAAAGTGTAGAGTTGTGGAGCCCAGACCCAATGGATATATCCATCAAAGAATTCCTGAACCCAAGGCTCAGGGAACATTTTGGAAGAGTAGGTGGAAAGATTGTAGGAGCCAGATCAAGGGATTTGAGACTATGTCTTCTGGTAATGTCAGAAATTACCCCCACAGTCTCACTAACATGATTGTCAAAACATGATCTTAACTAGGACAATAGCAATAGACATGCCAAAGTGGAAGGGGAAAGCCTACGCTACCTCAATACTACACAAAGAACTGCAGACAACTAAGGCATGATAAAGGTAGGACAAATAGTTTTATCCAGGGAAGAGCACACCAATTGATTATCTAATACCCAATGGTCATTACTTAAAACATACATATAATAGCACTATATAGACTGAGCAGGTTATATTTAGGAATGTATATGTTTTACATATACATATATGCCATGCATCAATTAATAAAAATGAGTGCATTTCAAAGAGAGCAAAGAAGGGTATATAGGAGGATTTGAAGGACAGAAAGGGACGGTAGAAATGATTTAATAATATTATAATCTCAAAATAAAAGAAAAATGCTATTTTGAGATTCCATCTCACCACAGTTACCATGGCTATCATATAGAAAACAAATGACAAAAAATGCTGAATAGGATGTGTGGGAATAGGAACCATTATATACTGTTGGTAGAAGGAACGTAAATTGGTACAGACACAATGGAACTCAACATGCAGGTTTCATAAAAAGGTAAAAACAGAGCTATAATATAACCCAGCCCCACCACTGGACATACCCAAAAGATTCAATCCTATTGCAGAGACATGACCACTTTCATTATTGTTCTATTTGAAATAGGCTGGAAATGAAATGTGCTTAGATGTCCACCAACTGATGAATAGATAATAAAAATGTTCATATAAGGGAATATTTGTAGGGAAATGCATGAAACTGGGAAATACACTAGTTAACCAAAGCCCAGAAAGATGAATGCCACATGTTTTTCCCCATACACAGATTAGCTTTGGATCTTTAGATTTGTGCATTTAACTTGAAGTGTCTATAGAGGCCAGAAAGCTATAAAGGGTCTTTTGGGGTTGGGAAGAGTCCTTAAAAGGAGGTAGAACATATATAATAGACCACATTTGTTATGGAAGTAGATAAAGAAATTCTGTAAGTGGAAAGGTTTAAACTAGGATGATGTGGGACATGAACATGAGAAAATAATTTGTTGTGTGTGTGTGTGTGTGTGTGTGTGTGTGTGTGTGTGTGTGTGTGTGTGTGTGATGCATTGAGAGAGGAGCACTAAACAAAATTTAGGATGTATGAAAAACCATATGTAAATATATTACTCTGTAATCTAATAAACATACAATTTTTGAGGAAAGAGTTTTAACTGAAGTATCTTGTGCATGTGGATGATATTCCCAGAAACCATAGGTTAAATAAACAAAAATTCCAGTGTTAAGCATGGGATATCTCCATATGGTTGTTAATCAGGAAGGCCATGGTAGTCCCTCAAACAATTCAGGCTGTTGCCATTGCTCTTGGATAGTTAGAACCTATTGCTGAAGAAACCAGGTAGTTAGATCTTATTGCTAAAGAAACGACACACATTTTATGGAGGGCACAGAGAAATTAAGTTGAAACTCAGCTGGAAGCTTCTATCTTCCATATTGTTGGAAGGTGCTTTGGAGGCTTCTGGTGAAGGAAAGTCAGTCACTTTAGAAGGCAGGAGATAATGCGTACTATAATGCTAATCTGTCAGGCAAGATAGTCTTATTGCTACAGTAGTGAAGTAATTGTTATGGGGATACCCAATAGCTTTGTGGTTGGATTTAAGGCCTGTTCACCAGGAGAGAATTTATGACTGGTGCTTCAAATCTACTCAAGAGCTTGGAGAATCTATTTCTATTGTTTTGCAAAATGAAAATGGTATCAGCTGCCTTCTAAATATTTACAAATATAAATTAGTGTTATTCTCAGGAATAGTGAATACAACATTTTGGCTAAAGTTGAAATTTGCTAGAAGGAATTATCAGAATTAACTTTCAATAAACAATTTAAAGAAAGCCAACAGTCAATATCAAATTAAATGGAGAGAAACGCAAAGCAATTCCACTAAAATCAGGAACAAGGCAATGCTGTCCACTCTCCCCATACTTATTCAATATAGTACTTGAAGTTCTAGCCAGAGCAATAAGACAACAAAAGGAGATCAAGGGGATACAAATTGGAAAGGAAGAAGTCAAGCTTTTGCTATTTGCAGATGACATGATAGTATACAGGAGTGACCCCAATAATTTGACCAAGGAACTTATATAGCTTATAAACACCTTCAGCAATGTAGCAGGATACAAGATTAACTAAAAAAAAATCAGTAGCCCTCCTATATACAATTGACAAACAGGCTGAGAAGGAAATCAGAGACACATCACCATTTACAATAGCCACAAATGGTATAAAATACCTTGGGGTAACTCTAACTAAGCAAGGGAAGGACCTATATGACAAGAAATTTAAGTCCCTGAAAAAAGAAATTGAAGAAGATGTCAGAAAATGGAAAGATCTCCCATGCTCATGGATAGGCAGGATTAACATAGTAAAAATGGCAATCTTACCAAAAGCAATCTACAGATTCAATGCAATCGTTATCAAAATCACAACACAATTCTTCACAGACCTGGAAAGAACAATACTCAACTTCATATGGAAAAACAAAAACCCCAGGATAGACAAAAGAATCCTGTACAATAAAACAACCTCTGGAGGCATCACAATCCCTGACCTCAAGCTCTACTATAGAGCTACAGTAATAAAAACAGCTTGGTACTGGCATAAAAACCAACATGTGAACCAATGGAATCGAATTGAAGACCCTGACATTAATCCGCACACCTATGAACATATAATTTTTGACAAAGAAGCCCAAAGTGTACAATGAAGAAAAGAAAGCATCTATAACAAATGGTGCTGGCATAACTGGATGTCAACGTGTAGAAGGCTGCAAATAGATCCATATCTGTCACCATGCACAAAACTTAAGTCCAAGTGGATCAAAGACCGCAACATAAATCCAGTTATTCTGAACCTGATAGAAGAGAAAGTAGGAAGTAGTCTTGAACACTTTGGCACGAGAGATCACTTCCTAAATATAACACCAGTAGCACAGACACTGAGAGAAACAATCAATCAATGGGACCTCTTGAAACTGAGAAGCTTTTGTAGAGCAAAGGACATGGTCAACAAGACAAAGCAACAGCCTACAGAATGGGAAAAGTTCTTCACCAACCCCACATCTGACAGAGGGCTGATATCCAGATTATATAAAGAACTCAAGAAATTAGACATCAAAATGACCAACAGTCCAATTAAGAAATGGGCTATAGAGCTAAACAGAGAATTCTCAACAGAAGAATCTCAAATGGCTGAAAGACACTTAAGAAATTGCTCAACATCCCTAATCAGGGAAATGCAAATCAAAATGACTCTGAGATACCACTTTACACCTGTCAGAATGGCTAAGATCAAAAACACTAAAGACAGCTTATGTTGGAGAGGATGTGGAGCAAGGGGAACTCTCCTCCACTGTTGGTGGGAATGCAAGCTTGTGCATTCACTTTGGAAATCAATATGGTGCTTTCTTAGAAAATTGGGAATCCATCTCCCCCAAGACCCAGCTATACCACTCTTGGGCATATTCCCAAGGAATGCTCAATCATACCACAAGGGCACATGCTCAGCTATGTTCATATCAGCATTATTTGTAATAGCCAGAACCTGGAAACAACCTAGATGCCCTTCAACTGAAGAATGGATAAATAAAATGTGGTACATATATACAATGGAGTACTACTCAGCAGTGAAAAACAATGACATCATGAGGTTTGCAGGAAAATGGATGGATCTAGAAAAAATCATCCTGAGTGAGATAACCCAAACTCAGAAAGACAAATATGGTATGTACTCACTCATAGGTGGATACTAGATGCAAAACGAAGAATGACTAGACTGGTACTCACAACTCCAGGGAGGCTACCTAGTATAGAGGACCCTAAGAAAGACACAGGGATTGCCCAAGGACAGAGAAATGGATGAGATCTACATGAGCAAACTGGACATTAAGGGGGTAATGAAGGGCAAGGGTTGAGGGAAAGAGAGCTTAGGGGAGCATGAGGTCCCAGCTGTATCAAGAACAGAGAGGGAGAACAAGGAAAAAGAGACCATGATAAATGAAGACCCCATGGGAATAGGAAGAAGCAAAGTGCTGGAGAAGTCTGTAGAAATCCACAAAGATACCTCCACAATAGACTACTGGCAATGGTCGAGAGAAAGCCCGAACTGACCTAGTCTGGTGATCAGATGGCCAAACATCCTAACTGTCATGGTAGAACTCTCATCCAATGACTGATGGAAGCGGATGCAGAGATCCATGGCCAGACCCCAGGTGGAGCTCCTGGAGTCCAATCGGCGAGAAAGAGGAGGGATTGTATGAGTGAGAATTATTGAGACAATGATTGGAAAAAGTACAGGGACAAATAACCAAACTAGTAGAAACACATGAACTATGAACCAATAGCTGAGGAGCCCCCAACTGGATCAGGCCGTCTGGATAAGTGAGACAGTTGATTAGCTTGAACTGTTTGGGAGGCCCCCAAGCAGTGGGACCGGGACCTGTCTTTAGTGCATGAGCTGGCTTTTTGGAGCCTGGGGCCTATGCAGGGACACTTTGCTCAGCCTGGGTGAAGGGAGGAGGGGACTGGACCTGCCTCGACTGAATCTACCGGGCTGAACTGAATCCCCAGGGGAGTCCTTGCCCTGAAGGAGATGGGAATGGAGGGTGGGCTGAGGGAGGGCAGGAGGTGGGGTGGGAGAAGGGAGGACATGGGAATCCATGGCTTATATCAAAATTAAATTAAATTATAAAATAAAAAATTCTTAAGCCAAATTACCTTATAATTTTAACTTGAAGTCACTCCTAAGAACAGATATGGGCACAATATTTAGAAAGAATCCCCCAAAGAGGAAAAGTTCTTTAGACATCTGCTGTACCTGTTACATGTGGAAATTCCATAAAAAAGAGACTTTTGAAAACAGCTGATAATTTCCAAAGGTTTTTATAGTATTTACTTTGCAATAAGAACATTCTTTCATGCCAGGTACGAAATGTCCACAAAATAAAACTTAACTTTGGTATATGAACAGGTGTTTGTCCACACTGGGAACAGCCAAAAAAGCTTTTAAGCCTAAAGGTCATGTCTAATGGTCTAACATGCCCCTTATAAAGAGATATGGTGTTAATTAGTGTGCATAGGGCAGGAAAGATTATGGCATTAGTGAGAGAAATAAGCAGCCAAACCTGCTAAGTCGATCTGTAAATTTAATGATTAGTCATGTACACCTCTTGGTTAAACAATGTCTATTTAGAAGCCCTTGTGATAAGTAGGCGCTCAGATGGTATAAAAAGTCATTTGAAGCCTGCTGGAGCAGTACTGAAGGCACCATGGCCAAGTTCATTCTTGTTACAGGTGAGTCTGTAGCCTTGCCTTGTGTCCTTTTTCCCCCTCAGGATCTCACAACTGCAAAACTGTCATTATATTATACCTCTATACTTTTCCTTTTTTTCTTCTTGCTGCAAATTTTCTTCCCTCATACAATCAGTCTTTCTCTGGTTCTCAAAGCTCATGCCACTGGCATAGTCCTAAAAGCAAATTTCACTGTTTTTTAATACTTGTCTTACTCTTTCCTGTCCTGTCCAGTCATTCATTTTCCCCACTAATCTTGCTGCACCATCTGCCTTAAATTGATATTATGTTTATTTCTTTGGGTCCTGGAACTAGCTCCTTTAGAGATAAAACAATAGGAATCCACATAGAGCCATGCAATTTGTCTTTGCTCTGCCTTCTGCAGGATTACTTCCTATCTATCCCTTATAGTCCTGCTTAGGGGATGATGACATAAGTGTCTCTCTGAGACATTCTATCAAAGTGGCTGATGAAGTACTTGTTTAGAGCCAATTCTCACCTAAAACTTGCTAGCTGCTCTAAATTTGTGATTTCAAAACTTTGTTATTCTTCAAAACCTTTTCAAAGTGACACTGAAGCCTGATATATAAAAAAAGCAGTGGCCCAGTTCTCTTGACAGTGATTCAAGCTTGTGGTCTCAGCACTCAAGTGGCACAGGCAGGAGGTTCTCCAGGTTAAGGCCAGACTGGGCTATAGAGTGAGATAATACCTAAAAGAAAGTGCTCTGTTGAAGCCAAGCAGAAGCATTTGGACGCTTACTTAATACCTCTTCTAGTAAAATTTCTCTGAAGATGTTTTGTAGTGAGAAATCCACAGAGTCTGTTTAAAGGGCAAAGGATTTTTTAAGGGGAAAAACTGTACAGAGCAGAATTGATCCAGGTTCTGGAACACCGTTCCAGCCACCTGGATCAGTCCTGATATCCAAGTTGCACGATGGAGCAACGACAGCGATGCCTTCATGAATCTCAGGTCTTAAGGGTCCACGAGGCCAGGTCCCAGGGGCATGTACTTCAAGGTTGTAGGCAGGTGGAGCAGTTACCTGTTGCAACTCTAGGGGAGGTGCTTCAAGGTCATAGACAGAATAGCTACCAACTACATCTCCCCCTTTTGTCTAAATAAGAAAATTCTAACCTAATACAAAGCTATATACAGTAGGAATGATTATTGTCCAAGTATTGTACAGGAGAGGGGAAAAGCAATAACCTAAACAAAAATAGAATTACAACCAGCAAGAACAACATCAACATAATAAAATCCAGAGATGTCCAGAACATAGGTAAATGGCATGTTATATAGATTATTCCAATAGCTGTCCTATCCTGAAGAATCTGAATCTATTACTTAATATGTTATAGCTAAGATATGGGAAGGTTGTAACTGTAACTATTTAGTTTTCAGTCCCATCAAAGACCTGAGAAGGAACATAATAACACCTGAGAAAATGGAAAGTGCAAGCAAGCAATTTCCAAAATTCTAGTGAGAATAGAGAAAGCTGGCAGCCTGAACAATCACCTAAAGTTTCTCAGCATTTTTGGGGGATCCAATTTGTCTACAGGCCTAGAATATCTGACAGATCATTTTTACAAGCAGGAAGTTTGAAAGATCATCTTACCCTTTCTTGGTAAGTTTCAGTAGTTGCTTTTCCTTGTGTCCTGCTCATCCAGAAAGGACAACGTTCATACAGCCAGCAGTTGAGGCAATGGCAGTTCTTTGCCCAGCAAGCCATTTTGTGCCAAGAAGAAGACTATTTCCAAATGGAGTGTCTGAGAAGTCCTACATTCTCTTGGGATCAGATCAGTGCTGCCAGGAGCAATTGTGTCAAATGTCAACAGAAATCTAAGTTAATAATATATTTAAATGTCATATTCTCTAGGTCTATGAAGTGCTTGAAGATTACCTATCCACCCTACCTATATTTCTGTAAATCTGGAAAAGCTAACTAAATAAGTATAAACATGACTAGTATGGGTGACTGTCAACCTGTAATTCTTATCATCCTAAATAACTTAAAGGCTTCACATTATAAAAACAGTCTGTAAATACATGTACAGTAATGGGACAATGACTTTGAACTTGTGACAATATACAAAATATCTTAAACAGAGGTAGAAATGTATAGTGCAATATGCAATATGACAACAATGTCCTTAATATGTATCAATATACAAAATATCCTAAATAGAGGTAGAGCATACATATAGTATGACAAATATAATTTTACATTTGTATCAATATACAAAATAATATGTGTACAATATGATTATAGTTTTGTATTTGTATCAATATACAAATTATCTTAAATAGAATTATAAAAATAGTTTGACTTTGTGTCAATTCAAGAATCCATCTCAGTGAAAATTATCTAAGGCTGATATTTTACTAAATTAGTTTATTAGCATATACAATAATCTACCTTAATATACTATACCTATCCATTTCCCTTTTTCTTTTCTTAAGGAGAATACTGAGTATAAATCATATTGTTCCACCCCAACCCTATAACCATTTAGCCATAACCCTGAGAAAAGTGAAACTTTTGGGAGAGGGATGTCATTTTCTTAGAATTGCTCCCTGCTGTTTAGGTGGCGATGGAATCTCTGTTGAGTCCTGTAAAAAAGCTTAGATAGTTAGGTCTCAACAGTACTAGCTGTAGAGTCTGCAGCCAGTCTCAGGGTAATGGGTAAGGTTGTCTGAGAATCTGGATAGAAGTGTAGTATGATGGACTATCTCATCTTGTAACTGTCCTGGAGAGTTTTCAGTCCAAAGCTGATCATTGAATAATGTACAGTGGCACCATTCTGGACTGGGTAGAATTGTTGTGGTGGGGCCCAATCTTCCTTCAGGAGACTTCAGAGATTGCTATTGGAAAGACTTATTTTTCACTATGGAAGTCTGAAACTTTACTAATATCAAAATGGAAAGTTTGGATTTATGCTGAATCAAGAAAAGATTCCCAGAAAGCAAGGACAAGCCTGGAAAGAAATAGAATCTTGACAACAATGGTCCATAGATTATTGGTTTTCTGTCTCACACCAGTTGGCTCTTCTGATATGAGACAGAATCTCCTAATTTTTCTTTTAGCAATATGCTTGTGTTTAGAAGAGGGAGCTACATTCCAACTCCAAAGCCAGCTTGATTTATAATTGATTCCGGACCATGGCTATTCTAGAGTTAAAGAGGTATCAATGTTAGGCAGTGAGATATTACCCTGCAGAGTATATTAGTACTAATAAGTCCTTCCTTTCTGCTGTAGACATCTAGGTGTACAAAGCCTTATGATTTCTTGAAGATGGGTATTTCTATTATTCTGTAAAGACAAAAAACATAACTCTGCCCTGAACTTTGTTTGTTGAGTTTTTCTTACAACTTGTAGAGTTGCCACATCAGCAGATGAGCTATTACTTCTCATCAAGGGGTTTCTCCTGTTCAAATCAAATTTTTATTAATTTTCTAGGTATCCATAGCTTTTAGTCTCCTATGGAAACAAAAGCAAAACCCCTTCCCCAGTATAGGATGTATACTGGTTTCCATTTTGAGGTCAACACATCTTTGAAGTAAACCAGTTGGTTTAGCTCAGGAGTTTTTTTTTCTGTTGTCCAATGTCTCTCTGCAGTTGTTGTTCCTTTCTCATCAGCATTGAAAAAAATTCAAGATCAGTAAAGCATTATGTAATCTGTTTCTAGGGGTCATTTTTTCTTTCTGTTTATTTAGCATATCCTTTATAGTTCGATTATATCTTTCTATGACTGCTTGCCTGTGGGATTGTGTGGTATACCTGTAATGTGCCATATATTGTAATAAGCAAAAAACTGTCTCATTTTGAGACACATGATGGAGCATTGTCAGTCTTAATTTGTACAGTTTTTTTCCATGATGGCCATAACTTCTAATAGGTATGTAATTACAGAGTCAGACTTTTCAGAGCTCATAGGAATTTCCCATTGAAATCCTGAATAGGTATCAATGGTATGGTGTACGTATTTTAATCTTCTAAATTCTGCAAAATGAAATACATCCACCTTCCAAATTTTATTCCTTTGTATATCTTTAAGGTTGCTTCCTGCAAGTAATGGAGTTTGGTTATAGAAGGAACAAGTAGGACTTTTTTTTTTTTTTTACAATTTCCTTGGCTTGTTGACAAGTGATGGAAAAGTCTTTCTTCAAACCTTTACTATTTAAATGGTATCTCTTATGAAATTCTGAGGCTTCTAGCACATTACTTATTAATAACTGATCAATCTCATCATTACCTTGTGCTAGAGGACCTGGCAGACTTGTATGAAATCTGATGTGTATTATATATATAGGATGTTTCCTATTTCTGATGATTTCTTATTATTGTATAAATAGTGAAGCTAATTCTGTATTATCAGGAATAAATTCAGCAGTTTCAATATGTAAAATAACTCTCACTGTGTATTGAGAGTTAGTAACTATATTGACAGGTTCTTTGAAGTCCATTATTACCATAAGAATGGCATACAGTTCTGCCTTTTGTGCAGAATTGTAAGGGCTTTGAACCACTTTACTTAAATCTCCTGATTTATATCCTGCCTTTCTTGATTTATTTGCATCAATATAAAATGTGGGGACTCCAGAAATTGGTTTTTGCTGTATAATGTGAGAAAGGACCCATTCACTTCTTTTTATGAATTCTCTTCTCTTGCTTTTGGTCTGACAATTGTTAATCTCTTCCAAAAAGTTACTGCAGGCTCTTTGCCAGTATTCACTATCTTTCCATAAAGAGGAAATTTCCTCATTAGTTAAGGGTACTCCATTTTCTGCTGGGTCCTTTCCTGTCAACTGTCGAAGTCTTAATTTTCCTTTTAGAATCAAACCAGAGATCTTTTCCACATAAGTCTTTAACTTCTTACTTGGTTTATGTGGTAGAAATATCCATTCCAATATAATAACTTCCCTCTGCATCAAAATCCCTGTGAAGGAGTGTCTAGAGGGGGAGTATGACCAGAATGCAGTTAAATTCTGGATTCACATGATCCATATGTACCTCTCATATTTTCTTTTCTACTAGAGCCAATTCCTTTCAGCTTCAACTGATAATTCTCTTGTATTATTTAATCCTTGTCCCCTTTTAGGGTATTGGCCAAATTTACTAGTCCATCTTTAGGTATTCCAATGATAGTGTGTAAGTTGGAAATGCTTTCTAACATTTAAAAAAAATCATTAAGAGTCTGCAGTCAGTCTTTCCTGAGTTGTACCTTTTAGGGTCTAATTTTCTTGTAGATGTATCTTATATCCTAAGTAATTAATAGTCTCCTCTTTGTATTTTTTTGGGAGCAATTTGTAATCCCAGAAAGGCAGAACTTACTTCACTTATTCAAGCATGGTTTGTAAGATATCTAAAATTGGATCAGCTAACAAGATATCATCCATATAATGGTAAATTATAGATTGTGGAAATTTTGCATGGATCATTTCCAATGGTTTTTGCACAAAATATTGGCACAGGGTAGGGATATTTAACATTACCCATGGGAGGACAGTCCATTGGTATCTATTGACTGGCTGTGAATTATTATAAGTAGGTACTGTGAAGGCAAAATTTTCTCTATCCTTTTTATATATGTATGGTGAAGAAATAGTCTTTTAAGTCAATAACTATAATAGGCCATTCTTTGGGTAACAGAGAAGGCAAGGGTATCCAATTCTTTAGGGAGCCCACAGGCTGAATTATTAATTATTAGTGGCTCTGAGATACATCAGCATTCTTCATTTACAAAATTTCTTTTCAATAACAAATACAAAAGAATTCAAAAGGCTGGTAGATTTTTCAATATGTTGAGCATTTAACTGCTCCTGAACCACCTGCTCTAAAGCTTGTAGTTTCTCTTATGTCATAGGCCATTGCCCAAACCAGACAGGTTTATCAGTTAGCCATTTTAAAGGTAGGACCATTGGTACTTTGAAAAGCTCAACAGCAGCTGTGCTCTGTTTATGTACAGCTTGAATGGTTGGTGGCTGTTTTTTGTAGCATTTTATAATATTATTCCTAGAAACATGAATTGATCTATATTTCACTTTTGAGATTGGAGGAATTTTAATCTGGCTATTCGATTGCTGTAACAGATCTCAGCCCCAAAGATTCCCATATGGCTTTAGCCTTCCTCTCTGTCCTTCTGGTCATATGCATTCAACCCATCTCAAACTTTGTTTTACCTGAGATAAGGTTCCTATCCCTAGAAATTGGATATCTACCTCTTTAAGAGGTCAATTCAGATGCCATGATTTTGGTTGCATCCACACCTGTGTCTACCAAGCCTTCCAGAACAATGTTATTAATTTGTACTCTAGGCTTTGGTCTTTGTTCGTTTATGGAAGTCTGCCAAAATATTCATCTTATGGTGTTTTTTGTAATTTTTGATCCATCTATCAAGGCTGTTCTATTGTCCAGTGCAGTATCATTATTTATATTAGACACTGGGTTATTTAATTGTCCTAGGGAGGAATTTCCTCCACAGTGGCTGGAAATGTTTGTACCACGTTTGATTTGGGGGCCTGCAAGTGGCCCCTTGAGGCATTTTCCACTAGTAGAGGGTTGCCTCATATGTCTCTTTTTGATGTGCATTCATTGGTCCAATGTTAGCCTTTGCCACATCTTCTGCATAATCCAGAATATTGGGGTCTCCTGTTTGGGTTATTTTTAGAGGAACTTCTAGGAATACCCTATGTACAATTTTTTCTTATATGACCTGGTGTACCACAGTTAAAATATTTGGCACTTTGATGCTTCCTTCAACCTTTGGAAATCACCTCTCCTATCCAAGCTTCATTACAATAATTAAGAGACTCAATACTATTTTTATACTTAATCTATTCCTCTAAAGATGTTAATCTGAGCTTTAAAGGTATAAGTATTCTTTTGCATTCTTTATTAGCATTATCAAAAGCCAAAGACTGAGTTAATACTTGTCTTAATTCTTGGTCGGATACTGCCTTGTGTATAGCCTTGGCCAGTCTTTGTAAAAAATCAGTAAACAGTTCTTTGGGCCCCTGGAAAACCTTCATATATATATCTCAGTTGGTTTCCCTGGTTCTGGAATCCACCCCCCCCCCCAAGCATTTAAAGCTGCTGTACAGCATAGGGATAATGTATCCTCACCAAAGGTAGATTGTACATTTATATCAGTGAAACCACCCTCACCAAGAATTTGATCTTGGAAGATCTCAAAACCTCTAATCTTACCTTGCTGTTCAATGGCTTTAGTCTCTTCTCTCAACCAGCTTTTCCATTGTAACTGCTGGCTGTATTCTAATGCAGATGAAACTAACTGATTCCAATCATCTGGTGTGATTCTATTTTTAGAGGACCATGTACTTAGCATCTGTTGAATATATACCTTAGGTAACCACAGCCTCCTTAATGTGTTTTAAATCTCTCATATGAATAGGTTGCCATATATATTCTACATATTCCTTAGGATGTTTATCATCTGCTGGCTTCTCATGGACAGTGATAAGCCATTTTATGAGAGTCACCTGGTGATGTTATGACTTGTATGGCTTTGACCTTCTTCTTATTAGTTTCCTTATTACCCTTCCTGATAGACTCCTCCAGAGCTTGAAATCAATTAACTACTGCCCTTTGTAGTGTTTAAACCTCCTCTGTTGTGAAGGAGTCTAGAGATTTTATGGAATTATACATTTTTTATGTTCATCTGAAACATATGATTCTAAAGACTTTATTCTATCAATTAGTGATGATCTTCCCCCCCTTAGAAATTATCTGAATGGCATTAAGATTGCTTTGAAGCAATTTTCAATTCTGAAGATTGTTTTATCCATTAAGTATTTATACTTATTATCAATACAATTAAATTTGTTGTCCAGCTATTATTATCAGACTAAAGTTCTTGTGGTAAATTAGCAGATTCCAGAGAAAGAATCCATTTGTTTAGGTCCTCATTACCACTTTGCAAAGTCTGTATCAGTCCCATTAATGTCTCATTTTTGGTATTGTTATTAAGCCAATTTTTCAAAGCTGTGATATGAATCACTATGCTAAATGCGATTATGGTGAACATTGTATACCCAGAAAGGTCATATACATCTTGTAAAATTTCATTCATAGTACAAAGAAGTTTTTAAATTCCTGAGTCATGATATTATTGGCCATGGTGTGAGAAATATTCAAAATATGTAAAGAAAACTTTTATTAATTTGTTTATTTGTTAATAAGTTTAAGGGGTAAAATTATTGAGTAATTAAAATTTTACCCCTTAGAGATGGTCCTAATTGTCCTGGTGTTCCAGATGTCCCAGATCTTTTGATGGTTTTTAAGTATAGTAACGGTATTTGGCCAGCAGGTGTTGGAGATATAGCTCCAAAGCAGGTCTGTTCAAACTGACTCAGGCTGCCTGAATGGGCTCCTGTGGTTGAAGGACTCACCCAGGCAAACCCCTGAGTACTAGGTAGGGTTGCTGTGACCACAACAGATTATATATACCAGTAAGGGAATACACCAATGGGCTGGAAGTGCTCAAACGTGCACCTGTCAGGAGCTGCCTGCCTGGTTGGAGATGCTATGGGGCTGGTTGCACACGTGTGCTACATGTAAGATGGTGGCAGCGGTCATGGGCGGAGATTCAGGGCCAGTGGTAGGACAATAGGACAGTTGCAGGAGGGCACCAAGGGGCAGTGAAGCAGACCAGAGGTGCTGCCTAAGGGGGTAGGGCTGCTGCAGAGGCGTGCTTACTTGGTCACTCTCTCACTTGCACTGTTCTCCCTCCCCAGCAGCTGTGGTTGCAGTACAAGGCAGTAGTGATGGGACAATGGCATCTATGCTGGTACCCGAGACCTGGTTCAGGAGGGAGGGTCCAGTTAGGGACCTGGTGGCAGTGGCACGAGGCTTGAAAGCAGGGATATTTGGTCAACAAGGATGGAATCTGAGCTGCTGCTAGTACGCAGCAGATTGCCCAGGCTGCTCACAGAGTCTGTGGGCAGGATCTGAGCTGGCAGGGGGAAAAGGTTATCTCATACAGAAGCTTATCTGCATGGATAAGGGCCGTGGATGGCCTACCACGTGGGGGCACCAGCTATAATGAGAAAGCTGCAGAGTCTGTTTAACATGCAAAGGGTTTATTAAGGGCGAAAACTCACTGTACAGAACAGAACAGAATTTATACAGGTTCTAGAATGCTGTTCTGACTGCCTGGATCAGTCCCACATCCAAGTCTCATGATGGAGCAAAGAAAGTGATGCCTAGTGAATTTCAGGTCTTAAGGGTCTGTAAGGCCACACATCAGGGACATGTACTTCAAGTTCACAGGCAGGTGGAACAGTTACCTGTTGCATCTCTAGGGGCAGTGCTTCAAGGTCATAGATACATCAGCTACCCACTACAACGCTTCCAACATATTCCTGTAGCTTGAGTCTGCTTTAGAGGATGCCTTATGTGTTGAAGTACTGAGTTCATATCAGCTATGAGAATGGAGACACATCTGATTGTGTGGTCACTGAGTGCAGTGAATTTGGAGCCAGTCAGCCCTACTTCATAGATAGTAGACTTCACACTTACAAAAAATTATGACACAGAATGTAGAAAAGGTTAATGGCCATTTTGACCAACTGGTAAAGTGTAGATCAATGAATGTTTACTGAGAAGATAACTCCTTTACACAAGTGCAAAGTTTAACTTCTGCTGTCACAGCACACAATAAGCAGGATGAACCATAAGGCTCTAGGGTTATATCTGAGAGGATTTAGGCAGCTGGTTCAGAATAAATATGTGTTTTCTTTCACTAGGTCTGGCCCTTCTGCTGAATGCTCATCTGGGTAAGTCTCTAATTCCATGTCCTACAGTTGACAAAACAATTACCTACCATAAAACTCAAATATCTGAATTTCCATAAAGCAATTGTCTGATTAACATATTTAAGTAAAAATATACCCTGGTGAAGTTGGACTTTCTTTTTTTTAATGGGTCCACTAGCTCCCCAATAATGACAGTGAGACTTATTATTAATTATGAAAGATTAGACTTTAGCTTAGGCTTGCTCACAACTGGCTCTATAACTTAAATTGACTTTTTTAAAAAAATAATTAATCTACATTCTACTATGTGGCTTTTATCTCTCTCCCATTCTGGATGCCTGGTTTGTTCTGCACCTCACTAGTGCCTTTTGCACCTAGATTCTAACCCTCTAAGTTCCTCTCTCTGCCTGGAAGTCCTGTCTTTCCTCTCTTGCCTAGGTATTGGCCATTCAACTTTTTATTAAACCAATTGCAGTGACACATGTTCAGACAGTGTACAAATATCCAGCAACACCTCGATGTTACTCTGTTTGGAAAAATGTAACAAGAAATAAAACATATTAGAGAGGTGGGTTTGTTTTGTGGGGGAGTAGAGTTTCAGGTCAGCTGTTACTGCTATCCTCTATAGCTTGACCACTTAAAAGCTTTTTTTGTTTGTTTGTTTTTGTTTTTTTGAGGCAGGGTTTCTCTGTGTAGCTTTGGGCCTTTCTTGGAAGTCACTCTGTAGCCCAGGTTGCCTTCGAACTCACAGAGATCCACCTGGCTTTGCCTCCCAAGTGCTGGGATTAAAGGCGTGTGCCACCACTGCCGGGCTCACCTAACAGCTTTTAAATTCTCATCCATTGAACTTCACGGGACTGCTGGGCTTCAAGAACTATGAGAATTTTGTTTTAGAAAAAGCCTAAGCTTTTCCAAGCTCTCAAAATGAATCTGTAGCTTCTTTTGACTTATCTACAAGTGTGCTCACACTAGTCATCTCCACCCGGAGATCAGGCCTATGAGGTGGGGAGGGAAATAGAAGTAAAGCCCAAACTTTTATCATAGTTCAGTGAAATCTACACCAGACCATCATACTTATTTCTGACCACCACAGGGTCTACCTACAATCTGGTATGCTACTTCACCAACTGGGCCCAGTATCGGCCAGGCCTGGGGCGTTTCACACCTGATGACATCGACCCTTGCCTGTGTACTCACCTGATCTATGCCTTTGCTGGGATGCAGAACAATGAGATCACTACCATAGAATGGAATGACATTGAATTCTACAAAGCTTTCAATGGCCTGAAAAACAGGTAAAATAAAGGGGTAGATAGCTAACTTGGTATCTTTTGGACCAGTAGTTGCCAAATACCAGTGCTTCTGAAGATGTTACTCATAACTTACTATAACACGTCACTGCTTATCTGTCTATCTATCTATCTATCTATCTATCTATCTATCTATCTCTCTCTCTCTCTCTCTCTCTCTCTATTCTTTTATCTATCTATCATCTATCCTCTACCTTTTACTTATATAAAATTTAATTTTGAGAATTTGTATAATGTACTTAAATCATATCACTCCCTTCTCAACCTCTGTCAGATGCTCTCCCTTTCTCTACCTATGCAACTTTAGTGTCCTCATTTTTGTTTTAAACACACTGAGTCTAATTTGTGCTGTCCATATATCCTTGAGTGTGTGGGAATCCACTGGAATATGGTTTACCTATAGGAGTCACACCCTTAAGGAAAACTGACTCTCTCAGAGGTTCTCATTTGGCACTAATTCTTCAGCTAGGGATGCAACCCCATGCTCACCTTCCCTTTTCATGACAGAATTTTGTCTGGTTTGATATTTTGGATATCTTGTACATGCTGTTGTTCCAATTGCAGTGAATTCATATGTGCAACTTCTCTGCTGTATCTGGAAAAACACTTTTATTGTAGTCCACTGTCTCTGTTTCTTACAGTATTTCTACCCTGTCTTCTGTAATTATTCCCTGTTTGATTTATGGCCTGCTCCACATGATGAAACTCATACATTACATCACTATCAGGACCAAGAACCTGTGAACAGACAGATTCTTTTTATTTCTTGTTGATACAAATGCATGTGGTCATTGATGTTCTAAAATAAATATAAACTGTAGAATGGTTCATGTGAAAATTAGCAAATACATTATCTTACACATATTTTAATGATAAAGCAATTTAAATGTACTTCCAATGGTTTTCAAAATACTATACAGTGCTAAGAATTGTAGATACCATATTGTAGAGATAAGATCTTGAACTCATTTTTCCTATCTCACTAAAGGTTTGTATTTGTTGACCAACATCTCTTTAATCCTCCCTTCCCCTGCTTAAAGATGAAAACTTCAATATGATAGTTTTTGCATCATCTTATTATATTTTATTTTGTCAATTTTAACTATCCCTTAGAAGCCTGTTCTTTTCTAATAAGAGACAGAAAGGGAGTGGATACGGGGGCGGGGGAGAAGAGAAGAGGAGGAACTGTAAGTAAAATAGGGAGGAAAAACAATAATCAGAATATTGTACGAAAAAAGATTATTTTCAATAAAAGGAAAAAGATAAAATTCTACCATCTACTCTTATGAGTTCAAATATTTTAGAATCTGCTTGTAAGTGAGGTCTTGTGTTATTTGTTATTCTATGCCTTGTTAATTTTAGTTAACATGTCTTCTAGGTTTAAAATATTGTTACAAATGGCAGATTTCATTCTTTTTAAAATTCAATGATATAATTCATTGCATATAATAGCACATGCTTTTAAAAGGTTCATTATTTGATAAACACTTACAATGATTATATACCTTGGATAACTAAGAATAATGCTACAATGAATATGGAAGTGCTATTATCTACCTGAGTCATTGGTTTTACCTATTTTGGGCATAAGCTTATTCAAAAGGTTGCTATGCATTACAATGATTCTACTTTGAACTTGTTCAGGAATCTTCATACTTGCATATAATGTGTATAGACATTTAAATTTCCTATTTGTGCTCAAATATTCTCTACATAATTTACAGTACTGGTTATCTATTCTGTTTTTTATAAGAGATACTCTCAATACTGTTTTACTTTGCATATCTCATAGATAATCTTATGGATTATCTATTTTTATATACCTTTGGGATATTTACATTCCTTTTGAAAATGTCTACTCAGGGTTTTGATCCTTTTAGGATTAGGTTGTTTCCTTGCTACTGAGTTGAGTTCGTGATATATTTGGGATAGCATCCCTAACAAGATAAATGGTTTGCAGATATTTTCTCCTATTCTTTAAGCTGAAAATCAATTTACCTCAAGATCCAGTTAATCATTCATGGGCATATACTCAAAGGACTCTGTATCTTACTACAGAGATACTTGTTTATTCATGGTCATTGCTGTGCTATTCATAATAGCCAGAAATGGGACACAGCCTAGATGTTCATCAACTGATGAATAGATAATGAAAACATGACACATTTATACAATATAACATTATTCATCTGTCAAGAAATATGGAATTTGCAGCTAAGTGGATAGAGTTAGAAATCATCATCATGAGCAAGGTAACTCAGACCCAAAGGACAATCATCACATGTTTTCTCCTATATGTGGATGCTAAATTTCAAGCTTTAGATTATGTGGATGTTAAATTTCAAGCTTCAGATATGTGTTTTAATCTGAATAGTCACAGAGATTAGGCAGTTAGTAAGGGACTAGTCAGGAGAATGCAATCTTTCAAAGAAAAGAAATAGAACATAGTTTTATAAAGAGATAAAAGGGAAAGTGGAATAGAAGGATTTACTAGGGAAGGGGATGAGGAGCAGAATAAAGGAGGGAATATGGGGAGGGACAACTAACACTAAAGGCCTTTTGAAAATTCATATGGAAACTTGCTACTGTAGGAGCTTTTATAATCTGTTCCCATCTGTTGCCAGAAGTATCTTTGATGTTGATAGAATAAGGCAGAGGTCTATGACTATAACATAATACTATTAGGAGCCATTTTATTTATTTATTCATTTATTTTAGATCAGTAGTGTTTTGTTTTATCCCAGTTCTCTGGGCTATCTAGTCTCTGGTTCTTGGTCACTCAAGTAGTGTCAGATATGAGTTCCTTCTCATGGAGTAGCCCTTAGATCAAATCAGATATTGGTCAGCTACTCCTGCAAGTTCTGTGCCACCATTGTCCTAGCATATTCTGTAGGCAGCACAGATTGTAGGTCCAAAGTTTTGTGGCTGGGTTGGTGTCCATGCTTGTCTTTCAGTAGCCTGTAAAGTACCTTCCCACACTAAAGAGACTAGGATATAGGGGTGAAGGCTCTATGTAGGCATCAGCTCAACTTTTCTATGTTTCATGAGTTGTGTGGCAATGGGGCCCCACTGTCAGTTTTGGAGAGAAGCATTTTGTCTTAACAATATCATGGGTTATTTGGAGATTTGCATGGTATCCCCTTGGCCAACAATTCAATTGAATGTAATCCAGTCCAGCTACTGGCTGCCTTGCCTGGCTAAAAGAGGTGGCTAGTTGAGACATCATACTGCCCTGTTACTAAGAGTCCTTATGAAGATCACCTTCATAGATTCAAGGAAATTTCCATTGCATTAGGTTTCCACCCAATCACCCACATGCTCCTCTCAATCCCAACTGTGTAGTTGAACTTTTCTGACCCCCCAGCCAGCTCCATAATCACAACACAGAAACATTATTAATTATGAAATCTCAGCTGATAGCTTAGGTTTGTTTCTAACTAGCTCTTAGAACTTAAACTAATGCATTTCTATTAATTTATGTGCTACCATGTGTCTCATGGCTTGTTACCTCATCTCCTACATGACCTACTTCCTCTTCATCTGGCTGGTTATTCTGCCCTTCTTAGTCCCAGCATTCTCTCTACCTTGAAAATTCTGCCTCATATTGGGCATTTAGTTTTTTATTAAACCAATCACAAGTGACATATCTTTACACATATCTCACAACATTTCTCCCTTTTTGTCTAAAAAGGAAAGAGTTTTTAACTCTGACATAGTACAATTATATACAATAAGAACAATTATCAGGTGAGAATTATATTTACAATGTCTAGTCCATTTATATTTGGCAATTTTAAAGGCTGCCTCTAGTGTTCTGGTGTAGTGCTAGGGATGAGACTGTAGGGTTGCTTCTGGGGGAACAGAGAGACAAGATGTCTGCAGGCAACCTACCTGGTTTTTGGGCAGATTTGGCCTGTGGTTTAAAAGGTGTGCCTGCTCGAGTTGGCAGCTGGGATACAGAGATGAGTTGGGAGAGAGAGGTTAGGAGGAGATGGTCTGTGTGGCCCAGAGGAGATGTGAGCAGTGGGGCGGGGGAAGAGTGCAGCTGGTGTTCTGGTGGAGTTCTGGGATGAGACAGTGGGATTGGGTCCTGGGGAACACAGAGAATATATAAAGAATTTAAAAGGAGTCACCATATCATGCTTGAGACAGTGTTCCAATTTGACATCTTATGCTACCAAATAAAACCTCAAGTGCCTGGAGTGGGTTATATCATATTAAATCACTGACCAAAGGAGTTCGTTATCAACACCCTCAATCCCAGGCTGTTGCCAAGGCTGTTGGTTATTCTCTACAACCTGATAGTAAGGCCCTGTTTCTGAAGACAGCATTCACTTATATCATCAAATATGGAGAAATTGAGCTGATGCCCAACTAGAAACTTCACCCCTACTGCCTATCACTCATAATTCTGGAAGATACTCTGCATGCTACCAGAAGAGAAAAGTAACCATCAATATCACCCAGCTACAAACCCTGTGACGTGCATGTTGTGTCCTTTCTCTGTTTCCGTTATTCCTTTGATATGCAGTGGCCTTAATTTGATGTAATTCTACTGTCCATTTTGCATTTGCTACTCATGTGTCCAGTCATAATACCCACCCTCCCGCAAAGAGATCACTGCTTAGCAAGTCTATCATGGAACTATCCCCATGTTCCCTGATTTTTCTCTAGTAGTTTTTAGTTTTATAATTTTGAGTCTTATATTTAACTCATCAATACACCTTAAGTTAGTCTTTTTAATATAAGAGAGAAGGGTTCAAATGAATTCTTCTGTTTGTCTATTAAGCTCTGCCATGTGAGGGTGATGTTTCTGGTCCAGGAGCCTCACTTCAAGTAGCAAGGATGTAGACAACTTTTCATATTGCCTGCTGCAGTCAATATTAATATATATTACATTAAAATACTGAATTATTTTAATTTAAATAAAATGAAATAAAAATTAAATTAATAAAACATTTAAAAGTGTGTGTGTGTGTGTGTGTGTGTGTGTGTGTGTGTGTGTGTGTATGATGATTTTTCTTTTTTCTGTCTTTTTGTAATGACCCAGGAAACTTCAAATCATCTTGGCTCACTGCAAGAGAAAACAATGAACAGAAGATTTTAAAATTAGACACGTTTGAGGTCAAGAATTATAAGGGTTTTCTGTATTTTGAAGAATTCTCTTTGTTTCCTTAAAAATTTTCATTTTTATTTAAGTGCATGTGTGTGTCTATACTCAGCCAAGTGCATGTGAATTCAGGAGTCAAAAAGAGGGCATTGGAATTGGAATTACAGGTAATTGGGTTGTGAATCACCTGATGTCGGTGCTGGGAACTGAACTTTGGTTCTTTACAATAGCAACATGTTCTCCTAATGACTGAGTAATTTCTCCAGCCATTGGTTATTTGCATCAAAATTACTTGTGTCCCTTGATAAAAATGCCTCTCCTCATCCTAAAGCAGCAGTTCTCAACCTGTGAGTCATTATCTCTTAGAGGGTTGAATGACCCTTTCACAGGGGTCCCAAGAGACCATCAGAAATATCAGATATTTTCATTGCAATTTATAATAACAAAATTACAGTTATGAAGTAGCAACAAAATAATTTTATGGTTGGGGATCACCACAACATGAAAAACTATATTAAAAAGCATTAGGAAGGTTGAAAACCACTGCCCTAAAGTAATGTCAGAATCTTAGGGGAAATGAAAATAAAGCTAGAATTTTCATGTCCTCTCATAACCTTTGTGCTTAATTGTTATGGAAACAGACATTTTATAACCACAATTCCCAGGTATATGTGTAATGGCAAACCAATTAATTTATATTAGTTATTATAGAAGGTAATGAAGTAATTACACTTTAGCAACGTTCAACACTTTATCTGATGAAATGGCAATGAGGTAATTATGTTTTTAAGTTATATGTAGTACATATATTGCTAGTACAAGTCAATAAAGCCAAACCGCTGTATAATTCTGATTTCTCTGAGTGGCCCTGATTTCATTTATGGTGATAATGTAAAGTGCTTTTGTAAAGAAAGTTTCAGTAGTGGAAGACAATAGCTCAAATAGCTCTACAGTAGATAGTATGACATTAACCCTGCTCTGAATAATTTGAGCAGGCCCAATACTATAAACAGCAATGCTATTTTAAATTGCAGAACCCATGGATTTTAAATTTTCTGTTTATCTTTTGTTTTAAAGGAATAGCGAATTGAAAACCCTCTTGGCCATTGGAGGCTGGAACTTTGGAACTGCACCGTAAGTTCTCTTTAGAAAGCCAAATGCTCACTAAAAGCACTGTAGCCCAGCATGATCCTTGTACTTTTAGACTTCAAAACTCCAGATGGATATTAAGGATACCTATGAAATTAATATCTGACTTAATAAATTATCATGCAAAATAATTAATACCTATTAGAAAATTTTAGGATTATTGTGGCTTTCACAGGGCTAATTTTGGATGGATGTCTTGGGATGCCATCCTCTGAGTTTTAGTTGCTTGCTTCGAAAAAACCTCTTTATAAAGTATATGGAGGGCATGAGGTCTGATAAGGGTTGTGTATATTTTTTGTCTGTCTTCCTAGAGAAAGGAAAAGGAGATCATGTATACCAACAAGACTTACTTGAGTACTCATGAACTGGTGGCATATTTAAAGACACAAAATTGTCTGTGAACTAAGTTTGTAGGGCATTCAAAACAACAAGGGCATTTGCAATAAACATCTGAGTTGCAAGTGGGGAAGAATAATAAGATAAAGTGAATGCTAAGATACTGTGGGTGGCAAGAGTAGTGATTGCAAAGAGAGACCAGGAAAACCCTGAAACATGCTTTAATCCTCAATCAGGTCCTGGACAAGGACTGTGAGGCAGAAACTGAAGAGCAAACTGTTTTTATTCCAGGGTAGAAAGAACACCAAGACCTTACTCTGCCTTTCTTTGGTTTCCCTCAGTTTCACTGCCATGGTCTCCACTTCTCAGAACCGCCAGACCTTCATCACTTCAGTAATCAAATTCCTGCGCCAGTATGGGTTTGATGGCTTGGACCTGGACTGGGAATACCCAGGCTCTCGTGGGAGCCCTCCTCAGGACAAGCATCTCTTCACTGTCCTGGTGAAGGTAAGGAAAGTGGAAAGAGGTGCTATCCCTGTCAGATTCAAAGCCTGTTTTTCCCAAAGACAACTGAGTGCTTGTACACACCAAACATGACTTCAGAATTATGGAATCTTAGCATAGTAAAGGTTCTTAGATGCCATACACTCTTTGAACAAGCTATATATTGGACATTGCTCTATATGCTGTTTTCAGAACCACAGTTAATTTCATCTTGACATTTATTCTATGATCTAGGTTCATTGAGCATTATGGTCTTCATTTCACAGATAAGTAACTAAGGTACTGAAAACATGTAAGTAATTTGGGCATAACACAGCTAGTAAGTGTCATAAATACCAGTGTATCTGTTACTGAGTCATTGCACAAAACTGTCTGCAGTTATTGAGTAATCTACATTCTGTGCCAGTTATTTGGTAAAAGTCAAAACAAAAACTAAGGCAGAATCTTGGCTTTCAAGAACACACATCTGAGGAAATGATCTCAGATAAGCAACAACTCTAGCACATTTTGATAAATGCTGTGATACAGGTCTATAGAATCCAAAATCAAATGAGCAGTTACCTAATTCTGCTCTTGGGCAAAGTCGCAAGGAGCTTTCTAGGTAAAGTGGTGCTGGATCTCACTGAGAGAACTTGCTATTATCCAACTCAGTGAGGATGGAGATGACACAAAAAAGACAGATTTGTGTGTGCAAGTGAGGAATGAGTTTTAAGCCTGTGAGAGCAAATAGGTGGCATGAATCAGATCATGCAGAGATTTTCATATTAAGTTAAAGAATTTTGAACTTACCTAAGGACAATGGAGATCTTTCAAAGATTTCATGAACCGATAAATATGACCAACCTTGTATATTTTGGAATGGTTATTTTTGGATTAACTATGAATCATGAATTAGGAATGCAGAAGCAGGATACAGTAGGAAGTCAATGAAGTAAGTTAAGGAAGAGGTGAACAAGATCCCAACAGTGGCCCTAACACTGGTGGAAGGAGAGGATATACACAGATACATAAAGAGAACAAGTATCAGTAGGAATTGGGTTTGAAGTAGAAAGGATTCCTAGTTTTCTGATTTTGAAGACTAATTTCATTGTAGCGCAGCTGGTATAGACAGGAAGAATAATAAGAGGACTGCTGGTTAGCTTTGGATATGAGTGTGACATATCTGGAATAACTGCAAGGAACTGAGTGGATACCAACCTGGAGGACATGGCAAAGGACACTGCTGAACTTATCAGCAAGGGTATATGATTGCCAAGGAAAAATAAATGATAAAGGCAACAGCTATGATGTCTGTCAAATTGGGGAAGTAATTGGCAGTGAATAACTTGAACATTTATACTACAACAGTAAGAAAACACGTTTATTGAGTACATTGGAAGGGGAAACACTGATTAGAGCTCCACAGTACAACAAAGTAGGCTGCATGTTGGAATTGTCTCTGTTTTGGAGAAGTATTTGTTGCACAAGGGTAAACATCTTAGCATGCAGCTTCTGGATGTTTAGCTTCCACAATGTGAATGAGTGAAGTTCAGACTATGAACCTGCTAAACACGTCATTTCCTGTTATATATATATATAATCTCTTCCAAGCAAATCAAGCCTGTAAAATTAAGGGATACAAAAGTTAAGGTAGTTCTGATTGTTCATAGTTCTGTAGTAGGCAGAGATTTTGGTTGCAGGTCTAGGGTGAGACAGTATTGTGGTTTTGTTTGGCACGTCCAGTTAATAGTTTGGCTGGAGCAAGATTTTTCTTTTTGTAAATTTCTGAACGAAGTTTGTGAAAATATCCTATCCATTTTCTGACCTCTCAGTGACCTAACTACAACATGAGTTTCAGACTTTCTTCTAAGGTAGATTATTTTCTGCATGGATTCATATATCAGGTGATTTGGGACAATCCTTTTCTACACTATGAATATGTATTACTCCCATTTGCTAATAAGAAGCTGGCTGTCTGATAGCTGGGCAGGAAGAAATTGAGCGTGAGAGCCAGACTAGGAGAATTCTCAGAAGAGGAAGGGCAGAGTCAGAGTCACCCGAGAGAAGCAAGATGATAATGTTGTACTGAGAAGAGGTACCAAGCCACATGGCTAAACATAGATAACAATTATTCATTGATTTAAGTATAAAAGTTAGCTAGTAACAATCCTGAGCCATCAGTTGAGTGATAATATTAAACCTCTATGTCTGTTATTTGGGAGCAAGTGGTTGGGGCAGGAAGATGTCCATTTACAATCAGGTTACCAGCTGGCTTCAGAATAACTTCAATATTGGGCTAGTGAGATACCTCAGCAGGTAAAAGTATTTTCTTCAAAGCATGAGAACCTGGGTTCAAATTTCCAGAGCCCACATAAAGGCCAGATGCAGTAATGCACATCTACAATCCCAGGGCTCCTATAGAGATGGGAGGAAGAGACAGGAGCATCCCCGGAAGAACACGAACCAGCTAGTCTGGCATACACAGTAGCAAAGAGCAAAAGGGATAGTGCCTCAAAGAAAGTGGAAGGTGAGGACTGGTATCTGAGGTCATCACATGTGCTTGCACTCACACACACAGGAGCATGAACATTTTATGTGTGTGTATGTATAGGTTGTACATATGTTTCAGGTGCACATGTATGTGAAGTGTCATTTCTCAGACACTGTCCACCTTGATTTTTGAGTCAGTTTCTCAGTAGCCTAAAAATCATGGGGTAGTACAGGCCATCTGTCCAGTGAGCCCTGGGGATCTATCTGTCTTAGTTTCCTCAGCACCAAGGTTAACAAAAATACACCACTTTGTTTTGTGTAAGCATTTTTTTTTTGGTTTTTCAAGACAGGCTTTCTCTGTGTAGTTTTGGTGCTTGTTCTGAATCTTACTCTGTAGACCAGGCTGGCCTCGAACTCTCAGAGATTCACCTGGCTTTGCTTCCTGAGTGCTGGGATTAAAGGCATGCACCACCACCACCTGGCTGCTTAAGCATTTTTTTTATGTGGGTTCTGTGGGAATTGAACTATTAAACTCAGGTCCTTCTGCCTGCATGGGAAGCACTTTAACCACTGAGACATCTCCACAGACTTCACTTTCGTTTATGTTGAATAGCTCCAAAGATCATAAATAGCATCCCTACTCTTAGTTGAAGTATGACTTTCATAAATTATAATGTCTAATCATTGGCTGCAGTTCTGCTCAGTGAAGTGACAGAGAATAAAACCACAGACACAACAGTATCTGAGTTTAGCATTTGAAGACAGACATGACAATTTGCTTGTAATTCTTCTTCCAGTTAAACATCTTAGTTTTTTTCAACCACAATTCACACAGCAATGTTCAGAGGTGTCCCTAGAATGCCCTTTGGTGACCCAAATAATGCCATTATCAGAGCTCAACTCAGTACTCCAAATAAATGAGAGTCACACAGAATAAAAGTGAATTAACATCTGGTACTGAATTGGATCTGTCACCCAGCCATTACCACCTTCCCCACTTGGTAATTCATAAATATATTGAATGATATGTCAGTGTTGTAAGGTGTAAGGAAGCAACTTTCTATAACACTGAAAGCTAGGTAAAGGGCATCACAGAGAGTATAGTTTCAACATGATGTGATACAAGTGAGCTCTGACTGGTCATCTGGAACCTTGGATCTATCTGGTCATGACCCAGACATTAATTTTCTGTGGGACTCCAGTGAAAATTTCCAACTCCCAT